>NW_005356135.1:74870-87328 GCF_000412655.1 Myotis brandtii
GAGGTACGGTTAATTACCATGTTTGTCTATTATTAGATAGGATATATATATAGCTATATGTTTAATATTATATATATAGCTACCTCTTGAGTTCTTTTTTTTTGTTTTGCAGTTCAACTTTTTATTTTATTGAAATCAGAATATGCACAGCACATCCAGTGCATACAATAAACAATTACTGAAGCTACAGTGACTTAAGATTCAATCTTCACATTCAGCAAGTTTAAATCCATTCTTACATGATTTATTTTTTATTGAGTTGATAGTATTACAGATGTCTCCCATTTTCTCCCTTTTGCCCCCTCCACCCAACCTCTGCCCACCCCAGGCCTTTCTCATACTATTGTCTATATCAGTGGTTCTCAACCTTCTGGCCCTTTAAGTACAGTTCCTCATGTTGTGACCCAACCATAAAATTATTTTCGTTGCTACTTCATAACTGTAATGTTGCTACTGTTATGAATCATAATGTAAATATCTGATATGCAGGATGGTCTTAGGCAACCCCTGTGAAAGGGTCGTTTGACTGCCAAAGGGGTCGCAACCCACAGGTTGAGATCCGCTGGTCTATATCCATGGGTGATGCATACATGATATATGTTCTTTGGTTAATCTCTTCCCATCCCCTTGCCTGTCCCCCACTGAGGTCTGTTATTCTTTTCCATGCATCCATACCTCTGGACCTATCTTGTTCGTCAGTTTATTTTGTTCATTAGATTCCGCAAATAAGTGAGATCCTGTGATGTTTGTCATTCTCTAACTGGTTTATTTCACTTAGCATAATAGTCTCCAGGTCCCTCCATGCTGTCTCAAAGGGTAAGAGATCCTTCATTTTACTGCTGCATAGTGTTCCATGGTGGCAATGTACCACAGCTTTTTTTAACCACTCATCTACTGATGAGCACTTAGGCTATTTTTAGATCTTAGCTATTGTAAATAACTCTGCTTTTTTCTGATGGGAGACCTAAGATATATGCTCAGAAGCAGGATCGCTGGTTCAAACTGCAGCTCCATTTTTAATTTTGTGAGGAAACTCCATACTGTTTTCCATATGGCTGCAGCAATCTGCATTCCCACCAGCAGTGCACTAGGGTTCCCTGTTCTCCACGTCCTCACCAGCACTTGTAATTTGTTGATTTATTGATGGTAGCCATCTAGCAGTTGTGAGGTGATATCTCATTGTAGTTTAATTTGCATCTCTGTGATTATTAGTAACATTGAGCATGTTTTCATGTGTCTATTGGCCAGCTGTATGTCCTCTTTGGAGAAGTGTCTATTCAGGTTTTCCCCCCCATTTTTTAATTGCATTGTGTGTCTTCCTGGTATTGAGTTGTTTGAATTCTTTGTATAGTTTGGAAATTAACCCCTTATCAGATGAATATCTTCTCCCATACAGTAGGTTCCCTTTTCATTTTGTTGATGGTTTCTTTTGCTGTGCAGAGCTTTTTAGTTTGATGTAGTCCCATTTGTTTATTTTTGCATTTGTTTCCTTTGCCCTAGGAGCTGTGTCAGTGAAGATACTGCTATGTGAGATGTCTGAGATTGTACTACCTAAGTTTTCTTCTAGGATTTTTATGGTCTCACAACTTACATTTAAGTCTTTTATCCATTTTGAGTTCACTCTTGTGTATGGTGTAAGTTGGTGGTCTAGTTTCATTATTTTGCATGTACCTATCAAATTTTCCCAACAACATTTATTGAAGAGACTGTTTTCACTCCATTGTATGCTCTTACCTCCTTTGTCAAATATTAATTGATCATATTGGTGTAGGTTGATTTCTGGGGTCTCTGTTCTGTCCTATTGATTTATATGTCTGTTCTTGCGCCAGTACCCGGCTGTTTTGATTACAATGGCTTTGTAGTATAGTTTGATATCTGGTATGTGATCCCTCCAACTTTGTTCTTCTTTCTCAAGATTGCTGTAGCTACTCAAGGTCCCTTTTGGTTCCATATAAATTTTTGGATTATTTGTTTTAGATCTGTGAAATATGCCAGTAGAATTTTAATGGGGACTGCGAATACATAGATTCCTTTGGGTAGTATGGACATTTTAATGATGTTAATTCTTCCAATCCATGAACATGGTATATGCTTCCACTTGTTTGTGTCTTCCTCTATCTCCTTTTTCAATGTCCTATAGTTTTTTAAGTACAGGTCTTTTACCTCCTTGGTTAAGTTTACTCCCAGGTATCTTTTTGTTGTTGTTGCAATGGTAAATGGGATTGTTTTTTTAGTTTCTCTTTCTGAGAATCATTATAGGTGTATAAAAATGCCATCAATTTCTGGATGTTAATTTTGTATCCTTCAACTTTGCCAAATTTATTTATTAAAGTTTTTTTCATGGAGTCTTTAGGGTTTTCTATGTACAATATCATGTCGTCTGCAAATAATGCCGGTTTTACTTCCCCCTTTCCAATTTGTTTCCCTTTTATGTTGTCTTCTTGTCTGATTGCTGTGGCTAGGACTTCTCTTACTATGTTGAATTAAAATGGTGAAAGCAGACATCCCTGTCTTGTTCCTGATCTTAAAGGAAATGCTTTGTGGTTTTGCCCATTGAGTATGATGTTGGCTGTAGGTTTGTCATATATGGTCTTTATTATATTTATGTATGATCCTTCTATTCCCACTTTGCTGACAGATTTATCAAAAATGGTGCTGGGTTTTATGGAATGCTTTTTCTACCTCTACTGATGTGATCATGTGATATTTATCCTTCATTTTGTTTATTTATTTGCAAATATTGAACCAGCCTTGCATCCCTGGAATAAATCCTACTTGATCACCTTGCATGATCTTTTTGATACATATTGCTAATATTTTGTTGAATATTTTAGCATCTATGTTCATCATGGATATTGGCCTGTAATTTTCTTTCTTTGTAATGTCTTTATCTGGTTTGGAATTAGGATAATTCTGGCCTCATAATAAGAGCTTGGAAGTCTTCACTCTTCTTGAATTTTTTGTAATAGTTTGAGGAGGATAGGTGCTCATTCTTCTTTGAATGTTGGGTAAAATTCACCTGCGAAGCCATCCCATCAAGAGCTTTTGTTTACTGGGAAGTTTTTTGTTGTTGTTGTTTGTTTGTTTTTTATTACTGCTTCAATTTCATTAGCTGTTATTGGCCTAATCAGGTTTTCTGATTCTTCCTGCTTGAGTTTTGGAAGATTGTATGTTCTAGGAATTTGTGCATTTTTCCCAGGTTGTCCAATTTGCTGGTATATACAGTGTGTCCCCAACAATTGTATACACATCTTAACAGCTAAGAGCTGTTAAATGGAAATGAAATGTATTTTAATAAACACTGCCTTTATAATTATATTCAAAGTGTGTATACATTTTGGGGAGAACCCTATCATTGTTCAAAGTATTTTCTGACAATCGTTTGCATTTCTGTGGTTTCAGTTGTTTATCTCTTTTGTTTCTGATTTTATTTATTTGGGTCCTCTTTCTTTATTTCTTGGTAAGTCTGGCTAAATGTTCATCAATCTGTTTATCTTTTCAAAGAACTAGATTTTGGTTTCCTTGATCTTTTATATTGTTATTGTTTTTTTAGTCTCTATGTCATTTATTTCATCTCGGATCTTTATCATTTCCTTCCTTCTATTTAATCTAGGCTTTTCTTATTATTCTCTTCCTAATTCTTTTAGTTGTAAAGTTAGATTGTTTATTTGAGCTTTTTCTTGTTTCCTGAGTAGGCCTGTAATGCTATGAACATCTCTCTCAGGGCTGCTTTCACTGTGTCCTATAGATTTTGGGTTATGTGTTAATTTTTGTTTGTTTCCAGGAATTTTTAAATATCTGCCTTGATCTCATTGACAATCCATTCATTGTTTAATAATAAGTTATTTAGTCTCAATATGTTTGAATGTTTGGAAGTTATTTTATTATAGTTGATTTCTAGTTTCATGCCATTGTGGTCTGAGAAGATGATTGATATGGTTTCAATGTTCTTGAATTTACTAAGACATATGGTCTGTCTTTGAGAATGTTCTATGTGCACTTGAGAAGAATGTATATTCTGCCACTTGGGGATAAAATGTCCTGTAAATATCAAGTAAATCCATATGATCTAGTGTATTTTTTATGGTTGCTGTTTCCTTGTTGATTTTTTGTCTGGAAAATCTATCTAGTGATGTCAGTGGGGTGTTAAAGTCCCCTACTATGACTGTATTGCTACTGATTTCTCCCTTAAAATCTTCCAAGAGTTTTTAACAATATATTTAGATGCTCCTATGTTGGGTTGTATATGTTTACAAGGGTTATGTTTTCATTTATCTATTTTTGTAATTAATCTTCACCTGAGGATATTTTTTCCATTGATTTTGATATGTTTACAAGGATTATGTTTTCATTTATTTATTTTTGTAATTAATCTTCACCTGAGGTTATTTTTTCCATTGATTTTTTTACAGAGTGTAGAAGGGAGGGGAGCAGAGAGAGAGAGAGAGAGAGAAACATCAATGTGAGAGAGAGACATATCCATTGATTGCCTCCCTACCAGGGCCAGAGATCAAACCTGCAACCCAGGTACATATCCTTAACTGGAAATCAAACCTGTGACCCTTCAGTGCATGGGCCGATGCTCTAACCACTAAGCAACACCATCTAGGGCAAGGGTTATATTTTCTTCTTGGATCAATCCCTTTAGTGTTATGTAGTGTCCTTCTTTGTCTTGTTATGGACTTTGTTAAGTCTATTTTGTCAGGTATAATTGTTGCTATGGCAGCTTTTTTTTCATTTCCATTTGCATGGATTATTTTTTTCCATCCCTTCACATTCAGTCTGTGTAAATCTTTTGTTCTGAGGTCTCTTGTAGACAGCATATATATGAATCATGTTTTCTTATGCATTTAGTTACCCCATGTCATTTTATTGGAGCATTTAGTCCATTTATATTTTAGGTTGTTATAGATAAGTACTTATTTATTGTCATTTTTTCTCATTTATACCTCTCTATATTACTTCTTTTTCTTAAAGCACTCCTTTTAACATTTCTTGCAATGCTGGTTTGGTGGTCATGTGCTTCTTAACCCCCCCCCTTTTTTTTATCTGGGGAGCACTTTATTTTACCTTCAATTTTAAATGATAGCCTTGAAGGATAGAGTACTCTTGGATTCAGGTCCCACTTTTCATTACTTTGAATACTTCATGCCAATACTGACCTGATATGTTTCTATTGAGAAATCAGCTGACATTCTCATGGGTACTCCCTTGTAAGTGACTTTCTGTCTCTCTCTTTCTGCCTTTAAGATTATTTCTTTATCTTTAACATTTGTCATTTTAATTAGGATATGTCTTAGAGTGGGTCTCTTTGGGTTCATCTTGATTGGAACTCTCTGTGCTTCCTGAACTTCTGTGACATTTTCCTTCACCAGGTTAGGGAAGCTTTCTGTTATTATTTAATTAAACAGGTTCTTTATTCCTTGCTTAGTTTCTTCTCCTTCTATTACATCTATGATGTGAATATTGTTATGTTTCATGTAGTCCCAAAGTTCCCTTAAACTATCCCCCTGCTTTTTAATTCTTTTTTTTATTGTTGCTGCTCTAATTGGGTGTTTTTTCCTATCTTGTCTTCCAAATCACTGACTCAATGTTCTGCCTCATTCGATTTACTTGTATTCTTGATGTCTGATATGTTATTCTAATTTCCAGCTGGTTCTGGTTCATGCTTTTGGAGTTCCCACTAAGTTCCTTGAGCATTCTTATAACCATTACTTTAAACTCCATATCTGATAGATGGTTTGCCTTCACTTTGCTTAGCTCCTTTTCTGGATTTTCCTCCTTTTCTTTCATTCGGGGTTGTTTCATTGTCTCCCATTCTTGCTGTCCCTTTGTATTTGTTTCTATGTATTACATCAAACTGCTATGCCTCCAAGGTTTCATGGGGTGGCGCTGTGTAGTGAGTGTTCTGTGGGACCCAGGGGTGCAGTCTCTTGGATCTCCTGAGCTCAGTACTCTAGGAATGTCCCTGTGCGGGTTACTGGGGTTTTCCTGTTGTAATCGCATCTTGATTGTTGTCCCATTTGTGGGTGGGATCTCCTCTCAGGCTAGCTGACTGTGAGGCTCACCCCTGACCACATCACGTGAGTGGTTGTGCAGGTGCTGACAGAACAAAACAAAACAAAACAAAACCAAAAAATACAAAAAAAACCTACAACAACAACAAAAGCAACCACAAAAGAAAAGAGAAAAGAGAACAAGAATAATAAAATAAAATAAAAATATGAAAAGGGGAAAAAAGGGTGGAAGAAAAAGAAATATGAAAGAGAAGAAGGGAAAGAAATGAAAGAAAAATAAATAATTATAAAATGAAAATGGTTTAAAAGAAGAGAGGAAGAAAAATTATGAAAATGAAAAAGGCAGAGAAAGCAGAAAGACAAAGTTTTTTGAAAAGGATAAAAGAGAAAGTAGAGGAAAATAGAGTAAGGAAAGGAAAGAGAAAAAGAAGAGATATGAAAAAAAGGAGAGAGAAAAATAATAACAAAACCATAAAGAAGAGATAATGCAAAAAAACAAAACAAAACAAAAAAACACTCTGGGAGCTCTGACGGAGGCTGTCTTGTGTGCCGTTGCTGGGCCTCCCGGGAGGGGAGGTCCTCTGGCTGCCGCTGTCAGAGGCGTCCATGCTTGGCCCTCAGCACCTGTTCGCAGCTTCACGCGATCCAGTTTGCTGGTTTGCGTCTCCACAGGACGGGCTGCGCACGGGAGGGTCCATGGCCTCCAGGGCTGGTTGTTAGCAGCACAGGCTCAGACAGGTCAGCAACCTTCCCGGCTCCCGGGCTCCACCTCGGCCTGCCTCACCTGCCAGCCAGCGGTCAGTCGTCATCACTGAAGAGGCTGTTTCCCAAAGGGCTTTGGGCAGAGTCGGGGGTATGATCCTCTGGTCTCCTGGGAGGGGAGGTGCCATTTGGATTTCATGGAAAATGGTGGGTGTGTTTCTCCATCCCAGAGCTCCTCCTCTGAGAGCATCCCAGAACATTTCCCTGTCCTCGGCTGGGCGGAGCTTGTGTGCAGTCCAGTGGGGGTTTCTACCAGCTCTCCCATGAGGGGGAGCACCACCCCGGTGCCTGGGACAGTGGAGTGGACGGCCTCCCCAAGCCATCATGACGCTCCCCAGATTTCAAACCCCTGGGCTGGGCCTCGCCTCTGTCTCCTCTGCAGGGGTGCGATGCCGGGGGTGGCGAGTGGGATTCCTGATGGTGGAGGCGCTGCAGCCCCTACGGCGGGTACCTGCCTTTTCTCGAGCTGTGGAGGGCCTGCACCTCTCAGGAAACAATGCCCCTTCTGTGAGGGCGGGGGACGGATGCAGGTCTCTGGTGCTTCCCACCCAGCCTCTCCTCCGCCAGCTCGGCCCCATGCCTCCCTCCACTAAAGCCTGGGGGAGTAGCCGCAAATGAAAATCCTGTTCTCTGGGTTTAAAAATAACAAACAAAACCAAAAAGAAAAACAAAAACTGTGGCTTTATCTCAGATGGGCTCCCGTCTCGCTGGTGGCCAGAAGCCCACGGCCTTCATGGCTGATGTTACGTGGCTGCTGTTCTGGGCTCTATGCTCCCAGCCTGGGGTCTGGGCCTCCATCCTCTCAGGGACCCCCCACCCCCCAACACACACACACACACACACACACACACACACACACACCCACACACACACACACGGAGCTCCCCTCTCACTCCTGGCCTGCCGCCTACGGAAGCTGGCCAGCGCTTCCGCAACCCACCTCTCCTACATCTCCAGGTGGGTCCTGCCCTTCCTGTTGTAAGTCTCCTCCGTGGGATCCCAGGTGAATGTCCCCAATTTAGTTTTCTCTCCGGTCTGGCCCGGGGGGAGGTGCCACTTTCCTCTCCACCTGTTGTTCGTAAAGTCCACACCCTCCCAGCCGTCCCTTCTCTGTCCTGTGTCTTTAATTGCTCCCTTTCTCTCCAGCTGTCTCCCCTTTATTGATAAGTATATTTAAGAACTTCTCTTTTTGAAAACCTCTTTTCTCATTCTCACTTTTCTTCTAAGCTGTCTTGTCCTCCTTTCTTTAAAGGACTGAAGTGGTGCCCCCGCCCCCCCTTCAACTCCTCAAGCTCTGGGCACTGTCACTATTATGCTCCTGTCCCATCTTTTCTCGAAGCTTCATGACCACCTGCGACTAATACAAAATAGTATCAAATGTGAACTGCAACTGAAAAATATTTTTTAAAACCTCATTGAAACTGGTTTTATAAAGTTTAAGGACGACCCCACATCTCCACTCCGATGGCTTCTCTTACATCTTCGTCCTGCCCAGATTTGCTGCCGTTACCTGCTCTCTCAGCTCTGCTTCTTGCCCAGCACTTCACCTCTCAGCTCCTGGCCCTGGCCTGGTCGGACAGCACCGGCCTAGAGCCTGGACGCAACCCGCGGCTCCTCTCTTCCTCCCTCAGCTTCCAGGCACCAAACTTCGATGACGTTTCTTTAAACTAATTTTCATGGCTGGATAGTCCTTTCCAACCTTTCTTGCCAGAGCTCAGACTCCATCAGATCTCACCTGGAATGTTCGGTAGCCCATATCGCATCTGGCCTAGGGACTCTCCCTGTTTCTGTTCATCCTCCACATTGTTGTCAGCGTTATTTTTGAAAAAAAATGAACCTGCTCTTTTCACTCTAATGCTGGCAAGTGTCCGGGGCTCCCAGCTGCCTCTGTTAAGTAGAAACTGAATAACTGGGCCCGGACAGTCCAGCCCCACTCGCTCGCTGTCCAGCCTCATCGCCCACTGATAGCACGCCTTCGGTCTGACCGTGTTACTCTTCACAAGCATGTCCGGCCCACACAGCTCCACGTGTGTGCACACGCCATGCAACTGCAACGCGATGTCGCCCTTCTCCATGTGGAACATGCCTGAGCCCCTCTTCAAGCCCAGCTCAGGAACACCCTCTTCTGGAAAAAGCCTCCTCAGGCTGACCTGGCTGTTGGGTTACTGCTCTGGACTCCATGTTCCTTATTCTCACTTCTTTATGGCCACGAACAAGTTGTGTTTGACTCTTTTACTTTATCTTCCTCCCTAGACCATGAGCTCTTTGAAGAAAGCATTGTCTCATTCAATAGTGTTTCCCCAATAACATATCGGGTTTCTGGTTTAACAAATGTTTGTTGCAAGGATATGAAAAGAAGATGTGGTTAAAAATATTACACATATATGACAGCTGGCATGGCTCCGTTGGTTGGAGCATCCCCTGTACACCAAAGGTTGTGGGTTCAATCTTCGCTCAGAGTGCATGCGGGAGGTAACCGATCAATGTATCTACCTCACATCAATGTTTCTCTCTCTCTCTCTCTCTCTCTCTCTCTCTCTCTCTCTCTTCCTTCTTCTCTAAAAATCAATAAAAATTAAAAACCATATATGACAAATAAATAAGAACAAATTAAAATCACATTCTGTCCACAACTGCTAGAGATAAGATACCCTTTAGAAAAGAAAAGGAGATGAAGATGCTTCCCAGTGCTCTGAAAAGCCCACATTCTAACCCATCAACTCATCTCTTTCCACTGTCCACACAGGAATAAAATTCATACAATGTTCAAATGTCTGTGTTCATCTCACTCTTATTTTGGCTTGTTCATACCACTTTTTATCCTCTCCCAAGATTAGTTGTTCAAACTTGATCACAGTATCATCAGTGCAGGTGTAAGATAGCCCAAAGGCTCAATGTCTAAATTAAGTTTGGCTGTTGCTAACATATCAGTCTTCTGATAGAAGAGTCAAACCCAGCACTAGCATTAAACTCAGGTTCATGAGGCATCCAGCTGTGTTAATGGTCAAACTTTGGAAGAATAAAGAGGAATAGGTAAAAACATTTTTAAATCCAATTTTATAAATCCTCTCATCTCATTCTTAGTTGGGCAAATGCTCTAAGAAATAGGCCTGCTGTCCCTGCTGAATTGTTCTTGCTTTTTAAAAATAGATTTATTATTTTTTTATGTTTTGTTAATCCTTACCTGAGGATAATTTTCCATTGGTTCTTAGAGAGAGTGGGAAGGGAGAGGGAGTGACATAGAGAGAAAAAAAACATAGATGTGAGAGAGACACATCGATTGGTTGCCTTCCACACGTGTGTTGACTGGGGCCGGGGATCGAGCCTGCAGCCAAGGTATATGCCCTTGACTGGAATTGAACCCAGGACCTTTCAGTCCATAGGCCAATGCTCTATCCACTAAGCCAGTGGTCGGCAAACTGTGGCTCGCGAGCCACATGCGGCTCTTTGGCCCCTTGAGCGTGGCTCTTCCACAAAATACCACGTGCGGGCGCGTACGTACAGTGTGAAGTTGACTTAAAACTTTAAGTAAAGTTTATTAAGTTAATTTTAGGGAATGTTATGGAGTGAAAGAAGATGTAGTGTCGAGGATGGAGAAAGGTATGTTGCGATGGTTTGGACATATAGAGAGGATGAACGAAAGGAGATAGACGAAACAAGGATACAAGACGGGTGTGGATGGGAGAGTTGGAAGGGGTCGACCTCAACGAACATACCTCAATCAGATTGAGGACGTTTTTAGCAAAGGCCAGCTTAGGAGTACCCTGATTAAGTTAATAACAATGTACCTACCTATATATAGTTTAAGTAAAAAATTTGGCTCTTAAAAGAAATTTTAATCGTTGTACTGTTGATATTTGGCTCTGTTGACTAATGAGTTTGCCGACCACTGCGCTAAGCCAAATAGGCTAGGGCTATTATTATTTTTAGAGAGGGGGGGGGGAGGGAAAGAAACATAAATTTGTTGTTCCACTTATTTATGCATTTATTGGTTGATTCTTATCTGTGCCCTGTTGGGGATCAAACCCGCAACCTTGGTGTATGGGGACGACCAACTGAGCTACTCAGCAGGGCTTTGTTCTTGCCTTTTGACAAACCAAAACATATCATTCATCTCAGATTGGTCCAACTGATAAACCAAGCCATCGGCACAGACTTATTACTGTGGTGTGTACTTTCTTAGACAAATAGCAGGAAACTCAGGCCTGCAGCCAGGACCAGAGATCAGCATTCTCTGCACACTGAGTTCACATAGAAGGAATGGCCTGGCCAAGAGGAAGAAACATCTCAAAAGGCTGATTTATAGACTCAAACCTTAAAGGACTTTCCTCAGCTCTCTCTTGGAAGTGGTAGCTTCCCTCATATTCTCTTATAATTTCCTTGTTTTACAGAAATTTATTTAGCCCTGGTTCAGGTGGAGCAGGACTCTGCCTTCAGAATAATCTACCACTTAAAAAAAATATATTTCTTTATTAATTTCAGAGAGGAAGGGGAAGGGAGAGAGAGATAGAAACATCAATGATGAAAGAGAATCATTGATCAGCTGCCTCCTGCATGTTCCCTACTGGGGATTGAGCCTGCAATCTAAGCGGGAATCGAACCTGGGACCCTTCAGTCCGTAGGCTGATGCTCTATCCACTGAGCCAAACTGGCTAGGGCTAAAGAGTAGGGACATCATAGTTATAAGGAGGAGGTATAATGCCAACCTGCATTCAGCATTTTCTTTTACTTCAATGTCAAGAAAATTTGGCAGTGATTGAAACACCAAAACCTAAAAGAAAGGTCCCAGTGAAAACAATATGGTCTACCTCTCAAGTCTAAATTCCTTGCATTGGGTTTGCATGGGTGTCCAGGCTTTAAGGAATCGCTTGGTGAATCAACTGGAAGGATTGTAAATTCCTGTCTGCAGAGGTAGCCAACCAATGAAAGACGATGAGAAAGGCTATGAGAAAAGAAGGGCCTGGGCATGTGGGTGGAGCCCGCCCGGAGGAAGAGTGGCGTGCACTCTGTAAGACCAGACACTGGCTTAAGTCCTGCCTCCACCACTTACTGCCTGTGTGATCTTGGGCTTCATGTCTCTATGCTCCAGTTTCTAAAAATATGGCCAATACTCATTTGTTTTGCATAAGGCACTCATGACAATTAAATAAAATAACAAGAGAGATCTATGCGCAATGACACACAATGTGAATGGCAGTTTAGTAAAATAACTGCATAATGAGAAGAGGTCAAGGTGCTTTGTCCACTGTCCACACGCAGGAGCTCACTCACTAGTCCTCCTCCTCAGGAAGGGGGAACCTTCGATGAAGACTCTGCGTAACCTCTCTACCGCCCAACAAGATGCGGATCTCATTTTGGGGATTCACTTCAACAGAGACTTGAGCATAGGAGGCTCAGGGTCCAAGGAGAGAAGTCTGGGGACACGTATGGCAAAGCAGTGATGGGCACAGTCATGCTCACTCCCGTGACCGTGGGCTGGGGCCACGCTCCACTCAGCACCTCGGGGCTGACAGGCCTGGGCGAAGGTGGAGGCTGTGCACCGAGGAGGCCATACTTGGAACTTGGTGGTGAAGTCGTCCTGACTGGGTTATCTTGTTTCCCCTTTTCCCTAAGATGCATAAGAAGTCAACTTGGATCAACCAATGAACTTGTATGCGTATATGCATAACCCGTGGCTGA
>NW_005356135.1:87394-93150 GCF_000412655.1 Myotis brandtii
GGGGGGGGGAGGGCCGGGGGGGGTAGGGGAGAAGAAGGCTGGAAGAGAGTAATGGGGGAAAAGGAGGGCCTAGGCCATACTTTCACTAGCATTGCATAGGTCCTCCTTTGCAATACTAGTGAAAGCTTAAAAAAAAGCTTAAAAGAAAAAGAAGTCTCCTTGGCCTCAAAGCCGTGCCCAGATGGTCCCCTGAACCAGAGCCCAGGAGAAAGCCTGCCGGGAGGAAACACGCGTGGATGCCGGGCTGAAGGGAGGGATGGCCACTGGCTCTGCTTTCCTCCCGATGGACATCAACGCTTCCTCCCCCGTGAACACATCCCCACGCTCACGTCAGTGCTCTCCACCGTTCTCTGCACCAGAGATGAAGACACCTGCTTGCAGTCGCCTACTCGTTAGCCTGTTTCATTCCAGATGAGACGAGCAGCCCCTACAAGGCTCCCCAAGGCCCCCTTCAGTCCCACTGTCTGATCCGTTGCTCCTTTTGAAGTGAGAACGGACCCAACAGCGTCTTTATTGCTATCCAGTCAAAACTGCATCTGAGAGGCTAACAGTAGGGAGCATAGGAGCTGGCAGCGTGGGTAGCGAAAGTGTCCGTAAACACCCTGTTGAACACACACACACGTGCGTGGGAGCGACAGGCCTTTCGAATGTTCTTCCATGTTTACATCTACCCAACCAGCCTTGTCCTATTAGTTGGTCCCCTCAACACGCACTGTTACTGTTGTTTTCTCCACAAGAACAGTTCTGTGCACGGGGCATGCATGCAATTGCTACCGAGTCTCAGGGTTTGAGGCAGCAAGTCTGTGTCTAACCCGGCGAACCCCTGTCTGCCCTGTGTTCTCACCAGGTACGAGATGCACAGCCTTGTTCTTGCTGCCTAAGCAGCGGCACACCAGCAGGGTCCACGCGCTTCCTCACCAGGCTCGGGAAGGGGCACGCCAGGCGGCAAGCAGGGCCTTCACTCAGGGTGAATTCCGCCAGAGGGAACCTTCATAGTTTTATTTTATTTCTTTTGCATCAATGAGATCTCCAAGGAGAACTGGACCAAGAAGTCCCACAAAGACTGGGATCAAAACCATTGCAAAAAGAGAGGGGAGGAGAGGAGAGGAGAGGAGAGGAGAGGAGAGGAGAGGAAAGGAGAGAAGAGGAGAGGAGAGGAGAGGAGAGGTAAAGGAGGAGGAGTGCTGCGGTCAGCAGAAGGCAGTGAACTGGAGTTCTTCCCGCACAGCCCGCTGAGGGGGAGCACAGGGCCCTCCGGCCTCCTCCGCCATCGGAGCAGCTCCCCACAGGCCATCAAAGCCAGGCTCCTGTGAGGGGCCTGCTGTCTGATTAAAGGGAATTTTATGCTAAACATAGGCCGCCAGCACTGGCTGTGTGGGTGAGCCGGATAAAATCTTCATGGAAATGCCATCACAGGGTCATTTGTTTAACTGCAAAATGTAAAAATAGAACGAGCTGCCACGAAGGGTTGAGGCCTGACAGCTTCATGGAGAGGCTCCAACAGCACAGAGAGCGCTGTTCCCTGGCTCGCTCGCTTCCTCCCTCCCTTCCTCCCTCCAGAGGAAAAGGACAGGGAAGTCACGAAGCAAGGCCTGCTTTCATTTCCCTCCTGCTCTGCCCCTTTCCTTGCTCTTGCGCCTGCGTCTTCCTCTTCTCCCACCTGCTTCCTGTCTCCTCCCACTTCACTTGCTTCCTCTCTGATGCCCGGCCCCCTCTCCTTCATCACTGTTATGTGTCATTTCTTTTTCTCCTTCCGGGGATGGTTCTCCGTTCAGGCTTGGACTCCCCCCCCTGGGCCACCCCTGCTGTCTCGGGCGGCCTGTCTCCGGGCAACCTGGTCTCACAAACTTTTCTAGAAATTGCTCTTTGGCCCATTCCCATCTCTGCCCCTCCCATCCCCTACGTCCCACACACCGAAAATGTTCAGAAGGATGGCATTTCCGAGGTCAGTGAGATGCCATGGCAGTGAGCTGGGGCTGCCTTGTTTCAGGCCCTTCATCTGGCCAACCAGGCTTCTCATTCACGGAGCTCAGCGACCTCTAAGTGCTGGGGCGGGGAGGAGGGCCAGCACTACCTCACTGGTCTTGTGTTTTGGACGAATCCATTTTTAATTTTGTGAAGTTTTTAAAAAAAATAAATGTTGAAGTTGCACTTTTCAATGCTGATCCTTGAAGCCAACAGCCACCTCCACATCAATTACTATAATCCTGGCTCAGAAGTGGAATTTCTCTTTTACGGGGGCTCCAGGGCTGGGCCAGAAGCCCCGCAGGAGCTGAGAGAGGGCGGCCCCTGCCTCCTGCCCGCAGGGTCTCAGCAAAGTCCAGGTTTGACCTCGTGTCAACCCAAAGGGTCTGTCTGTTTCAAGTCTGTGAGCTCGGCTGATGGAACCAACACCGTTTCCCTCCTTTACTCCGCTGAGCGGTGCCTCAGCTGGGACCTGAGCAAGGAGACCCTACCCCAGCCTGTGAACCGCAGGAGCGCCCTCTCTGAAGAGAGCGTCAGTGCTGGTGTGAGGAAAGCCTAGCAGAAAGGAGGGCTCGCAGGTCACTAGCTCACCGACTCATCGACGTCACCTCACCCTAGAAGAGAACTTCAGTTCCTGTTTTCATTGCGACCTTGCAGATCTGCACCTGAGCCCACAGACAAGGGTCCCCGTCGAAGGAAGCCTATGTTCACACATCAAACGCGGCAGCCGCCACGGCAGCAAGCGCCCATGCAGGATGCCGCCCTCTCTTTGCTGTCACAGTCCCACCCTCCTGCCTCTGGTCGGGACTGTTCGTTCCCACACAGAAGTGCAATGCACACCCACCAGGCACAAAGCAGAGTGGGTACGGGGCGTCCCTTAGGAGCCAGAGCCTTGTTGCACCAAAATAAAGGGGAAATGGGACCCGGGCATCTAAAGAGACACCAGTGTTGCTGCTTTGTGCGTAATAGGGTTCTGGATCAAATCAAGGAAATGGTCATTTTGGTGCAATCTGTGCATGATCATGCCTCGGCAAAAAATGAAGTGTGGTTCCACGGGTGCAAAGCGGGCAGAGGAGAGGAAGAAGGGAAAGATGCTAATGAAGCCGAAAGAGCAATGAAACCAGAACAGTGTAAATTACAGCAGGCGTCCCACAAGGAAGCACCCCATCAGCTGGGAAAGTGGAATGGGTGATAACTCCCAGCAGAATCCTATGTAATAAAAGGGTAATATGCAAATCAACCGAATGGTGGAACGACCGGTCGCTGTGATGCACACTGACCACCAGGGGGGAGATGCTCAATGCAGGAACTGCCCCCTGGTGGTCTGTGTGCTCCCACAGGGGGAGCACTGCTCAGCCAGAGGCCGGGCTCGTGGCTGGGGAGCGCAGCAGCGGTGGTGGGAGCCTCTCCTGCCTCCGCAGCAGTGCTAAGGATGTCCGACTGCACGAATCTTGTGCACCAGGCCTCTAATTGTAAATAACATCCAAAGCCACAAGCTGCGGATAACACACGCCACCTGTGCAAAAGCAGCAGCCATGGGAGCAGAGCAGCACAAAGCCCTGGAGGGCAGCTGCAGCCCTGGGGCTGGTGACGGGGGACAGACTAGAGATGTGGTGATGGGAGAGCCCTGATGGGAGTCAATAGTGAGCTAATCTACAAAGACATCGACTGACTGGTATGGTCCAAAAGTAAAGGCTAGAAGGTGGTGGCAGGAACAACCTTTATAATGTGGTCTCCTTATAAAGATGTGGTTTCATTCAAGGCCTATGGTCCTTAGAAACAGCTGAGCAAGAGACCAAATAAGGCCTTCACATTTGGTGACAAGGCCACGTTGGGGTACTTCAGCAGCACTCCAGTTGTCTAGGGGTTGATAACTTGCTCATAATAGGTTCTTTCCAAAGTTAACACCAGAGCATAGCCACAAATCTCCAAAGCCAAAGGGCCTTTGAGTGCGGATAGGAAAAAACAGAATTTCCACATGCCTGGTGGAGACCCAGGGTCTTCTTCTACCCATGATGCCCAGCAAAGCTCTTGGTCCCAAGTTGCAAGTTGAGGACAAGATCTTCTGAGCAGGTTACAGAGTAAATGAACCAAGAGGAGGGGCCTCAGACCAACCCTGCGGCCTCCCCAGCGACCTCACTGTCCACCATCCAAGGCTCCAGCTCGAGCTGTGGAAGCAGTGAAGGTGGCACGCTAGCGACATCCGGTGTGAGCAAGGGACACGATCTTCAGTGAGGAGCAAAGGCAGAGGCACCACTGAACAGAGGGAGGAAACACCAGCCCCGCCCAGAGCACAGGCGGATTTGCTCACACAGGAAGCTAGGGTCTCTATTTTATCCTCTAACCTTCTCGGTGCTGCTTAATGAGAGAGGAGAGAGAGGGCGCTCAACTGCATGGGTATGAATACCTCTCTCAGTGTGCCTGCTCCGCAGCGAGCCTCAAGATCAGATCGGGGCACCGTGGGACCTTGGGGTGGGGAAAGAAAGGCAGCTTTTACAAATTGTTTCTACTATTAGTTTTCTGAGCCTAAAGAGAGAACCCCAGCCGAGATACACGCCTGTTGAAAAGCCTCCAGGCAGAGGGCGCCTGGTCCATAAAACACCGTTTGTGTCTCTAGAAGACCTGTGCCCACGGGGGTGCTAGCTGAGGACACGGCTGCCGCTAAACGGCTTCTTGGCCCTCACCAGAGAGGCTGGTGGGTCCCATCGCTGCTGTCACGGAAACATCCCCTTCACGCGTCTTTACAAAGATGTCCTTAGACCAAACTAGGGGTTTTCCCGGTACATGCGACATGCACAGCCTTCGCCTGCCCTCTGGGTCTGGGCATAGAATAGAGTCACTCCTCGCACTGCTACGGGTCCACAGGAGGCACAGCCCAAGAGCACGCTGTCACCTGCCTGTCACCTGTGGCCTGGGGCCTGTCACCTGCTCAGAAACTCCTTAAAAACATTTTTTATCGATTTCAGAGAGGAAGGGAGAGGGAGAGAGAGAGAAACAATGATAGAGAGACTCATGGATCGGCTGCCTTCTGCATGCCCCACACGGGATGGAGCCCACAACTGGGCATAATCCCTGACCAGGAATCGAACCCTGACCTCCTGGCTCATAGGTTGATGCTCAACCACTGAGCCCCGCAGCTGGGCCTAAGAAACTTTTTGAGGAAAACATTTCTCCAGGCATGAGGTTGGCTGATGGTGCAAACAAGTTGTTTGCTCTCTAACAACATCCGAATGCGCACCTGTCACCCCTTCACCTTCTCCATCAGAGTCACTGCCTTTCCTCTGGACGGGGCTCACCCAGGAACCCCACACCTCCCACCGCCCGGCTTCCTAGTCTTCCTGGGGATGAGTCCCATGACGTTCACTTCGTCTCCCTTTCGAGTCTGGACTCCTATGTGCGAGGAGAGTAGGCAGAGGGTTGGTGAGGGTGGCCAGAGGGGGTGAGGGAAGCCAGGGTCCCGGGTCAGACTTTGGCCAGAGAGCCGAGAGGAGCAGTCCCCTGCCCTCACCATGGTCTGAGCCCCCAGAGCTCTGGGGAGAGGGCGCTCGGTCCCGGGAAGCTCATGAAGGAGGTGGTCTGTCCCCGGGGCTCCCGGGCACCAGCGCTCAGGGTGGACACACAGCCAGGCCACTGCCCATGTCAATAGCTTTACCGGCTCTCGGGAGCGCGGAGGTCACCTAAGAAACTGGGGTGCGGACAAACAGCGGGTCCCACCCCCACCCCAAGGCTCCCGCAGCCTCCAGAGCCCGGGCTCCCCACGGTCGCCCCTGCAGGCTCAGGGCGGCCAGGGG
>NW_005356135.1:93768-115501 GCF_000412655.1 Myotis brandtii
GTAAGCGGGGCAGGACCTGGGGAGCCCTCAGGTGCAGATGCCCTTTGGGCAGATGAGGGGCCCGGAGCCGCCCAGGGTCACAGCTAGCGAGGGCGGAGGGGCCTGATCACCCCAGAATCAGGGCACCTAAGGGCCACATCCAAGAGCACCCGGGTGTGGGGTGGCCCTGGGGGGAGGGGGGTCTCTCTTCCATTCACCCCTGCCCAGGGCACCCGGCCTCTGGGAGGTCACCTGAGCCCCTGGAGAAAACATAATCAGCTCACAGGTCAGCGCTCTCATCTCACCCCGACCGCTTCCCACACGCTCCCTTCCGCCCGGGCCGGTGTGGCTCAGTGGATAGAGCCTCGGCCTGCAGACCGAAGGGTTCCAGGTTGGATTCCGGTCAAGGGCACGTACCTGGGTTGCAGGCTCCTCCCCGGCCAGGGCTGTGGTCCGGGTGCGTGCAGGAGGCAACCAGTTGATGTGTTTCTCTCTGTCTTTCCCTCTCCCACTCTTTCTAAAAATCAATGGGGAAAACATCCTCGGGTGAGGATATGCAAATAAATAAATAATAAGACGCCCCCTTCCTCCAGGAAGGCCGTGGAGCATGAGGAGCAGCGAAGGGCAGGGATGCTGACGGCCAGGCAGGGGAGTGAGAAACCCTGTCTCATGGCTCCTGGAGACCCAGCTAACAGGCTCCGCTTTATAACCCCCATTCCCACTTACTACCGGGAAAACATCCTCGGGTGAGGATATGCAAATAAATAAATAATAAGACGCCCCCTTCCTCCAGGAAGGCCGTGGAGCATGAGGAGCAGCGAAGGGCAGGGATGCTGACGGCCAGGCAGGGGAGTGAGAAACCCTGTCTCATGGCTCCTGGAGACCCAGCTAACAGGCTCCGCTTTATAACCCCCATTCCCACTTACTATTCCCGCCCTGCTCCATCCTCCACTCCATCTGACCCATCTCTGCACAGATGTTTTCATATCAGCCACAGAGACGAATGCATTTCCCACGTTTCTTAGCGGAGCACCGGCCTGCGCATCAAAGGGGCGTTCTCACTGGAAAGCGGCTGGGGGCCTGCACCGACCCTCCCCAGCACATGTCCTTCCGGCGGAGTCTGCGCTCACAGATGTGCTTCCCTGCCTCGCACAGCCCAGACACAGAGCTCCTGGACCTGCGTCTCTGGGCAACAGCGTTGGGGCGGTCAGCGGTCCCTGCCTGCCTGCCAGGGGGTTCGGTATTTCCCACGAAGACATGTATTTGCTTTCAGGAAGTTACAATACCTACTTCACAACTGTGCACAGAGGTAACAGAGAGCGAGGAGACTTCCTTGGGGGTCTCCTGTGAGTCAGGGAGAGTTGCTTTGCCCAATGTGGCCACTGAGAAGCAGGTAGCAGATGAGTAAGGCTGGACTCTGGGGAGGTACCCCAGCCGCGCCCTTCACCAGGTGGTCCACTTGGACAAGTTACGTGCCTCTCAGCCTTAGTTCCGCTGAATGGAAGATGGAGAAAGTAGTTGACCTGCCTCAGGCGTAACTGGAAGGCTGCATGCAGACTGCCTGGGCTTCCTACATCGCAGCTCTTACTTATATTGGGGCTCAGACTGCTGTTCAGGGCCAGATAGACCCCTCAGAGACCCCACCTGACCCAGTTGCTGAATCCCTCCCGCCTTCTCTCTTTACCCAAGTAGCTCCAAAATGGGGATAATGAAATGTCCTTTTTAGGACTGTTGAGGGAGTTGAATAAAATCATGAATGTAAAACACCTAACAGGGTGCCTCTGCATCATAAACATCAGGGTATACTAGTTCCAACTTCTTCCTCAGTTACCAGATGTGTGACCCTGAGCAACTCTTTTGAGCCTCAGAGAGTTGCAAAGATTAACATTAGCACGTGTGAATTATCTGATAGATAGTGATGAATCGATGTTAACTACACCCTTCCCTTTCAAAACTGCTCAAATTTTATTTTTACCTGGAAGCATTCCTACCACATCTCAATTGCTCAGTATCTCACTTAGCCTTTTGTTAGGATCCTGTTATGTGAGTTTGTTTCATTTAAATATATTTACAACTTTTTCACATTCCCTCACAAAAATGTATTAAACACTTATTACATAATGTCAGGCACAGTTCTGACATACATGTATTTCTTTGATATGATTTTAAATTCCCAGAAAATAGGAATGTGCTTTCCTTGTGATTTAATCTTTCAACACCTTCTATATGGAGTCATAGTCACAGATTCATTGAGCCAGGAGGATCGGAGACTATACGGTCAACATTCCCACTTTATAGCCAGAGGATAACGGACTCACACACAACTGTGCAAACCTTTCTTGCCGTCTGTTCCATGGCATATTGGTAAGTGGCATTAGAAGAGCTCTATAGCCGAGTGTATTTGAGAAATAATGGTTTAAGCAAAGTAAACCATGTTATTTTTTTAACTGCAAGACTTTTCAGGGCCTTTATTATGTTTCTGAGAATTGGGAATTTCCAAGGGAGGGACAATGCACCCCACTTGTAAAATGCATTCCATCAGGAAACCCTTTCTCATACAGAGCCTTTGGGGAACTAGTGATCTGAGACACAGATAGTTAGAGAGCACGGTGCTGCACCCGGGAAATACAATCAACCAAGTGACCGCCCAGAGGAGTGGCTGCAGAGAGGAGACCAGTGCTAACTCATCTACGCCTGCAGCCAGTCCCCTGGTCGAGGAGCTTGTCTTATAGTGCAAACCTCAGATGAAAGGGGAACATGTCACCCCGGGTCCCCTCTTCCTGAGTAACTCGCTTGGCATAGGGAACAGGAAAGCAGACTGATCAGAGCTATGGGGGTACAGTTCTTCCTTCTCGCTTTGACTCAGGCAAACTCCCAGGAGACTAGGCTGTCTGCAGTGCTTAAGACAGAGAGAGAGGCAGGGGCACCAGCCCTTCTTCAGGCTGAAGTCCAGCCGCAGGAGGCACGGGCACCAGCCCTTCTTCAGGCGCACGTTGGACCGCAGGGATGTGAGGACGGCTGCCTCGCCCTTGCCCACTCTCCCCAGTGTGTGTTCTCAGTCCAAAGGGTGTGAGTTGGGGTGTGAAAGCAGCTGCCTGGGATGGGGATGAACACAAGCTTGGAGCTCAGGGCGCTCAAGCTCTAGTATCAAGTTCGTTGGAAACAGCTGTTTGAACTTGGGGAAATTATTTTCCTTCTTTAGGCTTCACTTTTTTTTATCTTCAAAACGTGAGAGTTTAATTAAATGGACCCTGTGCAATTCTTCCCATGTTGGGTGACATGGAAAATCAACAGGGAAGAGCGAGGGTGCCCTCCCTCTCGCTGCCCCGCCCTCCAGGACCCCACCTGTGTCTCACTCAGAACTCCCTTCCCCAGGCCCAGTGTCCTGGCGGGAGGCACGGGTGCAGCGGCCGAGCCAGGTCTCTGACCTGGGGGATGACGGTGTCCCCCTTTGTCTCCAAGCAGCACGTGCTCCCAGCCTGGTGTCCTGTCCAGGCTCCTCACAGCTGCCGTCACCAGCCTTAGGGTTAGGTCTTTGCTTGCCTCTGGCTTCGCTTTCCTCTTTTGATGAATACAAAGAACAAAACTAAGGAGCCCTCGTGAGGAGCCAGGCAAACGCGGTTAATACGCTCTGTGACGAGCTGCCTCACAGACACTGTGCCTGCGGCGGTGGCTCCTGGCCTGGCAGCAGGGTTGGCGCTGTGTTTCCAGTGGCTGTTCCTGGCTCTCATTTCCCCTCTGAGAGAGATAAGGCTGAAAAGCAGCAGGATCGGGCAGGTGAGGAGAAAGCAGGGCTGGGAGCATCTTGATTGTACGTGAACCTGAGAGGCGGGGCTGTGTCTTTTTATATATATATATTTTATTGATTTCAGAGGGGAAGGGAGAGGGAGAGATAGAAAATGAGAGGCAATCATTGATCAGCTGCCTCCTGAACGCCCCCCACTGGGGATCGAGCCCCAAACCAGGGCATGTGCCCTTGACTGGAATCGAACCCGGGACCCTTCAGCCCACAGGCCCACGCTCCATCCACTGAGCCAAACCGGCCAGAGCGGGGCTGCGTCTTGATCAGACAGCACAGTGGCGCTCAGTGGAGCTCCAGACCAGCAAGCGGTCGCCAAGCCTTTCTGGGGCCGAGGCGGATCACGAAGTCCCACTGCTCTTCCGCTGTCACCAGGCGTCTCACTGACGTTAGGGGCATCGGAATTGGAGCTTGGCTGCAGGACACTCCAAAGGGCCGGGGCCCCAGAGCTACCTCTGCCATGATGGGCTGTGCGTGCGGACAGGCGAGGGGCGGGTGGCACATGATGCCTGGAGAGGATGGTGACAGGAAGCAGGCAGCGGTCCAAGCAGGTAGGTCCCCAACAGGAGGTGCCTGGAAGATGGGGGACATGGCACAGGCGAGGTGGCGGTGTGCCGTTAGCCACAGGGCGGTCTGCGGGGTGCCTGGCTCCTGGGGGCCCTCCCAGAGGGTGGGCTGTCCCAGAGGAGCGGGGTTCCGGGCAGGTGATACAGTCAGGGCCTGTACAGAGGAGAAAACGGAAGACCAAGCTCACACACCCGCATGCGGCAGGGCTGTCCGTGCAAACTCGGGAGCCAGGGGCCAGGTCCTGGGACATGAGCCACTCCACTGCCGCCCGGAGCACGGGGCCTGCCGGAGCGAGATGTCACAGCGTCACTCCAGAGAGCGCTCCGCCCACGAGAAACTGTCTGTGCAGAGCCTACAGGACAGAGCCTACAGGAGGCTGCAGACTTGGAGGCACAGACGGGACCCAGGAAGTGAAACAAGAAACTGTCTGTGGAGAGCCTACAGGACAGAGCCTACAGGACAGAGCCTACAGACTTGGAGGCACAGACGGGACCCAGGAAGTGAAACCCCAGTTCAGTGGCGAGATACTGAGGCGGCCCGATGCAGCTCAGGTGCAGCTTGGCCAGCTGCCCTGCGGCCGCAGGGCTCACACACATGCACGCATGCACACGCACATACACACACAAGAGCGTCGAGGCGGCCCGATGCAGCTCAGGTGCGGCTCGGCCAGCTGCCCTGTGGCCGCAGGGCTCACACACACGCACGAATGCACACGCACATACACACACGTGCACACACACATGCACACACATGCACACACGCGCACACACGCACACACACACATGCACACGTGTGATCCAGCCACAGACAGTGCTTCTGGGAAAGCGCCGAGAGCAAGGACCAGTGCCGGCTCCACGCCGTGTCCAGGAAAGCAGAGAGCGGAACGTGTCTGGCCCGGCCCGGAGGGCTGGTTAATATGGAGCCACACTCCCAAAGAGCCTGGGCGCTCTCGTTCCCAGTCATGTCAACGTAACTTAGCTTCCTGCACGCGTGCGATCCAGCCACAGACAGTGCTTCTGGGAAAGCGCCGAGAGCAAGGACCAGTGCCGGCTCCACGCCGTGTCCAGGAAAGCAGAGAGCGGAACGTGTCTGGCCCGGCCCGGAGGGCTGGTTAATATGGAGCCACACTCCCAAAGAGCCTGGGCGCTCTCGTTCCCAGTCATGTCAACGTAACTTAGCTTCCCCTTCCGGTGGGCGTACTATGGAAGTCCAAATACACTTACTAAGCCTTGTGTATGCCTCTCATTTACCCCAAACACTACCTGAGACTCTTCCACGTGGATGACACCAGTTACCAAGACAAGAAAACACCTTTTCTCTCACTGCGTCGATTGGAAAGAATCAGAAAATAAACACGTGAGCAAACAACATTTCCAATAAGAGTCAGCGAACAGATTCAGCACAGCCGCCGACTAGAGAAGGACTGTGAGTGGGGATTCCTTTAGCTCAAATGGGGGGAAGCACATCGGAAGGCCTGGGAGCCGGGCCTGGGGTGACGAGAGGGACCAGACATGTGGTGGTCCAGGGGGAAGCTGTCCCAGAAGAGAAAGTGGTGAGGGAGTTGGCGTGTTTCAGAGACCGAGTGAAGGCCACTGCGTCCGGCCCACAGTGAGGAGGGGGCGCTGGTGGATGCGAGGGAGGAAGGTGGGGGCTCTGCAAAGCCTTACGGACTGGACCGTGGCCAGGAGCTTGGCTCTCTTGTCCCCAGTGAGATGGAGAGCAGCTAAGAATTTAAGCAGGAGAATGACAGGGTTCAAATTACTTTTTAAAAATATAGTCATCAGCTGTTATTTATTTTAAATAATTCATTTTTGCGGAAAGTATTACATACGTCCCCTTTCCTCTTGCACTATTTCTCTTGCGGAGGATCTGGCGTGTTTAATGCCCCCAGGGAGCAGTTTATGGGGACAGACAGTCAGGCAGGGTCATAATCCCAGCAGACACGAGAAGAGAGCAGCAGTAAATGTCCCGCTAGAAGCGCACGAAGGAGATAACGCTTGGGGCATCTCAGCAGCACCGGCTGCTTAACAATAAAGGCGATGGTCACATGCGGCCTTGCCCGGCTGCGGAAGCAGCTTTCAGCTGCGAGTGCCCGCGCCCAGGTCTGGCCCGGCTAATGACGGACATGCGTGTGCTACTGGTGTCTGCTCCCAGCACAGACACGTTGCTCTGACACCAGAAGCTCGGGCTTTCTCTCTGAATCCCAACGTCTCCCAGTCCTGAGGCCGCTCCTTCTCAGTTTCTCCTAACCCAGGATTGCCCGGCCCGTTGCCACAGAGAGAAGGGAGCGTGCTTTCCGGGAAGGCCTAACTAATCACATTTGTCTCATTGACCCGTTAAGCCCTATCCTATTGGAGGGCTGGGGTGGAGTGCACAATCATAACACTGTTGTCTTTTTAATTAAATTCCATTTATTGGTCAGTAGTAAAAATATCAGCTGTTTTCGTTTTAATTTAATTCCATTTGTTGATCATAGCCTTAAGAGTTACAAGAAGCGAGACATCTCCCCAAAGGAAGCTGCAATCCAGTAAGAAGGCTGAGATCAGCACGGGCTTGCAGTACAAGTGAGAAGTATGTGGAGCCTGGCCGGCGTGGCGCAGGGGTTGAGTGTTGATCTATGAACCAGGAGGTCATGGTTCGATTCCTGGTTGGGGCACATGCCTGGGTTGTGGGCTCAATCCCCAGTGTAGGGCGTGCAGGAGGCAGCCGATCAATGATTCTTTCTCATCATTGATGTTTCTCTCTCTCTCTCTCTCTCTCTCTCTCTCTCTCTCTCTCTCTCCTCTCCCTTCCTCTCAGAAATCAATTTAAAAAAAGAAGTGGAATGAAAACAAGGGGTGGGGTCCTCTGGGCTACAAGGGGGCTGATGCACAGGGTCACACCCATCTGAGTGGTGAGCAGAGAAAGGTCAGGGACGCTTTCATGAAGTGGGTGCATTTGAGGTGAGTCTAAGAGCTGGGGCTGAAGTAGAGCAGTAGCAGAGGCTGGAGAAATGAAGCAGGCCTGGGCCAGACTAGGGAATTGTCTTAGCTCTAGAGCCTGAGCTTTGAAGGACCGGGGCATCTTGGGTGCACAGCCTATGGGTGAAGAAAACCTAGGTGTAATTCAGAAAAGTATTGCTACCAGGAAAGTTTTCTCTTTCCTGGACAGAGAAATGTGAAATTCTAGGTGGTCAGGTAAGAATGTTGAGAAATGAAGCTTTACTATTGTTCTAAGAGACGTGTTCATTTCCGGGGAATAACTAGGCTGTGCCCTAAGTCCCAAGCCAGTGGTTCTCAACCTTCCTAATGCCGCGACCCTTTAATACAGTTCCTCATGTTGTGGTAACCCCCAACCATAAAATTATTTTCGTTGTTACTTCATAACTGTAATTTTGCTACTGTTATGAATCGTAATGTAAATATCTGGTATACAGGATGTATTTTCATTGTTCGCGACCCACAGGTTGAGAACCACTGGTTTAGACAAGTTTATGATTTAAATAACTAACTGAAAATGCTGGGAATAAACAGGCCAGTTCCCACTTTTGCAAATGTACACAGTTTAGAAAAATCTGAACAGGCAGTCCAGCTCTGCTATTGGGAAAGCTCTGGGTCTATTTATATACCAGAGACACGAAGACTCAGAAGCCATCCATGTAGGAGGTCAGCTGGGACGTTCCCCGAGGACAGTCTATGGCCTTGACGGTTTAACTGCAAAGAAAAGGATTAAGCAATCTTTGTAACGCAGATCCCCCAGATATAATTTTATTCCATCCAATTAGCCCACCAAAGGCAAAAGGTGAAACTCTAACTAACTAAATTAAAGTGCAATGTAGGTCACTCTGACAAGCAGATTTCTCTTATTTCCTCTTTGAAGCTGCAAAGTCCAGAAGTCTGTGGCAGGAAATAGACGCATCCTCTTTGATCAACGTTATCAAATCAATTTACTCTGTTTTCCTAGGAATTAATGAATGAGTGGAGAAGAGTCACCAGTGTTTTATCTCTCATGTAAGGAAAAGAACAAGGCTCCATTTCCATTCTTCACCAAATCTCTGGAGCCAGACACACAAATGGCAATAACCAGCACAGTCTGCAGGATTGGAACACGTTGATCCTCTCCTTTGCTGCCATCTCCTTCTTTCCATGACACCATACCCATTATCTTCTACAGTCTTAGTCTAAAGCTGTAGAATACTATTGGTGACAGAAACTACTAAAATATACTTAGCTCCTCTAAGCCAGTTATATCACAGTTACCTTCTAATTAAAGATTTTTAAAACTAGAAGCCGCCTTAGAGGTCACCTTGTAAAGGTCTTCATGCCTAGGAAAGCTAACTAAATGGCTCCCAATTACCCAGACATTTTGATCTATAACCCAGATACCTCAGCTTCATGCAAATGTTCTTTCAACTTCACCACTCAATATGATGGTAAAAGGAAGGTTGGAGGGTTTGTTTGTTGTTGTTCTTGTTTTGGTGAATCTTACATAAAACCCACTTTGGACTCCATTGTCTCAAATATTGGCCCATTGCCCCAGTCATCCAGAGCGCTTTTGGGAAATCTTGGCTTTGTGTTCCGATACTGACACTTCTTGGTTGTTGATCATGAGGTGATCCCTTATCCTTTTAACCTCAGTGTAACCAACTGTAAAGTAGAGGTCATCACAAAAGCACCTTGTAAATTGTTTGAAGGGTTTAATGAGATATGGGTGCTTCACAAATTGAAAAGGAGCACACATACGTCAGATGTTATTACTGTTGTTGTCGCTATTTGGTTCATGTTTCTCCATAATATTTCCTGGATAATTTTTCCGCAATCCTTAATCTCTGCTCTCCTATCATTCAATGAACATTTACTGGGTATCTGTTACATATCAAACACCATTCTATGTGATGAAGCTTCAAAAATGAATGAGGTAAAGTGCAGGCCTCCAGGAATTCCATAGACCAGTATCGGGTATGTAAATGTTTACGACGTAAAGTGAACATGTGGGCGCAAGCACTGTGGAAGCACAAAGGGAGAACTCCCGACACCGAAGTCCTTAGAAAGGCTGGATAGTGGAGGTGACATTGGATGGTTCTAAATCTAAAGAAGTTCTCCTGACAGAAAAGGTAAGAGAAAGAGGATGGAAGTTAGGGCATTCCAGGCAGTTGTGATGGATTTGCAAGTTTACACGAAGGCAAACAGCTGATACATAAGATAAAACAACAACAAGAACAACTACAATTAGCTTTTAGAATGACTTCTAAGCTCCCACCTTTTACCCACACTTATAACCTGCACAATGACCCTTCAAAATAGAAAGCATTGCCCTAGGACAGTGGTCGGCAAACTCATTAGTCAACAGAGCCAAATATCAACAGTACAACGATTGAAATTTCTTTTGAGAGCCAAATTTTTTAAACTTAAACTATATAGGTAGGTACATTGTTATTAACTTAATTAGGGTACGCCTAAGTTGGCCTTTGCTAAAAACGTCCTCAATCTGATTGAGGTACGTTCACTGAGGTTGACCCCTTCCAACTCTCCCATCCACACTCGTCTTGTATACTTGTTTCGTCTGTCTCCTTTCGTTCATCCTCTCCATATGTCCAAACCATCTCAACATACCTTTCTCAATCCTCGACACTACATCTTCTTTCACTCCACAACGTTCCCTAAAATTAACTTAATAAACTTTACTTAAAGTTTTAAGTCTTAGTTAAACTATAGGTATGTTGAATAAAACTTGATATCATACTTAATAACGATATTATTTATTGATAAAATTAAATTCCTTACAATTTACCTTACAATATCCATAAAATTAAATCATGACAATGACTGACAAACACTAATGTGAACAATGGTCTTGCATCTCCTTGGAAAGTTTGGGTAAGTCAGGTTTGTATGTTGTTGCCTGCACGTGGTATTTTGTGGAAGAGCCACACTCAAGGGGCCAAAGAGCCGCACGTGGCTCGCGAGCCGCAGTTTGCCGACCACTGCCCTAGGATGACAGGTAAGAAAACTAAGTAAGGCTCAAAGAGGTTAAGTAACTTGCCTAAGATCACATGGCTGGTCATTTAGGAAAGCGGGTTTTGAACTTAGGTCCTTCTGACTCTGAAGCCTGGGCTTCCATGTAATTACCACACTAGCTCTCATGAACTGGGGAATGTTAGGAGATGCCTGGAAATGTAGGTAAGGGACCGAGCTTGCAGACGGTGGGATGCCAAAGCCAGGAAACTTGGATCTTATCCTACAGATTCTGGGAATCACTGAGTGCTTTTTAAGCAGGTATTTTAGAAGAAGTAGTCTTAGGGCAGTGTGTAGAAGGGATGGAACAAGGAAGAGACTAGAAACAGGAAGATCAGTGTAGACAGTGGTACACAAGCCCAGGCAAGATACACTGAGAACCTCTATGTGTTTATTGGCTCCCCACCCATGTGTGGGGCACGGGTCATTGTTTTATTAAGTGAGGACATTTATTATCTCACCTAACATAAAGACCAGAGGTAGGGGAGGCCCTGGAGGTTCATCAGAAACTCGGGCCTCTTTTCTTCTGTCTGCTCCACAGTCTACAGCTACCCTAAGGTGGGCTCCCTTACAGACCCAGGATGGCTACAATGGCCATTAGAGATCACATGCTTCCTTGTTCACATCCTCTCAGAGAGAGGAATCCCTCCTACAAATAAGGATTTAAACTTTCCTTTCGTCTGATGGGGTCAACTGACCTGCCTGAGAGCATGCCCATGGCCAAGGCCTCAAACCAGCTCCTTTCCAACTCCCCTTTCTTAAAAGAGACTATAACACAGTACAGAAAATGAAATTAATTGAGGCAAAATGTGCTAATACTTTAAAAAATCATCTGAAAGACAGCTTGTGGTTGGTTGAAAAATCTTCCCAGAAATAGAAAGACTTGGGACCGGCTTCAAATGTTGACTAGGGCCCAGCCGGTGTGGTGCAGTGGTTGAGCATCAACCTATGAACCATGAGGTCATGGTTCAATTCCCGGTCAGGGCACATGCCTGGGTTGTGGGCTCAATCCCCAAAGTGGGGAGTGCAGGAGGCAGCTGATCAGTGATTCGCTCTCATCACTGATGTTTCTCTCTCTTCCTTAATCTCTGAAATCATCTCTGAAATCAATAAAAATATATTTTTAAAAATGTTGACTAGGAAGTATTCTAAAAACAGAGTGGGAAGGACAATGGCATGCATGCCAATGGTATTGAAGAGGATGGTGTTGAGAAGGCCCTGGCTGAAATGGAGGTAGGAGTGTGCAGCAGGAAATGAACTAAAACTTAGACGTTGACAGCATGAAATACTAGTTAAGGCGTTTGGACTGGATTCTGTTGGCAGTAAGAACATTAAAATATTTTGAGCATTTGGATGTGACGAAGACAAAAAAAGATTTTTAGGAATAATAATCTGATAATGCAAGTGGGATAGATTGAAACGCAGGATGAACTTTTCTTAATTTAATTATCCTTTAAGTATAATAACTCTTCAAAGCCTAATGGCCATAATTCCAGCCTATGGAATAGAGTCTTGAATTATAGGGCAGCAATAAAGAGAGTAGAAGGGATAGAAAAGAAAGTAAAGGAGTTAGGGGATAATTTCTAGGACTGAGACACTGGCATGGGAGGAGTTGTGTCAAACAAGACAAAGTTGAATTTGAGACTCGAGTGTGAGTAACAGAAATAAGAAAGTCAGAAAAGGGAGCCAAGTACATTTTCTCCTGAATGATGAGTGCTGCTTTCATACAGGTGAGCTTAGTAAACATGATTTATTTGGTTTTAGAACTTTGAGGTTGAGAAGATACAGGTTTAAAGGAGCAGCAGGAACTGGAACTCTCAAATAAAAATAAGTTAGTGCAATGGGACTACATCAAACTAGAAGGTTTTGCACTTCAAAGGAATATATTTTAAAAAGCAACCTACTGAATAAGAATATATAAGGGATTAATGATCAAAATACCTAAAAAGCTCATACAACTCAACCTAAAGAGAACAGTCTGATTAAAATATGGGCAGAGAACATTACTAGACATTTCTATAAAGAGAACATACAATTGGCCAACAGACATGAAAAGATGCTCAGCATCACTAATCATCAGGGAATTGCAAATCAACCGCAATGAGATATCACCTCACACCTGCCAGAATGGGTGTCACCAATAACTCAACAAACAAGTGTTGGCAAGGATGTGGAGTATCAAGGGAACCCTCATGTAATCTTGATGGGATTGTAAATTGGTGCAGTCACTATGGAACATAGTATGAAGTTTCTCAAAAAATTGAACTACCATATGACCCAGCAATTCTACTTTTGGGTATTTATCCAAAGAAATCCAAAACACTAATTTGAAAATAAAGATGCATCCCTATGTTCATTGCAGCATTAGTGATTCAACAGTTACTGACAATATCTGGGGATAAAATCTCAATCCAGCCACAGAGCGTTAAGAAACATGTGGATGATGGAAAAGTGGGGAATTGGTGTGTGTTCTCACGCAGAGGCTTCCTGATGGTTTTTCTATCCCAAAGAGGTATTTTTGCTGCATTTATGTTGTGGTTGGTATATGAGTGACAGTGTGGAGATATTGCATGTTTGGTAAATTAGGCACCCAAGAATTTAATGTCTTTGAAAATAAGAAGTGATTTGCAAGTTATAGCCATGTTGCAGTTATGGACTCAGTAATAGTGTGGATTTTCCTATGATGATGATGATGATGATAATAATAATAATACTTGTCCTACCACTTAAGGCAAAGAGGATACTTTCCAGCTTAGATGCACTTTTTAATCATTAGTTAAGCAAGTCTCCTTTCTGTGTATCTACCTTCTTAAGTGATCGATTAAGCTTTTATCTTTCCCTTAGAGAGCTAATGAAATATGTAATAAAATCTCTTAGAATCACATTATATATTTCCTTTCTTCCTTACTTCTCTCTCTTTGGTTATAAAAATTTGGTAGTCATCCAAAAACAAAACAAAAGAACAAAAAAACACCCCACACTTTACTAACAAGAACAAGGACTCTGTTCTTACTATGAAACTATTAGCCCTACACTCAGAGCATCTACCATGTGGGGTGAGTAGGCTTCCAGATGTCACAGCCTGAGGGTGTCAGAGGGCACCTCACAACAAGGACATGTTTTTATGAAACGGAAATGATCAGAACCTGATATGGTTCTTCCTACTACAGATATTTAAGGACTTAAATTTGAGTTGAGAAACACAGACACTCATGCTTTTAGGACTTCAAATTATAGCTGCTAGTCCAACTACCTGTCCAATATTTGTACCCCTTCCACAACATTTCTGCTGGTGATGGGGAATTCACTACTTCCTGGGGACAGCTCTGGTTCTTAGTAAGTTCCTTCTTAGAAAGAGCCAAAGTGTTATTATTGGTCCTAGTTCTACCAATTCAGGCCATTCAGAGCAAATGTAATCTCTCCAGAACTTTCAAATATTGGAAGGGAGTTTTGTTCCTCAAACCCTCTTTTCCTGCAGCCTCTACCTGAGTTTGCCTTGAGCCTTCCACTGCCATAGCTGCATTCCTGAATCCACTCACACTTTTGTTCTCCTGACGTTTCATCCCGACACAGCAGGCCATTCCGACTGCCGAGTTGTCCTGAGAAGGACATAGAGGAGGGTGTAGTTATCTCCCACATCTGAGACGCAACAACTCTGCACTCCAGAGAGCACCACTCAGTACTCTTTATATTCGTGTTTTCATGTCATTCCTGGCCCACAAGCCTTCAATTGTTTTCCTCTTTGTTACCAAATCACATCTAAGTTTCCCTGCTTGGTTTTAAAGACTTTTTGTGATCTTTTCCTACTGAATTCATTCAACGTTGTTTTATATTCCACTGCAACAGACACCTCTCTCGGCTCAGCCTAATTTCATCAATTTACCTTAAACACATCATGGCTATTCATCTCCAGCTCTGTGCATGCTCTCACATGTTCCCTGTCTGAAACGCTCCTCTCCTTGCCCATCTAAATTCCCTCTATCTTAAAAGACCTGACTCAAATACCATCTCCCCTATGGAGCCCTCCCACCTTATTTCAGCCTGTGACTATCTCTTCCTTTCCTGAATGTTTTTATTCCTAGAAACTGATATATCCATGAGTACAGAACATCTTGGCCATTTTGTATTGTATCATTCATTAAAAGCTACATGTGTAGATATTACACTCCCAGGAAAACATGAGCCACATTTTAAAATTCACTTTGTTTTGTTCACTGGTTGTTATGGACTGAGTACTTATGCTCCCCCAAAATTCATAAGTCCTAACACCCAACATTTGGTATTAAGAGGTGGGGCCTTTGAGAGATGATTAGGTCATGAGTGGAAGCCCTCATGGATGGGATTACTGGCCTTCTAAAAGAGCCCTCAGAGCCCTAGCTGGTTTGGCTCAGTGGATAAAGCATCAGCCTGTGGACTGAAGGATCCCGGGTTCAATTCCAGTCAGGGGTACATGCTTGGGTTGTGGGCTTGATCCCCAGTGGGGGGCATGCAGGAGACAGCCAATCAATGATTCTCTCTCATTCATTGATGTTATCTCTCTCTCCCTCTCCCTTTCTCTCTGAAATCAATAGGAATATACTAGTATTTAAAAAAAATAAAGAAATAATAATAATAAAAGAGCCCTCAGAGAGCTCTCTGGCTCTCTTTCTGCCATGTGAGAATACAATGAAAAAAGGTGGTCTGAGACCTGGTCATGCTAGCATGCTTATCTTGGATTCCACCCTCCATAATTATGAGAAATAAATGTTTGTTGTTTAAGCCACCCAGTCTATGGTACTCTGTTAAGTAGCCCGAGCTGACTAAAACACTGGTGTATTGCCAGTGCCTGGAGAAGTAGGAACTCAATAAATATTTATTGCATGGATGAATAGATGAAAAGTGCTTAAGAAATGCTTGTTGATTGCCTGGCCGACATGGCTCAGTGGTTGAGCATTGACCTATGAACCAGAAGGTCACAGTTTGATTCCTGGTCAGGGCACATGCCGGGTTGCCAGCTCAATCCCCAGTCTGGGGCGTGCAGGAGGCAACCAATCAATGATTCTCTCTCATCATTGATGTTTCTATCTCTCTCTCCCTCTCCCTTCTTCTCTGAAATCAATAAAATATATATATATTTTTTTTTTAAAAAGAAATGCTTGTTGATTGATTGATTGACCTAGATTGGACAGATGATTAACAAGAACAAAGATTAAATAGCAAAGAAAGACATTATGTCATTCTTAAAAATCAAACAATACTCCAGATCCTTGGGTCTGGTCCAGATTTGTGAAAGGAGAGGGAAAAGTGGAGGAAGAGGTAGGCTGTTAGCAGAGAAGTTTTCCACATTCCCAGGGAATCAGATTATGTAGGGAGTGCTGAGTCATCCCAGGAAGTCATTACAATACTTCAGTGCTCCCTACGAACAGCAACCCCTGGGGAAAGCTTTGAGGCAGTTTAGTTCCCTTTTCACCTTTGATATGAGGAAGCTCCTTTTGCAGAATGACTTTTTCAGCCTCCCAGGGGCTGTGGTTATTTGATATTCAGAATATGTCAGCGAGTGTCCTGATGTATCAGTCACAGTCACATTCATGTTTCTCCGGAGCCCAGGAAACTATTGGCTGCAAAACAAAATGGATTTAAAGTGTGACATAAAGAGCGATCCAAAATGGTGGTGAAGTAGGTGGAAGTCACACTCGCCTCCTCCCAGGACCAAAGTGGAATTACAACTAAAATATAGAACAACCAACCTGACTAACCAACTGAAGACTAGCTGAAGAGAAGTCTCATAACTGAGGGTTTACAGAAGATGCCACATCAAGGCTGGTAGAAAGGGTGGAGTCTCAGCCCATTGCGGGGCTCCCCAACCCAGAGCACCAGAGCCCAGAAGAAGCACTCACATAACATCTGGCTGTGAAATCCAGTAAGGTTTCTGTCCACCGGGGAGAGATAGGAGTCTGCTAGAGACCCAGGCACCCTTTTAAAGAGCCAACACAAAAAACCTGTGTTCTGGTGCAGGGATAGCAAAGCAGAGTAGAATCCTTTAAGGAGAGACTGGGATTTGTGGCTCCAGGGAGAGAGATAAAGAGACAGCTGTCAGGTTCCCTTTGCTGAATCCTCCCATAATGCAGACGTCATCTTTCTTGGGTGGAGCACTATCCTCAATATGACATCAGCCTGGGGGATGCAATAACCCACCCTCCTGACTCCCTGCCATCCAACCTTGTAGAGCTCATGCCCTGTAGAGAAGGTACCTGCCTGGGACCAGCATGTAGAGATCCAGGCAGACTCAGGGGATGTCAGTGACTGAACTGTGTGGCTCCAGGTTAGGAGCCATTCCTTCCACCTTCCTGGGAGATTGATTGGTGTCTCCCCTTTACAGAAGATCCACTAGCTTCACCCTTTGGATTCCTGCAACTCCGCCCTGCTGAGCTTGGGCTCCTAGGAGGTCTGGACAGAATCCGGACAGACTGAGTTGTGTGGTTCTAGAATGGGGGCCATTTATCCCTCACACGCCCGACCGGTGCAATGCCTTCTCTTCACACAGCCAGATCGTGGTCTGGTTGGGCCTAATAAACCCTGCTGGCCTCACCCTGATGACGTCCTGAGACCCTGCCCCACCCACCACAAAGTCTGCAGACATTCAGCTGGTGGCAACTAGCCTTAGTGTACCCTGGGACTTTTGCTGAGTGGCCTCAGACACAGCACTGGTACCAAGTTTGAGCCTATATCCATCTATTCAACAACCCTTTCCCCTACCAGGTGACTCACTGAGAACCTACTGCTTGCAACTTGAGTACCATCAGAGGCTTTTTCAGTGACTGAGCCTACCAGGCAGCTAGCAAAAGGAGGTAGGTGGGGTAGATCTCAGGATACAGTGGGCCATTTGCTGACCTGCCCCTGGCTCGGGGCTGGTAGAAACAGGCATTTATGCTCAGCTTGGTCCTTCACACACACATCCAGGATCAGCAGAGACAGCTGCCAACTGTGGGTCACTTTGTACCTCCAGACAGGTTGTCCAGAGCCAGTCACAGAAGAGTCTGACATTGACCTGCACCAGAGTCACTCCCAGAGGACCCAGGACCAGCACACCCAGTGGCCAGCTTCAGACAGCAGTAGAGCAGGATCCAATTAGTTTCACAATCAGAAAATCCAAAGGGAGACCTTGGCCGGGACCATACCCTGCTGAGGTGAATTCCGCTTTGTGTGGTCAGCACCTGCATAGCAGATTGTACACTGGTCCGAGTCAATCCTCACAGTCAGCCAACCTGGGGTTGACCCCATGCATGAATGGGCCAGTAGCAATCAACATTCAATTACATCCGGACAGCCCACATAACCCACACAAGGGACATTCCTAGAGCACCCAGGTCAGGTGATCAAGGAGACTGCACCACTGGGCCCCACAGGACACCTACTACAAAAGGCCACCCTATCAAGACTGGGAGACATAGCAGATCTATCAAATACACAGAAACACACACACAGAGGCAGGCAAAATGAGGAGACAAAGAAATATTCCTCAAATGAAGGAACAGGAGAAATCTAAAAAAAAACAAAACAAAAAAAACAAAAAAAAAACACAAAAAAACAAAAAAAAAGCCAAATGAAAAGAGACAAGCAATCTACTGAATATAAAGTTCAAAATAAATGGTTATAAGGATGCTCAAGGAATTTCATGAGAAATACAACAGTATGAAAACCGATGGGGCCTTTATCCCTCACACATAGAAACCATAAAAAAGAACCAGTTAGAAATACAGGATATAATATTTGAAATGAAGAATACACTAGAAGGAATAGACAGTAGGTTAGATGAAGCAGAGGACTGAATCAGAGGGTTGAGAAGACAGGGTATCAGAAAACACCCAATCAGAGCAGCAAAAAGAAAAAAAAAATTTTTTAAATGAGGATAGTTTAAAGGGACCTTTGGAACAACATGAAGTGTAACAACATTTGCATCATAAAGGTACCAGAAGGAGAAGAGAGAGAGAGCAAAGAATGGAGAACCTATTTGAAGAAATAATGACCAAAAACTTCCCTAACCTGGTGAAGGAAAAAGACACATAGGTCCAGAGAGCCCCAAACAAAATGAACCCAAAGAGGAGACCCAAACCAAGACACATCATAACTAAAATGCAAAAGGTTAAAGACAAAGAGAGAATCTTAAAATCAGCAAGAGAAATATAGTTAGTTACCTACACTGGAGCTCCCATAAGACTGTTGGCTGATTTCTCAACAGAAACATTTCAGGACAGAAGGGACTGGCATGAAATATACAAAGTGATGAAAAGCAAGACCCTACAACCAAGACTTTACTCAGCAAAACTATTATTTAAAATTAAAAGAGAAATAGTTTTCCAGACAAGAGAAAATTAAAGGAGTTTATTACCCCTAAACCAGTATTATATGAAAAGTTAAAGCGTCTTCTTTAAGAAAAAAAGGAGAAGAAACCAGAGAAACATAGTTATAAAGAATAAAATTATAATAAATATGTATCTATCAAGAATCACTTTAAATGCAAATGGCTTACATGCTCCAATCAAAAGACAGGGTAGCTGAATGGATAAGAAATCAAGATCCATATATACACTGTCTATTAGAGACTCTCCTCAAGAACAAGAGACACACACAGACTAAAAGTAAAGGGATGGGAAAAGGTATTTCATGCAAATAAAAATGAAAAAGAGGTGGGGTAGTAATGCTTTTATCAGACAAAATAGACTTTAAAACAAAGGCTATAAAAGAGACAAAGAAGGACACTACATAATGATAAAGGGAGCAATCCAACAAGAGGATATAACCCTTGCAAACATTTATGTACCCAACATAGGAGCACATGAATATGTAATACAAATCTTGGTGGACATAACGGGAGGGATCAACAGTAATACAGTCATAGTATTTTAATACCCCATTGACATGAGTGTGTATATCTTCCAGACAGAAAATCAACAAGCCATCTTAAAAGACACACTAGATGAGATGGATTTAATTGATATCTTCAGAGCATTTTACCTCAAAGCAGCAGAATATAAAATTCTTTTCAAGTACACATGAAACATTTTCTAGGATAGACCACATGTTAGGACACAAAACAAATATCAATAAATGTAAGAAGATTGAAATTTTAACAAGCATTTCCTCTGACCATAATATCATGAAATCAATCACACGAAGAAAACTGAAAAACACGGAGGCTAAATGGCATGTTACTTAACAATGAATGGTTTAACAGTGAGGTCAAGGAAGAAATCAAAGGATATATTGAAACAAATGAAAATGAGAATACAATAACCCAAAATCTATGGGACACAGTGAAAGCAGTCCTCAGAAAGAAATTCATAGCATGACAGGCCTACCTCAAGAAACAAGAAAAATCTCAAATAAACAATCTAACTTCACATTTAAAGAAACTAGGGAAAGGATAACAAAGAAAGCTCAACATGAGTAGTAGAAAGAAAGTAATAAAGATCAGAGCAGAAATAAAATTAATAGGGTCTAAAAACAATATAAAATATCAATGAAACCAAGAGCTGCCTCTTTGAAAAGATAACAAGATAGACAAACCTTTAACCAGAGTCATCAAGAAAAAAAGAGAGAGGACCCACATAAATAAAATGAGAAATGAAAGAAGAGAAGTAACCACAGAAGTACAAATGATGGTGAGAAACTATTACAAACAACTATATGCCAACAAATTGGACAATCTGGATCAAATGTAATTCCTAGAAACATACATTCTCCCAAAACTGAATCAACAAAAAACAGAAAATCTAAACAGAGGGATTACAACTAATGAAATTGAAGCGGTAATTTAAAGCTCTACCCCTAAAACAAATGCCCTGGACTGGGTGGCTTCATAGGTAAATCTTATCAAACATTCAAAGAAGAACTAAAACCTATCCTTCTCAAATTTTTCCAAGTAAGTATAGAAGGAGGTCTCCCAAGTTCTTTTTACAAGACGCCAGCATTATCCTAATTCCAAAACAAGATAAAGAAAGAAAAGTATAGGCTAATATCCCAGATGAACATAGATGCAAAATTCTTCAACAAAATATTTGCAAATTGAATCCAGCAGTACATTAAAAAGATCATACACTATGACCAATTGGGATTTATTGTTGGGATTTATTACTGGTACACTATCCATAAATCAGCTAATGTGATATACCACATTATTGTTGGTGCTCTTATCCCAACATCAAGAAGGGTTCAGGAATCTGGTAAAGGCTGTGCCTAGATTTAATAGGAATCCAGAGACTAATGAAGAGTCTGGAAACGAGATATAATTTTGATAGGCATTTGGGGGCCAGAGGAGCTTAACTAAAAGAGCTAAGATCTAAGGTCTTAAGTCTCTTCGTCCCCAGGACCCCATGCTTTTTATTAACACAACTTGTCCTGAGGCAAGGCAGAGATATACACATCAAAGGGTCAGGGTTTGGTACAGAGTCCATTGTTAGAATGAGGGAATTAGCCCACGGCTGTTCAGGTGTTTGGCCAGTAGGAGGCAATAACATGTAGATTAGCTGTCTGGCAGCCAAGAAATCAATTTAATGTATCCTATTCAGGTTTGGGGAAATGCCTTTAGCTATTCCCAGATGCAGCCCTGCTGTCATGCTGGAATTGGTCTCCGGCACCACATAAAGTGAAGGATAAAAATCATATGATCATATCAATATATGCAAAAAAGCATTTGACAAAATTCAGTACCTGTTTATGAAACGAACTCTCAGCAAAGTGGGAATAGAGGGGACATATCTCACTTTGATAAAGGCCATAAATGACCAACTCACAGCTAACATAATGCTCATGAGGAACAATTAAAAGCATTTCCCTTATGATCAGGAACAAAACAGTGAAAACCACTTTCACCACTCTTACTCAACATAGTACTAGGAGTGCTAGCCACAGCAATCATACAGGAAAAAGACATAAAAGGCATCCAGATTGGAAAGGAAAAGGTAAAACTGTCATTATTTGCAAATGACATGATACTGTATATAAAAAGCCCTAAAGATTCTACACAAAACTACTATAACTGATCAATAACTTCAGTAATTAGCAGAATCCTATATAATAAAAGAGAAACATGCAAATTAACCATCCCTCCTCTATGCCCAAGCAACACCCACCAGCCAATCAGGAGCTAGTATGCAAATTAACCCAACTAAGAGGGCGGCAGCCATGGAGCTGGAGTGAGCAGGAGGCTTGGGTTGCCCCCAGTGATGGAGGAAGCCAAGCTTTCCGCATGCCCTGGCTGGATCTGGACTCTGCTCAAGGCTACAAAGTTTCAATTATAGAAGATAAATAAATCTCAGAAAAAAGAAAAAAAAAGTAGAGGCTGGGAGCTTTGGTTGCCAGGGTTGTGGTCAGCCTGAAAACAGCCATCAGCCCCTCACCCAGGCTGGCCAGGCAC
>NW_005356135.1:116016-119217 GCF_000412655.1 Myotis brandtii
CTACAGCTTAGGTCTGCTCCCCGCTGGCAAGTGGACATCCCCCAAGGGCTCCCGGGCTGCCAGAGGGATGTCTGACTGCCAGCTTAGGCCCAATCCCCTGGGCCTCTAGTACAAAATAAATACCCAGAAGCAGTTGCATTTTTGTACACCACTGAACTATCAGGAAGGGAAACTAAGAAAACAATCCCATCTACAATTGCATCAAAAAAAAATACCTATGAATAAAAACCAAGGAGGTAAAATAACCTGTAAATCCCATCTACAATTGCATCCAAAAAAAAAAACAAAACCTATGAATAAAAACCAAGGAGGTAAAATAACCTGTATTCAGAAAATTATAACACATTGAAAAAGATACAAATAAATAGCAGTATATAATGTGCTCATGGGCAAGAAGACTTAACATTATTAAAATGTCCATAGTACCCAAAGCAATCTATAGATTCAATGTAATTCTTATCAAAATACCAATGGAGTATTTCTCAGAACTAGAACAAATATTCCAAACATTTATATGAAACCACAGACAAAACAAAACAAATCTCCACAGCAATCTTGAGAAAGAAGGACAAAGTTGGAGGAATCATGCTATCTGATATCAAACTACACTACAAGGCCATAGTAAACAAAACAGTATGGCATTGGCATAAAGACAGACATATAGATCAATGGAACAGAATAGAGAGCCCAGAAATAAACCCACGCCTATATGGTCAATTAATATTTGGCAAAGGAGACAAGAACATACAATGGGTAAAGACAGTCCATTCAATAAAAGGTGTTGGGAAAATTGGAGAGATGCATGCAAAAATTAAACTAGACCACCTTCTTATACCATATACAAGAATAAACTCAAAATAAATTAAAGATTTAAATGTAAGATTCAAACCATAAAAATCCTAGGAAAAAACATGGGCAGTAATACCTAGGACATATCTCTTACTAGTATTTTTTCTAATATATCTCCTCAAGCAAGGGACACAAAAGAAAATATAAACAAGAGGGACTACATCAAGCTAAAAAGTTTTTGCACAGGAAAGGAAAACATCAAAAAAATGCAAAGACAACCCACGAATGGAGGAACATATTCATCAATGATGCATCTGATAAGGAGTTAATATCCAAAATGTATAAAGAACTAATACAACTCAACACCAAAAAAAACTCAATTAAAAAAATGGGCAAAGGACCTGACTAGACACTTCCCCAAAGAGGACATACAGATGGTCAATAGACATAAGAAAATATGCTCAATGTCAGTAATCATCAGAGGAACGTAAATTAAAACCACAATTAAATATCACCTCACACCTGTCAGAATGGCTACCATCAATAAATCAACAAACAAATGTTGGTGAGGATGTGAAGAAAAGGGAACCCTGGTGCACTGTTGGTGGGAATGCATATTGGTCCAGCCACTATGGAAAATAGTATGTAGGTTCCTCAAAAAATTTGAATTGCACAGCAAAAGAAACCATCAACAAAACAACAAGAAAGCCCACTGCATGGGAGAACATATTTGCCAATGTAATCACTGATATTTGGCTCAGCAGAAGGGCTTCTTAGGGCCCAGGTATAAATATTTCTCTCTTTTCCGCGTCCAGCGCAGCTAGAGAGCGGTCCGATTCCTGAGTAGCGGCAGCTCGGGATTGAGAAAATGAAAGAAAGAGACAGACACAGAGATAGAAGGAAAAAGCTGGGGCCGGGTGGGACGGCTGTCCTCTGATGGAGAGACAGTGACCCAGAGCCGATACAGCACGTATATTTTATACAGCAAAAACCAGGAAGTTTTACTAAAGTCCACGACAAAGGAGATTGTGTGCATTCTTGTGGCTTCTTTGTAAGCGTCACTTCTGGGTGGGCCCGGATCATCCTGTTTGTTCCTGGTGCTTGGCTGGATTTAGATAATGAAACCCACCCCCTGGCGCCTGAGCTGAAGGTCAGGCTGACAACACCACTTCTAGGAATATATCCCAAGAAGCTAGAAACACCAATCAGAAAGGATATATGCACCCCTAGGTTCATAGCAGCACAATTTACTAAAGCTAAGATTTGGAATCAGCCTAAGTGCCCATCAGCAGATGAATGGATTAGAAAACTGCGGTACATCTACACAATGGAATACTATGCTGTGACAAGATGCCGCCCAAAGGTGACAGCGACTTTGGGGACGATGAGGAGTCCTGACACCATGTCCTGGCCGAACAAACTCACAGGTTTACCGCGCCAGGCCCAGACTCTGTGAGCTCTGGCCCTCCTGAGCCGAGACTGCCTCAGGGAGGGGCTGCACTCCTGCCTGTCTCCTTGGTCTCGCTTTCCTCTCCCCATGTCTGCTCTGGGGTTTCCTCTGCTTCAGAGAGGAGGGGCCCTGTTAGTGCTGGGCACCTGGTGGGCCTCGGGGCAAAAGTGGCTCGAGGGCCCGGACTCCAGCCCCATCTACTGCCCCACTGGCCGGAGCCAGAGACTTGGGGCTCCCAGCTCATGAGTGGACAGATTAACGTGACGTCACCTCTTTTCTCGGCTTTGGTTTGTTTGGAATCTAAATAAAATGACTTTACGAGAAGCCCAGGGAGCAACCTTTCCTTGGCCTCCCTGGGACTACAGGGTGCAGGGACGCCAGGTGGCCGGGCCTGACACCTGCAGCACCTAAGTACATGGAGCCTGGGGCAGGCCTAGCACCGGGGTGTGCGCCTGAGAAGGTCCTGAGCCCGAGGCTGGGAACAGCCTGCCACCTCCAGCCCTCAGGTGGTTCCGCCCTGTGCCTGCAGATGCCACACGCAGTGTCGCCCATGCCTCTGACTTTATTTCTACGTAACTGAAGAGCCTGGGGCGAGCTGGATTCAGGGTCCAATGGGGACATGAGAACAATGGCCCGCATGAGCCCTGGCCTGACTGGTTGCTGTGCTGGAGCCTGTCTGACCCCCTGCAGGTGGTGGACAGGTGCAGCCAGGGCCTGGCAGACCCCGTGGAGCCTGTGCGCCTGGCTGCTTCCTGCCCCACGAATGCACCACAGCCCCAGGGCCACAGGCACAGCTTGTACAGTTGGCCCTCACAATTTCATTTGTTTGTTAACATGAATGATTTTCCTACATTAAAATGTGCAAAGTTTCACAATAAAACACAACAGTTAGGCTCCAGAAGGCGCCTGGCAGGGTGGTTTGAAGCTATGGCTGTGTCTGGTTCAGTCACACCCCCCCCCCC
>NW_005356135.1:119240-119865 GCF_000412655.1 Myotis brandtii
GGCACAGTGCTTACAGGAAAGGCTCAGTGATAGGAGGAGGACGCAGTCCTCGCCTCCAAAAGCGCGCAGGAGCCCGAGGCGTGCTCTGCAACCGAGCTGTTTCTTCCTCCTGCTTCCCTCGGTCTCTAAGTCTTAGTGTTACCGACCCTCCTGGGTCAGGGCCCGACCCTGGCCCAGTGCTGTTCGCGCCAATAGCACGAGACTGAGTTCACTGAAACTGAGAAGAAACTTATTTTTAAAAAATATTTTGTGTATTTTCTTTTTTAAAATTCTTTATTGTTTAAAGTATTACACGAGTCTCCTTTTCCCCCATTGACCTCTCCCCTTCCACCCCTCCGCCAAGCACAAGCCCTCACCCCCAGCTGTCTGTGTCCATTGGTTTTGCTCATATGCATGCATACAAGTCCTTTGGTTGATCTCTTACCCCCTCATCCCCCGCTTTCCCTCATAGGTTGTACAGTCTGTTCGATGTTTCTATGTCTCTGGTTCTATTTTGTTCATCAGTTTATGTTGTTCATTATATTTCACAAATGAGTGAGATCATGTGGTATTTATCTTTCTCCAACTGGCTTATTTCGCTTAGCATAATGCTCTCCAGTTCCATCCATGCTGTTGCAAATGGTAA
>NW_005356135.1:120005-123603 GCF_000412655.1 Myotis brandtii
AGTGGCTGCACCAGTCTGCATTCCCACCAGCAGTGACTAGGGTTCCCTTTTTTCCACATCCTCGCCAGCACTTGTCGTTTGTTGATGGTAGCCATTCTGACAGGTGTGAGATGGTACCTCATTGTTGTTTTGATTTGCATCTCTCAGATGATTAGTGACTTTGAGAAACTTGTTTTTTTGATCAAGGGATGGAGAAGGGTGAGCTCATGCTCTACAGCACCTTCTCCCGACTGGGAGGGGCCCCTGATACAGGCTGTGGTGTGGGTGGTCTCTCAGGCTCTAACACAGTCATTCCTCTGCTGCCCGCGGCCTCCTGCACGCCGTGCCCCTTCGCCATCTGGGTTTTGTGCTCAGCTCCTCGGTCTTTGCCCACAGAATCCTTCCCAGCTCCCATGAGCCCGCATGGCTATGACATAGTTCAGGGACTGAGAAACATTCGGGTCTTCTGGGTGATGGCCCAGACACTAGGGCTCCAATCACATGTTCTTTCATTCATTTATTCAATGAAGTTTCCTTCGGTCAAGTGCTGGGCTCTGCTGTTTAATCAGAAGCTTCTGGAAGGGCGAGGCTGTGCGCTGTAGCGTGTGGGCTGGGCACCCACAGGAACAGGGCTTTCCCCCAGAACTTTCCACGCCCAGGGCTGAGCTGCAGGGGACCTGCTGCCCACTCCGCTCGCCCGGCTGTTCCCGCTCTGCGGGGGCTGGACTCCAGTCTGAGCAGACAGTTGGCACTAACTGCTCTCTGACTATTTCAAGGTGCTGTTTTTATCTGCCCTGCACACTGCCCCTCCTTGCAAGGGGGTGGCCTTTAGTTTCACATCCCACTGCCCAGCCTCTGGAAGCTGCTGACTGACTGAGCTGCGAGCTGCAAGCTGCGAGCTGTAATGATGTCTAAGGCCGCCCAGGACCCGGATCTCTCCCAAAACTCTGCTGCTACTCCCGCCCCTGCACCTCCTGCCCACTCCCAGGACCTCCATGCCTGTCCTCCCATGGCGTCCACAGGAGCAATTGGTTCTCCTTTTTCCAAAGCACAAACTTTATTGCACTGACCACCGCCATGGAGGCGTTCTCTCTCTCTCTCTCTCTCTCTCTCTCTCTCTCTCTCTCTCTCCCTCTCTTCCTTCTTTCCTCCCTCCCTCCCTCTCCCCTCCTTTTCTGCAGGGCTCTCTCCCAAAGAAATGAGATTGTTATTCTTATCTGCTACCTCATGATCTATTTTTATCCCCAACTTACTAAATACTTCTGGGACCTGCTGAGGCAAGTGAAGCCTCCACTTTTATTGAATTTCTATGTTTTCACTTTTATTATCTCAAGACACAATGAAAAGGACTCGTGGGGGACGGGGGGCACTGAGCTGAGGTGAGTCCAGTGGGCAGAGAGACTTCTTTCTAGAAGGGGAGCTGCCACAGTGGTTGCTGGTGGGAGGGCGGGGAGGCCTGGCCTGGCTCCCAGCTTCTTGGCTCAGCAGAAGGGCTTCTTAGGGCTCAGGTATAAATATTTCTCTCTTTTCCATGTCCAGCGCGGCTAGAGAGCAGTCCGATTTCCTAAGTAGCGGCGGCTGGGGATTGAGAAAATGAAAGAAAGAGACAGACACAGAGATAGAAGGAAAAAGCTGGGGCCGGGTGGGACAGCTGTCCTCTGATGGAGAGACAGTGACCCAGAGCCGATACAGCACGTATATTTTATACAGCAAAAACCAGGAAGTTTTACTAAAGTCCAAGACAAAGGAGATTGTGTGCATTCTTGTGGCTTCTTTGTAAGCGTCACTTCTGTGTGGGCCCAGATCATCCTGTTTGTTCCTGGTGCTTGGCTGGATTTAGATAATGAAACCCACCCCCTGGCGCCTGAGCTGAAGGTCAGGCTGACAACACACCTGCCTCTGGCAAGGTAGGTTTCCAGGGCATGGCTCTGCCGGGCACTGCTGGGCACCGCTGGATTCAGAGGACAATCAGCTCAGGGGCCTTTCCCAGGCACTCTCTACACTCAGGGTGCAGGGGGGTCTGGGCTTGCAGCAGGGCTTTCCAGAGGGTCTGGCCTCTCAGGTCCCATCTCCCGGACAGGCTCTCACCGAGCCACCTGGTGACTGGAACCCACAGATGCACAAGGCAGTGCATTCCACTGGGGAGGGGGGTGGGATCATTATTTCTCAAGTCAATGCAACAACATTGATTGGTTGCCTAGACATCAAGGGCAAGCGGCTGGGCTGGGCTTCAGGTTCCCCTGGGTTGGAATCACAGGACAGCATATCCTGTGAGAATTCAGGCAGGTTAGCCACACTCCCCGAGCCCTGGTGATGTTCATAGATTCGTAATTACCCACCTCAGGGAGTCCCGTGAGGATCACTGAGACATCAAAGAACTTGGCACAATGCCTGGCACATGGCAAATGCACAGTGATCGGTAGCTCCTGTCATTATCCCAAGGGCAACTCTTAGCTTCTTCCTAACCATGGCTCCATCCCACTGTTCACCCAAGTCCTGTGGGAACCCAGACACAGACGTCTGAGAGGAAGCCAACCTTGTGGACTTTCCTGTGTGTTCCTTGGTCGGGGGGTTAGAGAGGACCATGTGGCTTGGTGGTGGGAATTCATCGGTCTTTCCAGTGAATACAGTCCAACCCTGTCCAACAGACTATCCATAAAATATCCCCCTCCCCCTGGCCGAGGGCTCAGGTGGTCCCATGTGCCAAAAGGCTTCGGGTTAAATTTCCGGTCAGGGCACATACCTAGGTTGCGGGTTCGATCCCCAGTGGGGCACATGTCTGGGAGGCAACCGATCATCAGTGTTTCTCTCTCACATAAATGTTTCTGTCTTTCTCCCCCTCTCCCTCTCTCTCTCAAATCAATAAATGTATCCTCGAGTGAGGATAAAAAAAAAATTCCCCCTCGTTGGCATTAACTGTGACCCAGGTCATTTATCACCTGTTTGGTGACCTACAAACTGGTTATCTGTTTGGTGACAGATAATGTACTGCACGTGTAAAGAGCAGATGATCCCAAAGGGAACTCCCTGGGCTCAAATGGTGCCTCATGTTTCCCATCACAAACCCGTAGACGAGTTGGTTAGCATTGCTGAGAGCGTGGGCTCCTCACCCACAAAGCAGGGCAGTAGCCCGCAGGGTAAGAGCTCCGGCTGCCCCCCTCAGCAGGGCCTGGCCAGTGGCTGCTCCGCCTCAGAGGGCGGTCCTGCTGGGTGGCTCCCCTGCCCGGACCCTGATGCCCCCTCCTTGCAGGTGTCCCATCTCTTCTTCACACCAGCACTTGAAGTTCAGTTCTTGTCAACCTAGACTTGAACCCCAATTAGCCTGCAAACAACCTCATCAGAGCACTTGAGGTTACCGCCTTCACCGCCGAGCTGGGCCAAGAAGTGCCGGGAGCCGGCCCAGCTCCTCCGGGGACGGGGACGTGGCGCCAGAGGAAAACAATAACGTCAAAGGCTTCTCTCCCCAAAGGCTGCAGACCCGCCCTTCACCGAAGCGGACACCACAGCCCAGACAGGTCCCCAGTTAGCGACTCTGCTAAACCAGCGTCTTTCAAATGTGCATGGCATTCTCTGACCCACTAATTACAGACTGCGCTGGCCACCCCACGGCTGAAGGAAC
>NW_005356135.1:123621-143608 GCF_000412655.1 Myotis brandtii
CAAAAAACACACCAACAGCCTGTTGGGAAACAGCGCTCAGGCCCAGCGCTCAGGAGATGCGAGGTCCTGACCGGTTCCCACGGAGCTGATGGAGTCAGCGCGTCACTGTGCCTCTCGCACGCCTGCGGTCAGTGCGTGTGGGCGAGTGTGACCCCGTTGGAAAGTGCGCAGAGGTGTGGCGACCTGCCCAAATGTCCGTGTGCTTCTTTCCTACACTCGAGGGTGGCTAACCTAAGTGTGTGCCTTCTGATGTGTGGGCTCTATACACAAAACCTCGTGTGCCCCCCACAGCAGAGCACTCCCAGGAGGAAAGGAAAGCGCCTTCAAGGAGCCCCCAGAGGTCCCCAACAGTGAGTGGCTGCGTCACAATGTGAATTCGGGTGGATCTGATTCTAAAGCCCAGGGTTCATCCCCTTCCGCTCCCATTTGAAATCAGTCCTCCTTGTGCGGCTCCTTCCAGAAAGCTCCACTCTCCTTTTTGTTTGATTTTCCTCCTCCTGTAACCAGACAATCCATGGGTCTGGCTGCCTGTCTCTACTTGAGCCAATTCAGCAGGGACAGGGTTGAATCATATGAGCGTTTATTCCAGTCCTGCCGGCAGCCTGGGGGAGCAGCAGGTCATCCCCCAAAACCTGCTCTGCCCCCGCCCCCCCCCCCATAAGCCAGCTGCTTATATTGGGTGGAAGGACAAGATTACATGGGGAAGTAGGCAAAGGGTGTGCCAAATGGGCAGCTTACAGGTAATGGGGGTTGGAGATTTGCAAAGGCCTGTGGGTATGCAAAGGGCTGGCGGCTCTGGGGTCTGCAGCAGGTTGTTCATCTTTCCGTGATGATAGGCAGCTCCCGATGGAGAGGAGGGCTACATCTCCAGGTGAGCTCCCAGGGCCATGGGCCACTCCCAGCCAGGTCAGAACGTGCCTTCTTTAATCAGAACAACACAGTCACGGCTAACAGAGCCTGATGAGTATTTCTTACAATCATAGCTGGTCCCCAACATTCTACTTCTGCCCCTATCACTCCCCTTCCCTCACTGTCACCCTGTTGCCTGTTAGAACGAGCTCTCCTCTGGCACATCCTCTGAGGACCCTCAGCTTCTCCCTTCAGTGAGGGCCAGGGAAGCCGGTGGAATGCTGCTTCCCAGGATGCCAGCTCAATGTGGCCATTCTCCGCCCCCCCCCCAACCCCCCGTGATTAATCCATTTACTGGGAGCCCTGGGACAGAATATGATCCTCTCAAACCACAGGGAGACCCCCTGCTCCGCTGGGAGTTGCCCCGGGGAACAGTGATGGAAGCTGGAGCTTTGCCCCAGCACAGCTCACCCCGGGGATTGACAGGGTTAAAGAACAGGTTACAAGGCAGAGGGCACCGTCAGGGCAGAGTGGGAGGTGATGTGGGCAAAGACGAGAGCAAATACATGGTAACGTGTTCGAGCTGGAGAGCTGGCTGTGCTTGGATGGGAAAGAGGGGCCGCGGAAGAAGCAGTCCCTTCCCGGAGAGCCCGCGCTCTCCCCTCCTCTGTCCAAGCCTTTCTGGCCGGAGGCTGCTCTTGTAGCGACAGGCAGGCCACTGAGCAGTCCTCCCTGAGGCACCGCCAGGCTGCGGGCGGTGAGGGTAACAGGGCGCCTCATCTGAGAGTTTGCCATCAGGGGATCAATCGCAAGAGGATGTCTAGTCCACATTACGCCCAGCAGTGATTGCCAGGCTGTGGGCGGTGAGGGTAATGGGGCCTCATCTGAGAGTTTGCCATCAGGGGATCAATCACAAGAGGATGTCTAGTCCACATTACGCCCAGCAGTGATCCCCCGAGACTGCAGGGAGACAGCGCCTGGGGGTGCTGTGTTCCCACAGGAAGGCTGCCCGGCCGCTAAGTGGCACCTCGCTTTGCATTCTCTCTCTCTCTCTCTCTCTCTCTCTCTCTACATATACATATACATATACATATACATATACATATACATATTCATGCCCCTCCCTGCCTCCCTTACTTTTGCTCCCTAGCTCCCCCACTCACCCTCACATGCGCACATAGACACGTGACCACAGAGCTTGGGAGCAGGTGGACAGCGGCTCATTGCTGCTAGACACCACAGAGAGACAAAGACCAGGAAGGAATGACGTCACGCTTTATAAAGTAGCAAGACAGGGTCTCTCTCTGTGTCCTGTCTCGCTGTAGCTGCTGCTCACCAGCTCTCTGCCTGTCCTCATGCTGTGGTCTGCGGGCCCAGGTGGAGGTGGTGCTCGGCGATGCTGGGTCAGGAGGCACTCATCTGAGGAAACGCTCCGAGCCAGCGCCTGGGCAGCCAGTCCTCCCCCTGATGGGTTCCCGTGACCTTGAAGGTTTAATTGAAATCGGGTCCAAAATCTCCCCTCCCTCCGCATGGAAAAGCCAGCATCCTCTCGCCGTGGCTGGGGGTTCCCGGCCCCTGCACCTGCTGGTGCAGGGCCTTTTCCCTCCTGAGCGCTGTCACCTTCCTAGCGAGTCGCTCCACGGGGCACCCCGTCTCCCCTCCTTCACGCCCGGGAGGTTGCCATGCCCAGGCGCCGTGCTGAGCAAGCATCTCTGAGGAGCTGGCAACAGAAGTGTCACCACATAGCTCAGGGCCTGGAGACGAGGCACCCGTGCTGCCCGCGGACGTGCCACTCCCTCGGCCTTTCCTGTCGTCAGGAGGGTTCTCCGATGGCCTTTCTGACTGGCCCGGTCACCAGCCTCTTGCGATGCTGCTGGAGCTTCCCCATTATTATGTTTTATTTTTTAAATGTTTTAAAATTGATTTTAGAGAGAGAGGCAGGGAGACAGCGAGATAGATAGAAACATCAATGATGAGAGAGAACCACTGACCGGCCAAGGCCAGTCCTCCCTCGGGGACCCCCTGCCTCCCTCGCCAGTGCTCGCCGAGGCCTCTCACTGAGGCCTCTCTAAAGTGGGGGTGTTTTCCTGGCGGCACCTGGAAGGAACCCACGTTCTGAACCCTCCCTCTGAGCCACACGCGGGGCAGTGATAGGTAAGTGGGAGGCAAGCAGGGGCCAGACCGGGAGAGAAAGATGACAGGGCTTTATCTGCTACATCATTCGCCTTTAGGAAGGATTTCCTTATTCTTCAGGTTCAGTCCCCAAACGGGGTTGCTGGGAAGACTAATTTCAAGGGGGTGGGTTTCCACGTGCGTGATGGAGGCCCTGGCTCCCGGCTGCGGCCCAGGATGGGGGAGAGTTCAGGGCCCTCCTCTGAGGGAAGCCAGCAGAGAGGGGACAGGTGGTTAGTTACCGGTCCCTCCCCACACCAGCTGCTCCCAGGCCTCTGCCCGCTCTCCAGAGCAGCCTCGGCCAGGCCGCCTCCAGGCGGGTTTCTGTGGGTTGAGCCGGGGCTGACCTACTTTCCTCAGCTCCCAGAGGAGCGCCGGGCTCGCCGACAGCGCCATCTGCTGGCCTGTCCCACGCTGCAGCCACGCTGGTCCCTTCCCGAACCTGAGGCAGGCTGGTCCCTAGACCAGGACGGCGGCATCTACCCCAGGCTCACTGAACTACCAGGAGGGTGGGCCCATGCGTGAGCAGCCCTCAGGGCCCGCTGCCTCCCCTCCGGCCACTCAGGTCAGCCACTGTCAGCCAGCACCTCCTGGATATCCTGCTCCGCGCGGAAGGTGGAATGCTGCGGTGTGGCACATCTCCGTGCAGCAGGGAGAGAAGCGCCAGATCGCCCTCATTTACAGACCGGAGAGAAGCAGGAGGCGGCCAGGGCCGCACACCTGTAAGCTGTGAGGCGGGTCCCCTGTCTGCGCGCCACACCCCTGGCTTATTCACCAAAACCCCACTCACCAGCGCTTCTAGGTTGCCTTGTGGTCTGTTGGGGAGTGTCGGGGGTGCGAGGGGAGAATCTTTCCAAATCACACACAACAGACACTGGCCACACTGCCCAGGGCTGCGGCCACACGCGTGCGGGGTAGATGTTCACTAAGGCTGCCACAGAGGCTGCCTGACCATCACTCCAACCCTCCACCTCGCCGCTTCCCCTTCTTCTCCCCCAGGGGCCGTGCGGGCTGCCCTGGGCAGGCTGTGAAGGGGGAGGCAGTTCAGGGCCTGCGTGGGTGCCGCCCCAGGAACACAGCTCAGGGACGCTCAGGGGAGGCAGGAGTTTGAACGGCCGCGCTGGGGCTGAGGGGGAACGACAGTGGGACTAAACGGAAGCAGAAGAGCGCTGAAGGGCAGGAGCGGTGAGAGCGCCGCACGCTCGGTCTCCTCTCTGTCAGCAGCCTGGGAGGAGCCCCTCGGCCAGGTGGGCCTCCGAGAGCAGACCGTCCGTCCGGAGCACGAGCCTGTGCAGAGCCTGGTGTGGCCGGTCCCTGCCTCCCAGGACACGCAGGTCTGCAGGCGAGCAGACACGTGGCTTAGGCACGTGTAGACACACATGTTTAAGTTTCCATCGACCATACAGATATTTTAACAGAAACAGCACTCACACTCACTGGTCCTTAACTGAATGGCAGGCGGCGCTCCGGGCCTGGAATGGGCCCCAGGGGCTGAGCGCGTTCCCACCGCGTCCCGCTTCTGCTCCCTGGCTTTGCAGGCCTGGGAATGGGTTTTACCACGTCCCTCTCAGCTTATCCGGCTCATACGTACCGGATTCACAAGAAAACAACACTAACCAGAATGGCAATATGGCATTTACCATCAACTCAGTTACACAGCCTCTTCCTCTCCAGAAAAGTAATCATACACAGAGGCAGAAGGACCTGCGTAGGAACGCCCAGGCCCCAGCACCGCTGCAAGGATCACAGCATGTGGACAGTCTCGTTCCGCTTACCCCCACCGGCCTACTGGCTATGGAGGGGAAAGTCTCAGACAAATAAAAGATAATGGCTCTTTAAAAACAAACAAACAGCACCACGGTGTACACTTAAAAATATACGGTAATTCCTTAATATCATCAGATACCCGGTCAGACGTAAAACTTACCCGATAAAGAAATTAATTAATTAATTAATATCTGCAGTTGATTTGTTTCACTCATTGCTCGGGGCTGGTGTGTCACTCAGCTCTCCCGTCTGTGCGTTAGTTGGGCCGATGTTCTCCTTGCAAGGCCTTCAGTGGAGAAGCTGAGGGTGCGCTCTGTGGAGCCGACCCCATGTGGACCTGGCTCACTGCATTCCTGTCGTCTAATCGCCCCTCTTCCCTGCACTTCCTGTTTACTGTCACCGGGTCCTGCGGGCTGGGTCAGAACAAGTGTGAGTCCCTTCTTGGTGAGGGTACCCTGGGGCAGGCTGAGTCCTTCCCTGTGCACTGCAATGGAAGGCACACGGCCGCGATGTTGACGTGCACCAGTGGGTTCAGGGTGCGCCCGCGGAATCCACTACATATGAAACTCGCACGCTCCTCACCTACTGGTTTTAGTCGCTGAAGACTGTGCTGGTTTGTAAAGTGTCACTGTGGCTACGAGGGACCATGTTCTGAGAAGTCCCTTTTCCTCTGTGTTTCTGGTTACGACAGGGCACAGGGAGATTGTTGGGACCCGTGGAGGGCCCAGGTGAGTTCACACCGTGGGGTGTGTCTGCGGGCTCTCCTCCGAGCGGGGCAGCAACCACATCTGCAACTGCTCCCCCCCCGCCCCCGCCCCCAATACTCAGCTTCTCCGCCCGTGGGCTAGCGTCAGTGTGGGTGTTAGCCCGGCTTCTGCAGGCGCCATTCCGCCAGCCAGAGGCGAGACTGCCCCAGGTTTCAGCCCGGCTTCCCGACTCCGACTAGTTCCCGCTCGCCTGCTGTTTCCCTCCATCCTCTCTCCCCACTGCCCCCTGTCATTGGCTTCACCTGTCATTAGGGTTGCAAAGTGGTGATAATCTAGTTGCAGCATTCATTCTGCTGGGATTTTCAGCTGAGATTCCCCAGTGGCGGTCTAAATGGGGAAAGCAGAATCACCGCCTGCTTCTTTCCCTCCTGGTTTCTTCTTTACAATCCTCAGTTGGTTCCTTAGCATCTTCCAAAAGCCGTCACTTGGTTTCGTTTATTTGCCTTATTAGTGTCGGGATGCACTAATGGGCTTTAATATATTTGATGTGATGTTATAGATGTGACTCCTACATGATTCTTACTGCTATAATGTCCACATTACCCATCTGTGTCCAGGGGGCTCCTGGGTCTTTTTTCAAACCCCTATGGTCTGTGGCAGCTCTGTGCCTTCCAGTACGACAGGAAGTCCAGGACCCCTTTAATGTTTCCTGTCCCGGCCTCAAAATCAGTATTTATCCAGGGAGTCGTGGTTACTTTTAGTTGGAAATTCTACTTAGAGAATCTTATCTAGGTTTTGGGATGTTTAGTATTTGGGGTTTAGTCATGGCTTTTAGGCATTTTCAGCAAACAGAGAAAAGATATATGGTTTCTAAAAAAATATGTAAGTTTTTAGTAATTTTTCAAATAGAATGTAGAATTACAGTATTTTCCATTTGGCTCTGATCAGAGTTGGATCCTAGCTTCTGGTCAAGATGCAGGTGTAAGTAAGTGTGGTACTTGGATCCTCCCACAACCACATCAAAATTGCACCTGAACTACAGAACAACCATCATTCAGATCCACCTGAAATCTAGCTGAACAGAAGTCCTGTAATTAAAGATGTATGAAAAAGAAGCCACATCAGACCGGTAGGAGGGCAGAGACACCGAATGGGCTGGTCCCACCCCCACGTGAGGCAGTTAAAAATCAGGAGGGATATCTTGGCTGTGGAGGCCCCCTGAGGATCCAGCGGTCTTAGCTCCATACCAGGCCCCCCAGCCAAGGCTTCTAGTGCTGGGAATAGAAGTCCTCACAACTTCTGGCTCTGAAAACCAGCGGGATTGGGCTGAGACAGAGGGCTTCTGGAGTCCTAGGCATTCCTCTTAAAGGGCCTCACATGGACTCACTCGGACTCACTCCCTCTGAGCTCCAGCACTGGGGCAGCAGCTCCAAAGCCGCCCAGGACTTATGAGGAGGAACTGGATTGTCTGGCTTCCGGACGGCGCTGGGGGGCAGCTTCCTCCCAGACAAGTGCTGGCGGAGGCCCTTGTTCCCTTGCTGAGCCCCCCTCAGAGCCAGCCGGCAGGTGCCATGTCTGAGTCTCCGTTAACCTGGCTCACACTCTTTGCCCTCCCTGGTCATTTCCTGAGAAGTTTCCCCACCAACTTGCCGACCCACCCAAGCCATTTCCAGTGGCTGCTCCATACAAACAGCCTAGCTTGGCTCCTACTTCAGACTTTCCTAAAACCTATCAAACAAGCAGCACCTGGCCCCAACTTGCCTCATTCCTCTTGCTAAGTGGCCCTAGGCCCAGTGCTAGTGGCAGCTTCAGACTAACACCTCCATGAGCGACATTCATACCATGGGGGTGCTGGAAGCAGAAGAGAGAGAGCAAGGAATTGAAAACCTGTTTGAAAAAATAATGACAAACAGGTTGTGAAGGAACTAGACATACATGTGGGGAGCAGCTATAGTGTTTTGGACAGGTTCAAGCCTTGGACTGATAAGAGGGCACAGTCCTCTCATTGCCATGTGCAAGTCCCAGCTTGGAGGGCAGGGCCCTCCCAGCACAATTACAGCCACAGCTGTAGTTGTAAGCTTGAACCTATGGTCCGAACATGTGGCCCCATGTGCCTGAGTGATGTAGGCTTGATAGAGTTCAGGTGCATGTAGTTGAGTAGGATTGAAACCCACGAGAATGTTGTAAACATCTTGGTCAGCGGTTCTCAACCTGTGGGTCGCGACCCCTTTGGCGGTCGAACGACCCTTTCACAGGGGTCGCCTAAGACCATCCTGCATATCAGATATTTACATTACGATTCATAACAGTAGCAACATTACAGTTATGAAGTAGCAACGAAAATAATTTTATGATTGGGCCACAACATGAGGAACTGTATTTAAAGGGCCAGAAGGTTGAGAACCACTATTCTACAGAAAGCCAGGTCATGCCCCTTTGCCTTGTGGCATCTGCTATAAAATAAAAACACGGCTTGTGGGCGTCGTCGCTGTCTCTCAGAGAAGCAGCATCCCACCGAGACCCAGCTTTCATTCTCTTGTCTGTCTTTTCTAAGCTTTTCAGGCGCCCCCCACTCAGGTTCACCCTTGGCCATGCTGGCACGGCACACATACATATCTAGGAAGCACAGAGAGTCCCAACATGATGAACCCAAAGAGACCGACAGAAAGACACATCATAATTAAAATGTCAAAGGTTAAAGACAAAGAGAGAATTTTAAAAGCAACAAGAGAAAATCTCCCATAAGACTGTCAGCTGATTTTCTCAACAGAAACTTTGCAGGCCAGAAGAAATTGGCATGAAATAGTCAAAGTGATGAAAAGCAAGGACATACTACTAAGATTACTCTATCCAGCAAAGCTATCATGTAGAATTGAAGGAGAGATGAATAGCTTCCCAGACAAGAAAAAGCTGAAGAATTTCATTACCATCAAACCAGTATTACAATAAATATTAAAGAGTCTTCTTTAAGAAGAAAAAAAATGAATAATAAAATGGGAATAACTGGCCCAACTGGCATGGCTCAGTGGTTGAGCATCAACCTATGAACTAGGAGGTCATGGTTCAATTCCCAGTCAGGGCATATGCCCGGGTTGCAGGCTCAATCCCCAGTGTGGTGTGTGCAGGAGGCAGCTGATCAATGATTCTCTCTCATCATTGATGTTTCTATTTCTCTCTCCCTCTCCCTTCCTCTCTGAAATCAATAAAAGTTTATATATATTTTAAAATAGCAGTAACTATGTATCTATCAACAATTATTTTAAGTGCAAACGTTTATTGCTACTTTAAACCACTACGTTTTTAGGATAATCTGTTATGCAGCATCAGTAACACACCACTCCCCTATGTTCAGAATGGTCTAGTTTCATTCCTGCCTCCTCCATCCCCCTAAAGTTAACCAGTTTTTTACTTGAGTGTCTTTCCGTTGCTTTTCATCCTATATAATAAAAGCCTAATATGCTAAGTGTCCGGTCGTCCAGTCGGCTATTCAACCAATCAAACTGTAATATGCTAATGATATGCTAAGGCCACTCAACCACTCGCTATCACATGCACTGACCACCAGGGAGCAGACAGTCGCCCAGTCGACCAGTAGCTATGACGTGCACTGACCACCAGGGGGCAGATGCTCCAACCAGTAGGTAAGCTTGCTGCTAGGGTCCGGCCAATTGGGACTAAGTGAGATGGGCCAGACCAGCCGTGGGCAAACTACGGCCCGCGGGCCGGATCCGGCCCGTTTGAAATGAATAAAACTAAAAAAAAAAAAAGACCGTACCCTTTTATGTAATGATGTTTACTTTGAATTTATATTAGTTCACACAAACACTCCATCCATGCTTTTGTTCCAGCCCTCTGGTCCAGTTTAAGAACCCATTGTGGCCCTGGAGTCAAAAAGTTTGCCCACCCCTGGGCCAGACACACCCTGGAGCCCTCCCACAGTCCCTCCCCGGCTGGCCAACCTCCCACGTCCCTCCCTGGCCCTGATCGTGCACTGGTGGGGTCCCTCAGCCTGGCCTGCGCCCTCTCACAATCCGGAACCCCTCAGGGGATGTCAGAGAGCCAGTTTTGGCCTGACAGTGGAATGACTGGTCGCTATGATGTGCACTAACCACCAGGGGGCAGATGCTCGCCAGTTTTGGCCCGACAGTGGAATGACTGGTCGCTATGATGTGCACTGACCACCAGGGGGCAGATGCTCAACAAAGGAGCTGCCCCCTGGTGGTCAGTGCGCTCCCACAGGGGGACCATTGCTCAGCCAGAAGCCGGGCTCATAGCTGGCAAGCGCAGTGGCGGTGGCGGGAGCCTCTCCCACCTCCGCAGCAGCACTAAGTATGTCTGACTGCCGGGGAGAGGGCCTAACCCATCAGTCAGACATTCCCCAGGGGCTCCAACTGCGAGAGGGCACAGGCCAGGTTGAGGGACGCCTCCCTCCCCCGCCTCGTGCACAAATTTCATGCACTGGGCCTCTGTTTTAAATATAAGCAAATAGGTATGTATTTGTATTATACACTCTTAGGTAAAGTATGTAACACACAGTCTTCTGAACCTTGGACTTTTCAACTGGCAACATTAACTGGAAATCAGTCCAGAGTGGGACAGTTGGCTTGTATTCCCTTCTGTGGATGAACCGCAGGTCAGTCCACCCGTCCTCCGCTGAGGTTGTGTTGTTCCTGTCTGTAGCGTTGCAAACAGTGCTGATGCCTGTGTCCTGTCATAGTTTCCCAGGGCACCTTCGGTTCTTAATTCTACCCTTTTTACGTTTTCTCCTATTGCTTCAGCTCTCCTAGCTCTCTCTGCTGCCCTCCCCTACTGCAGCGTCTCTTGTATAGAAGTTGCCTTTATTTTGTTTTATTCTAAGTTTCCCATGTGTGCCTTAGTTCTGTGCTTAGTTCTGAGGCTGGGCTGGTATAGACCATATCAGGCAGTGACAGCTCTGACCTGCCGCTGAGGGGAGACGGGTTTAAGGCTGAGGTTGTGGGGGTTGAAGGTCTGACCCCCACAATGGAGGGTGAGCAGCAGGAATCAGTACACCGGATGGGAAATCTTTTCCCATAGGTATTCCAACAGGGAGTGACTCTTCTTGCCAAAAAGGGGAAAAAGCACTCTCCCACTCCCATCATGATGACTGGGAAGATGATGAAGATTATTCCGGAGGCCAATCTTGAATATTATTAAGATCTAAAATGTGAAATAAAGAGGACTGACGTTAGAAAACCCAGTCCTGGACTGACCAGCGAAGCAGCAGAGAGCACCTTGCCCAGCCCCGTAGCTGGAGGAAAGCCTGGCAGAACCAGGTTGTATTTGAGCTGCATTTTGTTCTGTGCAGAATTTGGGGAGAAAACATTAACTAGCTGCCCTGGCCGGGTGGCTCAGTTGGTTGGAGGGTCATCTAAAAAGATTCTGGGTTCGATTCCCCGTCAGGGCACGTATGGGAAGCAACCGATTGATGTTTTCCACATCAATGTTCTCTCTCTCCCTTTCTCTCTCTCTAAAACAGTGGTTTTCAACCTTCTGGCCCTTTAAATACAGTTCCTCATGTTGTGACCCAACCATAAAATTATTTTTGTTGCTACTTTATAACTGTAATGTTGCTTCTGTATGAATCGTAATGTAAATATCTGATATGCAGGATGGTCTCAGGCGACCCCTGTGAAAGGGTCGTTCGACCGCCAAAGGGTTTCGACCCACAAGTTGAGAACCACTGCTCTAAAATCAATAAACATATCCTCGGGTGACAAGTTTAAAAGAAAATCTATAACCAACTGCACAGCCAGTCTCTAAGGGACCTCATCCTGGATGATGTGGTTCTAGGAGAGGTGCGCCTATGTGGGGAAGGGCCAGTGGGCTGCCTGCCTGTCAGCCCTGTGACCACGCACAGACCCAGTTTGCCTGGTCAGATCCCTCTCACACCCAGGATTGAGGACATATTGGTTACGGCTTAAAATAAAGAAGCAACAGCCCGAACCCAGGACTGGAAATGGCACAAAACCATGGAAGAGTATTGTGAGAACTTGGACAATCAAGGCGACAAAGAAACAGACCCAATCAAGCCACAGGTCCTCTCTGGACCACACTGAGTCTTACCACTCCCGCCGGGGGAAGACCTGGAATTTGCTGTCAGAACTTCCCTGCTCTGTCTAGTATTCGAAGCTGCACGGGCTTATGCCTAAATGGCCTGTATGCAAAACTGTATAGACTTCGTATCTCAGGGTAGGGGGTCAGGTCCTTGGTTGCTTTCATCCATCCTTAAATATTGTAATACATCAATGCGAAGGGGGACTCTGACTATCTTAGACAACGTTCTGCTATTCACTGTGGGCAGAAAGGGCAGTATCCTTTCACAGTGTTGCTGCGAGGTTGCTACACATCACACTGTGGCTGAAAAATACTGACAAGCCCACGGCAACAGCAGACCGTCGGCCAGGCCAACTGTACAGATCTTACCTCTAGTTTTCAACACAGTTACACTCTTACCCTTGCCTCTCTCCCATCTTCATGTGAGTTAAATGTCAGTGCACACGATCCTTTATACAATAACTTAGATCCTTAAAAAGTTGCATATGAATTTACTTTTTTATTATCAACTAGGAGCCCAGCACGTGATTTGAAATCACGTGGCGCTGCCCACCCTCCGGTCGGGCCCTGCCTCCCTCTCCAGCCCTTGAAGCAGCTGCGGCTGCTGCTGATCAGGCCCTCCCCCAGTGCAGGCACTCGAAGGCCCCTGCTGCCCGCCCCCAACACTGTGCACGCAACCTCCTCCTGTCTGGTCGACCCTTTACGGTGTCCTGGTTAATTAGCATAGTTCTCTATTTTATATATATCCTATCTAATAATAGACAAAGATGGTAATTGACCGTACCTTCACTACACCTCCCATTGGCTAATCAGTGTGATATGCAAATTAGCCGCCAACAAAGATGGCAGCTAATTTGCATACTGCAGGCAGGGTGGGACAGTGCGAGCCGCCATCTGGGCCCTGTGTGCAGCCCCACCCCCAGCTGGGACTCCCGTGTGCCGCCTAAGCCCCGCCGCCAGCTGGGACCCCATGGCAATCCGAGAGCAGGAAAGTGCTGCCCCCGGGTCGCCGTGGCGATCCAGCAATCGGTGAGCAGGAAAGTGCGGCTTGTAGACAGCACCCAGCAAGGCCTGATCCTGGGTCACCGTGGGGATCCCAGAGCAGGAAAGTGCAGCTGCAGGCAGCACCCAGGAGGGCCTGCCCCCAGGTCTCCACTGCGATCGCTGCTGCTGATCAGGCCCTCCCCCAGTGCAGGCACTCGAAGGCCCCTGCTGCCCGCCCCCAACACTGTGCACGCAACCTCCTCCTGTCTGGTCGACCCTTTACGGTGTCCTGGTTAATTAGCATAGTTCTCTATTTTATATATATCCTATCTAATAATAGACAAAGATGGTAATTGACCGTACCTTCACTACACCTCCCATTGGCTAATCAGTGTGATATGCAAATTAGCCGCCAACAAAGATGGCAGCTAATTTGCATACTGCAGGCAGGGTGGGACAGTGCGAGCCGCCATCTGGGCCCTGTGTGCAGCCCCACCCCCAGCTGGGACTCCCGTGTGCCGCCTAAGCCCCGCCGCCAGCTGGGACCCCATGGCAATCCGAGAGCAGGAAAGTGCTGCCCCCGGGTCGCCGTGGCGATCCAGCAATCGGTGAGCAGGAAAGTGCGGCTTGTAGACAGCACCCAGCAAGGCCTGATCCTGGGTCACCGTGGGGATCCCAGAGCAGGAAAGTGCAGCTGCAGGCAGCACCCAGGAGGGCCTGCCCCCAGGTCTCCACTGCGATCCGTGAGCAGGAAAGCGTGGCCTGCAGGCAGCACCCCACCCTGGCCACAGCTCAAGGGAGAGTACAACATGCAGTGGAGGCCAGGAGCCTGAGAGATCAACACAGAGGGGTGCCTGCTCCAAGCCTCCACGGTGTGGCTGGGGGCAGGCCCCCAGCAGACACACACACACACATGGAGCACCTGCTCTGAGCCTCCTACGCAGCTGGGGGCAGGTCACCAGTGGGGACACACACACACACACACACACACAGCGCCTGCTCTGAGCCTCCAATGAGGCTGGGGGCAGGCCCCCAGAGGGGACACACACACACAAACATACACACACAAGATGCCTGCTCCGAGCCGCTGCTGCCAGACTGTGGCCGTCAGTAGGACATCCACTGAGGGCTCCTGGCTGAGAGAACCCCACCCCCAGTGCACGAATTTCGTGCACTGGGTATATAATATATTGCAAGTCACTAAAGATGCAAATCCATGTCTCTAGTAGAAACAATTCTGCATTCTAGAAATGTATTATTCAGCTGGGAAGACTGTACAAATACAAAAATAAAGACAATCATTGCCTAAGGGTTTCAGTAGCCAGGGAGTTCACTTGGGCCTTGGAAACACCATTGAATGTTGAAGGGTTTGATGACAGCTAAATGGAGAAGAGGGGGGAGGGATTTTGGCAGGAGGGGCTGTGCCAGATAAATTGAGAAGCTGGTAACGTGCCAGTTGATAAGATCTGCAGTGATGAGGAGCTGGAGGGTAGCGTATCCCAAGGGAACTGAGGATTTCAGCAGAGGGGAAGAGGGTGACACATGGAGACCGTGAATAGGTAGCAATGTGTACAGGAAAGTGGATGGGGGGTGGGGTGTTGGAGGCAGGCAAGTTGATTCAATGTCTGTAAATAGAATCATATTTTTCCACTAAGATTAGAAACCTATCGACAACTGACCATTTCAGAGAAGTTTTACTTCTTTTATAATTAAATTTTAATACTACTTCAGCCTCAAGTATCCACCACATTCGACCTCAGTGTCTACATATAAATACTGGCACAGAGTTGGCGTTCTATTTCTGTTTATCCTTTAGAAAAGTGAGGGGATGTTTAAAAGATAACTGGTGGCTGGATGACTGTTCTCTGAAAAATGTACCTTGCACACTGGGATTGCTCAAGTGGAGGCCTGCCTGTGTGCCCCACTGTGTGCCCCCTGTGTGCCTGCCTGTGTGCCTGCCTGTGTGCCCACCTGTGTGCCCCCTGTGTGCCCACTGTGTGCCCACCTGTGTGCCCCCTGTGTGCCCACTGTGTGCCCACCTGTGTGCCCCCTGTGTGCCCACTGTGTGCCCACCTGTGTGCCCCCTCCTGTGTGCCCTGTGTGCCCCCTGTGTGCCCACCTGTGTGCCTGCCTGTGTGCCCACTGTGTGCCCACCTGTGTGCCCCACTGTGTGTCCACTGTGTGCCCACTGTGTGCCCCCTGTGTGCCCACCTGTGTGCCCCCTGTGTGCCCACTGTGTGCAGAGGAGAGCCTGTCCTTCATCCCAGGCGGCCTTTGTGTTGTTGTTGTTGTCCTAGAATGCTCAAATTATGGATTTGAAAAGTTCATGTCCCATTCAACTTTGGAGCCCCATCATATGCTGGGGCAGAATGACGGGTAATAGGTGCTCGGTAAATACTGACTGTGAAGATGATGCTGTAATTACAGAGCATAGAATGAATAGATGGATGATCAGGTAGGTAGTGAAGTTTATGTTCCTGTTTCCTACCTGAATGGTGATATTTCCATATGCTCCTCTTCAGTCGTAGCTCCAGGACTCTAACGCCCCTTAGTGAGTTCACAAACAACCTGCTCCAGAGAAAATCTCCAATCAGCAAAGAGCAGCATTTCTTCCCAATGAGCCGGAAAGCATTATCACAATGTCAATAATGCTGTTAACATTGTTAACGTTACGGCACTTCACAATTTGTATTAATCATTTATCCATGCATCCATTCAGTCATTTAACAACAGCGAAAAGTCTGTTTATCACCTGAAAAGGGCAGTGCTTGGGGAGATAAAATAATAATAATAATAATAAGGGCTTCCTACCCTTGCGGTTCATCTAAGTAAACAGCACACCAGTGAAACGTTTACCAAGGGGGCAGGGGTCAAGGAGGACTATAAGACATTGATCGCCCTGGCCGGTTTGCTCAGTGGATAGAGTGTCTACCTGCTGACTGAAGGGTCCTGGGTTCGATTCCTGGCAAGGGCACATGCCTGGGTTTCGGGCTTGATTCCCAGTGGGAGGGTGTGCAGGAGGCAGCCAATCAATGATTCTCTCTCATCATTGATGTTTCTATCTCTCTTTCCCTCTTCCTTCCTCTCTGAAATTAACAAAAACATATTTTTGGAAAAAGACGTGTTGATCAAAAATATTTTAAACACATGTACAGACAATGGAATAAAAGTCCATTCTGACTCGAAGGTTTGAAATTATGTCGGGCACTGCACTGAGCTCAGTGCTCATCTGGGATCGGGTGGGTTTGACAGAGCCTTCTCTAGGCTGGTGGGAGGTCAAGAATAATTAAAGTGTCTGTAGAGCTGCCTGTGGATTTCCACCGAGCGGATACCTGTGGTTCTGTGTTTTCCTCGCCAACCTGTCCAGGTGGGTGTGAGAAGCCATTCGAGAGCTATTTAGCTCTCATGATTCAGGTGTTACCAGGTGCTGAGCAGACGGGTGTCAGGGTGCAGGCGCTGCTCCCTCTAGGAAAGCACACCCTTCGCATCACCTCAGACACCGATTCTGATGGTGAGCGGCTCCTCCACGTCTCAACCGTCTGGAGGTTTCAGGTTACCAACCCCAAGGGGGCGAAGACTTCAACATCATTTCATGTCACACGCTACAAGCGGGATGAACATGGAGGACGTGATGCTAAGCAAAGTAAGCCAGTCGCAAAAAGACAAACACTGTCTGATCCCAGTGCTGGGAGGAGCCTAACACAGTCAATTCACAGAGACGGGGTGGAATGGCGGCTTCCAGGCCTTGGAGGGAGGAATGGGGAGTTACTGCTTGGGCACGGAGCTTCTGTTTTGCGAGGTGAAAAAGCCCTGGAGAGTGGCTGCACAGCAATGTGGATGCACGTACTGAACCGTGCACATACAGGGGGTAAGACGGCAGATTTTATATTAGGTGCATTTTACCACAACTAAAAAAATTATTACACCGCCCTGCCTTCAAACCGGACAAAACTTCAATGTTCCCCAACGAGGTGGGAATTTCTTTCTACTTAAAGATCTTGGGGAAACACTCAGCCACCTATGCCCCCTGCAGTGCTGGGGGCTTTGTCTTTAAATAAAAACACCAGACTTCTTTCTCCGCAGGGTAAGCCTTTTTCCAAACTTTGCCAAAAAATAAAACAAGCAAGCAAACAAAACCAACCTAACTCACCAGCTGTCTGCACATCAGAAGACAGCTTTGCAAACCATTGTGTGAAATCATCACGTTTCCTTTCTCCCTTCCTTTCCGCACGCAGAAGTGGAGCAGTGGGAGCAGGACGCTGACTGTCATGATCGTACAGGGCAAACAATCACCAGGAAACAATTCGTGCTCAGAGCGCTCTTTGAGGCCAGGCACTTTGCTAAGGGACTTTCCCACACACCAACCCAGTTAGTCCTCAAGCCACCCTCCGAGGCAAACCCTCTTACTGTCGCCTCTATTCTGCAGGTGAGGAAACCTCGGCAGAGTGATGCGAAGTAAATTACCCAGATCGCGCTCCAGCAAGTGACGGAGCCAGGATCTAATCCTAGGGAGGCCAGTGCCATGTCAGGGCTCTGAAACCAGTCAGGACAGCCTTCGACCCCGGCTAAGGGGCTCCCACTCTGCGCCCTGTGCTAGCGGACCCTCCCCCCGGGTCCCCTCAGGCTGCACCGCTCCATGGGCCAAGAAACCAAGACCACCCCAAATCCTGTGCTTGGTACCCCAATCCCTTATCCTCTTCCCAAACTGCCCAGGCCTGTCTCTAGGGCAGTGATGGCGAACCTATGACACACGTGTCAGAGGTGACACACAAACTCATTTTTTTGGTTGATTTTTCTTTGTTAAATGGCATTTAAATATATAAAATAAATATCAAAAATATAAGTCTTTGTTTTACTATGGTTGCAAATATCAAAAAATTTCTATATGTGACACGGCACCAGAGTTAAGTTAGGGTTTTCCAAAATGCTGACATGCCGAGCTCAAAAGGTTCGCCATCACTGACCTATGACACGCTTGTCAGAGGTGACACGCGAACTCATTTTTTTTGGTTGATTTTTCTTTGTTAAATGGCATTTAAATATATAAAATAAATATCAAAAATATAAGTCTTTGTTTTACTATGGTTGCAAATATCAAAAAATTTCTATATGTGACACGGCACCAGAGTTAGGTTAGGGTTTTTCAAAATGCTGACACGCCGAGCTCAAAAGGTTCACCATCACTGCTCTAGGGCCTACTCCCCCAGGGGGTACACTCCTAGAGCCACAGGGGCTCAGGGGGTGACTGTGGGGAGAGTGGAAGTCTGGGGCTGGGTGTGGCGTGTCCTATGCATCCCTGTTCTGGCCCAGATTTCCAAGGCTCCTGAGAATTCTCAATGTGAACCGGGCCTTCCAGGTCGGTACAAAGGTCTGTTTAAGGCAGGAGAATAAAACTGAGTTTACTTAACAGTTTATCAGCTTCTTTAAAACTGGAAGTATTCAGAAGCAAGTGACCCTCTGCTTGCATTCTCGCCTGAGCCCGCAAACGTGAGGGGCGAGCCTGCTCCCTGATCATCTGCCTCTCGGCAGCAGCTGCCCCTGTGGGTGCCGCACTGTCAGGCGCTGTGAGCACGGCCATCTGTCCCCATAGCGGCGATGTCAGGGATCTCCATTGTCTGGCTGGTCGTCAGAGCTGTGCTTTGCTGGGACTTTCACCTCCCTGATCCCACAGCAAGACCGACCTGTTCGACTGATCTACCAAACAAACAGCCTCTCTCTCCTTTTGTGGCTCTAAAATCCTTTAAAAACACAAGATAAAGGAGTTTGAAGTCATATTTAGATGATTTTCAGATCATTCCTCTGTGACTTTTTCCTGTCCTGACAGAATGAGCAACAACCAGGGCCCATTGGAGCCACATGGAGAACATGCTGCACCCACCTGGGCACGCCTGCTCTCAGGTGAGACTGTGTGCCCCCTGTGCTTCCTTTAGGAGACGGACCTCCAAACCCATCTCATTCTAACAGCGTGTTGTCCTTGTGATCAAGAGACTTCAGGGACACAGCTCACATCAGCTCACTTTGCAGAAAAGGGATTGGAGGCTCCAGAGACCTGCCCCAGAAATGTGCATCTGTCCCTGATAGGCCAGGCCTGGGGTCCAGGTGAGCCTCTTATTCCCAGGTTACCATGTTACAGAAGACTGGAGTAAAACCAAGCAACGCTTTAGAGAAATGAAGTTACACAGTTTATTTATGCCGGCGGACTCAGCGGAATAATTTCCCAAGTCTGAGCAAAGTAACATGCAGGGAGCTTCTCCTTTATATCTTTCTGGTGTCTTTGTCCCCCAAATATGGATTATGCTTCTGGTCCTCTCACAGGCTTTGCAAAAAAAAGCCCCAGGTGGTGGGAATCTTGAGACCATATCTAATGGTCTGGCCTGGCACCAGTGCTAATAACCCCGCCCCCTCCGGAGCTGTGCACTGTTCATAGTTTATGGTCTCTGTGAAATGTGAGCATTTAGGTAACAGGTCCTGCAAGACCAGTTTCTGGGAAAGTGACTTAATTATAGGTTATCAAGAATGTACACTGTGAGAAACCAAGATGGCGGCATAGGTAAACACCGGAGTTTGCTGCCTCGCACAACCACTTCAAAAATACAACTAAAAGATGGAACGGACGTCACCCAGAACCACAGGAAGGCTGGCTGAGGGGAAATTCAACTAGAAGGAAGGAGAACAGCGTGCTGAGACTCAGAGGAGGCGCAGTGCGGGAAATACAAAGGTGCGGAGGTGCGTGCAGAGCGGGCTGGTGGCTGAGGGTGCGGTTGTCGTTTTCAATCGGGAGGAAGTCTCAGACTCTGAGCTCCAGTTCTGGGCAAGTCTCTAGGGACCCAGACTCAAACGGGAGAAGTGGGACTGTCTGGCATCGGTTGGAACTCGAGGGCAGCTTTCTCTCTGAGGTTTGCAGCGGCTACTGGGACTCTGAGAGACAGAGCCTCTGGGGACGGGACTGAGAGCAGCCATAACTGCTCGCTCCACCCACCTTGTTGATCCCGTGCGACCCGCCCCGCCCAAGCCCTGCGCAGAGCCATTTGCCGGATAGCCTCAGGCAAAGGCTAGATTAGCACCTCCCCAGAGGACAGAAGTTTTCCCACTGCAGACACAGCTGATTCTCACAGCCAGTTGGCCTGGAGGTCAAATCCCCCTAGTATTAACTACAACAATCAAGGCTTAACTACAACAAGACTGCGCACAAAGACCACTAGGGGGTGCACCAAGAAAGCATAAAAAATGCGGAGACAAAGAAACAGGACAAAATTGTCAATGGAGGATATTGAGTTCAGAACCACACTTTTAAGGTCCCTCAAGAACTGTCTAGAAGCCGCCGATAAACTTATTGAGATCTACAAGAAATCTAATGAGACCCTCGATGTTGTGATAAAGAACCAACTAGAAATTAAGCATACACGGACTGAAATAAAGAATATTATACAGAC
>NW_005356135.1:144927-146329 GCF_000412655.1 Myotis brandtii
AGGAACAAATGTAATAATCTGAACAATAAAGATTTAATAATAAAAAATTAAAAAAAAGATTCCTTTAAAAAAAAAAAGAATGTACACTGGGCTTGCTGGCACAGATTCAGATTGCTAGCCCCCCCAAATATCAGGGTTACATTGAAATTAGCCTTTTAGCCTTCTCAACCACCCTACCCTAAAAAGAAAACCTTAGGGTGGTAGATACTCATTTTGCCTCTTGGCAAGTACACTGACTATGCTCTGTCCTTTCCCACAGGTGAATACCACAAAGGTAGTGCCAGTGTCCAAACTCACCCCTGGACCTACGCTGAGAGAGAGTAGAAACGCAGCTGCAGACCTAGGATTTCCTTTATCATGGGGCTGTCAAGAGGCAGAGTCTAGTCCAGTGATGGCGAACCTTTTGAGCTCGGCGTGTCAGCATTTTGAAAAACCCTAACTTAACTCTGGTGCCGTGTCACATATAGAAATTTTTTGATATTTGCAACCATAGTAAAATAAAGACTTATATTTTTGATATTTATTTTATATATTTAAATGCCATTTAACAAAGAAAAATCAACCAAAAAAATGAGTTCGCATGTCACCTCTGACACGCGTGTCATAGGCTCGCCATCACTGGTCTAAACTATATGACATTAAACTGATGGAAGCTGTTAGCAGAGCCCAGCAAGGACCCACGATTCAGAGTCAGAATGATGGACTTGACAATAAGCTAAGTGAGTGGGAGACACTGCCATTCACAGGATGTTCAGTGGTGAAAGGAACAAGAAATCAAGCCCACAGCATCTACTAAATGCAAAAAGATTTACACATGCGCCTTTTAGATAGCAGGCACACGGAACTTCCAATGGCGTGAGGTTCTCAGCAATCTTCCAAATGTAAACAAAAAAAAATGTGTGTTAGCTTATGTTTTTTGTACAGGTCAGGCTCTTCAAACTATTTTTCATGTATTAATTTGTTGCTATTTCACAGCTAGGTTATCAATTGAGAAATACTCTTTTCATATTTTACAGGTGAAAATCCATGACACAGAGAGTTTAAGTAACATTTCCAATGTCAAATGACCGTTAGTAAACTAAGTTGCTGGGATTAAATTCCAAGCAATTTAGCATCAGCGTCCATCCTCTCACAGTGGAAGTTCATCCTTATGGTCCACAATTCAATAAGTTGCACTTTGCAATATTGAAACCCCCTTTGTCAGTCAGGAAGCTAAGACTGGCTTACATGTACAAAGTCCTTCACCCTACATGATGCTTTTACATTTGATTTCCCAACAACCAGTGGGGAAGGGAGAACAGGAAGAACCACACAGCTTACATGAGTTGTCCAAGGCAAAATAGCTTGTTTCCCTCTAGTGTGTGTCTCTCTCTCTCTCTCTCTCTCTCTCTCTCTCTCTCTC
>NW_005356135.1:146746-148230 GCF_000412655.1 Myotis brandtii
GGCCGCCATCTTGGCTGACAGTTAATTTGCATAAGGATATGCTGATTAGCCAATGGGAAGGGTAGCGGTCGTACGCTAATTACCATGTTTCTCTTTTATTAGTATAGATATTTAAATGCCATTTAACAAAGAAAAATCAACCAAAAAAATGAGTTCGCGTGTCACCTCTGACACGCGTGTCATAGGTTCGCCATCACTGGTCTAGTCTGTTACACGGAGGACCAAAACTACCCCACATGATTAGCGCCGGTGCTTCCTTCTGCCCATAACTGTCGCGAGGCACAATAATCTTATATAAGGAGAGGACTGTCTTCCCTACAAGCGATTCTCCAGTATCTTGGCAGTGCCCCAGGCGCGGTCATTACGGAGATGGAGAGAGTGCAGCGGCCGAATTCAGCTCTCAGGATGTTCCAGCTCTCATACCATTGGTTTTTGGGCTTTGGGCTTTTTTTTTTTCGATGCAAAACCATAAATAGAGTAGGTGGGTGGTCCTTTTGCAGACCCATTATCAGTAATCACTTGCCTGGGCTTGCCTGCTTTGTCCTCTTATTTAAAAATAGTATTAGGGGGAGGGCAGGACAAGGAAGTGAGAGTGGGCAAGGAATATCTTGCTTTATTTTTCCGCCCTTACACTTGAATCTAAGAATTTGCCTATCACTTTCACATTTCAACCAAGCAAAAAGAAAGTCTTACAAGTTAAAAGACAGCCCACTTACTTAGTTGAATCTTTCCAATTTGAAAACTGCAGAAGCTGGGAAGAGGCGTAAGATCACAGTTTAATTGCAGCAAAATAGGTTTTGCTTTCTTTCGGGAGCTGGTTCCTTGTCACCAGCTTGTGCCAAGGCTGTTCACTCAAGATTGTGAAGAAACCTGTGTCCACTGGTGCTTGCCTGGCCCTCCCCACATCTGTATCCTTATGCTTCCCATTCTCCACAGTCATTTGGTGAGCGTCTTAGGTCGGGTTCCCAGGAAACAGACTCTGAGAAGGAGATGACATGCAGGAGTTAGCTGGGGTGTGCTCTCAGAAACAGCACCTGTGAGGAGATGAGGGACAGAGCTGCAGCTCCGAGCTGGGATGGCCCTTCAGAGTTACCCCAAAGTGGTGGGGCGCGGGCTTCTGTAGCTCCAGGTTGTTGGACCACTGACTGGGGGCTGTCTTCAACTGGAAAGATATGACCTTGGGCCAGGTGGGAAGGATGGAGGTGTGAGCCAGGAAGTGGGAGGAATGAGTGCCTTATCCTGGAGGGGAATCAGGGTAGCCTGCCCCATTGCTCCCTACAGTTGCTTCTCTCTCCTCCTCAGAAAACAAGCTGATGAATACAGGCCTCTTGTGTGTTTGTGCTACATGCATATCCACAGCGCCTACCCACTAGTTGCTAAGATGCTAAATGGGTACTTATTGAAGTAATATTGAGTTAGACTTTTTGTTCTATATATTTCTATTTTAATTTTTTAATTGTTGAGAGTATTACAGATGTCCCCCA
>NW_005356135.1:151062-159764 GCF_000412655.1 Myotis brandtii
GGATCCGGCCCGTTTGGAATGAATAAAACTAAAAAAAAAAAAGACTGTACCCTTTTATGTAATGATGTTTACTTTGAATTTATATTAGTTCACACAAACACTCCATCCATGCTTTTGTTCCGGCCCTCCGGTCCAGTTTAAGAACCCATTGTGGCCCTCGAGTCAAAAAGTTTGCCCACCCCTGGTAGTGGGAGAAATCACCAAGTCCAGTCAAAGGGTTAAGTACTGGGACGGTGACTCAGGCAGGGACTCGGGATTCCAGGGAAGTCTCCTAGCCTGGGATGGGATGGAATGAGGGTAGGGGCTGAGCTGAGTCTTTTTAAAGGAGCAAGAGTCAGTCTGGTGACATGCAGGGGACATGGCACTTCAGACAGAGGGGAGAGCATAAGTAAAAAGAGTAAAAACAGAGGAGAGGACAGCACCGTGATGGCGAACCTTTTGAGCTCGGCATGTCAGCATTTTGGAAAACCCTAACTTAACTCTGGTGCCGTGTCACATATAGAAATTTTTTGATATTTGCAACCATAGTAAAACAAAGACTTATATTTTTGATATTTATTTTATATATTTAAATGCCATTTAACAAAGAAAAATCAACCAAAAAAATGAGTTCGCGTGTCACCTCTGACACGCGTGTCATAGGTTCGCCATCACTGGTCTAGTCTGTTACACGGAGGACCAAAACTACCCCACATGATTAGCGCCGGTGCTTCCTTCTGCCCATAACTGTCGTGGGGCACAATAATCTTATATAAGGAGAGGACTGTCTTCCCTACAAGCGATTCTCCAGTATCTTGGCAGTGCCCCAGGCGCGGTCATTACGGAGATGGAGAGAGTGCAGCGGCCGAATTCAGCTCTCAGGATGTTCCAGCTCTCATACCATTGGTTTTTGGGCTTTGGGCTTTTTTTTTTTCGATGCAAAACCATAAATAGAGTAGGTGGGTGGTCCTTTTGCAGACCCATTATCAGTAATCACTTGCCTGGGCTTGCCTGCTTTGTCCTCTTATTTAAAAATAGTATTAGGGGGAGGGCAGGACAAGGAAGTGAGAGTGGGCAAGGAATATCTTGCTTTATTTTTCCGCCCTTACACTTGAATCTAAGAATTTGCCTATCACTTTCACATTTCAACCAAGCAAAAAGAAAGTCTTACAAGTTAAAAGACAGCCTACTTACTTAGTTGAATCTTTCCAATTTGAAAACTGCAGAAGCTGGGAAGAGGCGTAAGATCACAGTTTAATTGCAGCAAAATAGGTTTTGCTTTCTTTCGGGAGCTGGTTCCTTGTCACCAGCTTGTGCCAAGGCTGTTCACTCAAGATTGTGAAGAAACCTGTGTCCACTGGTGCTTGCCTGGCCCTCCCCACATCTGTATCCTTATGCTTCCCATTCTCCACAGTCATTTGGTGAGCGTCTTAGGTCGGGTTCCCAGGAAACAGACTCTGAGAAGGAGATGACATGCAGGAGTTAGCTGGGGTGTGCTCTCAGAAACAGCACCTGTGAGGAGATGAGGGACAGAGCTGCAGCTCCGAGCTGGGATGGCCCTTCAGAGTTACCCCAAAGTGGTGGGGCGCGGGCTTCTGTAGCTCCAGATTGTTGGGCTACTGACTGGGGGCTATCTCCAACTGGAAAGACATGACCTTGGGCCAGGTGGGAAGGATGGAGGTGTGAGCCAGGAAGTGGGAGGAATGAGTGCCTTATCCTGGAGGGGAATCAGGGTAGCCTGCCCCATTGCTCCCTACAGTTGCTTCTCTCTCCTCCTCAGAAAACAAGCTGATGAATACAGGCCTCTTGTGTGTTTGTGCTACATGCATATCCACAGCGCCTACCCACTAGTTGCTAAGATGCTAAATGGGTACTTATTGAAGTAATATTGAGTTAGACTTTTTGTTCTATATATTTCTATTTTAATTTTTTTAATTGTTGAGAGTATTACAGATGTCCCCCATGGTCCCCCTTACCCACCCCCCATGGCTCCTACCCCACCCCAGGCCTTCAAGGCACTACTGTGTGTGCCAATGGGCTATGCATATGGGCATATAGTTTCTTTGTTTAATCTCGTCCCTCTCCCCCAACTCCTTCCCTCTGAGACCTGTCAGTCTGTTCCAGGCTTCAATGCCTCTGGGACTATTTTGTTCCTTCAGTTTATTTTGTTCATTAGATTCCACATATGAGTGAGATCATGTGATATTCCTCTTTCTCTGACTGGCTTATTTCACTTAGCATAATAATCTCCAGGTCCCTCCATGCTGTCTCAAAGGGTAAGAGCTCCCTTTTTTTTTTAACAGCTGCATAGTACTCCATGGTGTAAACGTACCACAGCTTTTGGGCACTTGTGCTGTTTCTAGATCTTAGCTATTGTAAATTGTGCTGCTATGAACATGGGGGTGCATACATCCTTTCTGATTGACCATAATAGCGTGGGTTGATTTCTGGGATATCTGTTCTGTTCCATCGATCTACATGTGCCATATCAGACTATCAGACTATTTTAATGTTAAATTTTCTTAATTTTTATCAGCTATTTGTAGCTTAAAAAGTCAAATTGTTCTACAGGGCTTGTAATGGAAACCAGTAGTTTCTGGTCCCGCTTCCCTCCCCTTTCTCTCCCCAATCCTCCCCTCCCCAAAGCCATTCACTTGAGGTTCTATTTGATTCCATGATTTTAGATAATGACTTGCAATGCTTTTCTTGATTTTTAGTTTTAAATATTTTCTATTGACTTCCACTGTGAAAATGAGCATTTCATTATCTTACACTCTTCCCCAACCACTCCCCTCCCCACACTTCCTTTTTCTTTGTTCTGTAGCTAATCAAAATATACTTATAATGTTAGTTGATTACAGTATAATGTTCACATAGTAATAACTATGTAATCATTGTTCACTTGGCTGTGTGGGCTACAATGACTTTATCTGTTGTACAATTTTTGCTTTGATTTCAATAATGTTCTTGTTTCTTCCTTTGAATCATTTTCTAACTACTTTGCATGATTTTATCCCCAAACTCTCAGCCAAAAGTATAAATCTCTTCTCATTATATTCATTTACGTCAAGTAATGCATCCGTTTCCTGTTCCTCTTGGTGAGGTGCCTTCTGGCCCCTCCAGCCTCCCACTTCTCTCTAGATCTGCGGTGTGGACGGTGCACCTGAATCTGGCTTCTCCTTTCACCGTGATGCTGGGGGTTCGCTCTCCTCTCATGCTGTATCCCTGCGTCCTAGAGTCCATGTTTGTCTCCTTCTTGGTTTATCCCCTTATTTTGATGGAGAGCATCCCCCAGTAGCTGCCCCAGAGAGGTGCCTGTGACATATGTTTGGAGAACTTATACAATAGTTGTAACTTGCACAACTTTTTTTCAACCTCCACCACCATGATATGGCACATGACTTTCCTGGATTAGAATTATATTGGAAATCACTTTTGTGTGTGATTTTTAAAGCACTGCCCTAATGTTCTTAATTCCAGTGTCATTATTTAGAACTTCAATACCATTCTGATTTCTTACCCCTCACATGTGACCTGATTTTTCTATCGGGGAACTTTCCCACTGCCCCGCCCCCGGGGTTCTGAGTGTCACTGTGCTGTGTCTGGGTGTGGGTCTCCTCCCAGTGATTGTGCAGACACTCGGTGGATCCTCTCAGCATAGAAACTCATGGCCTGCGATTCTGGAGTTTTTCCTGAGTTACTCCTTTCCCTCAGTTTGCTTTCTATAATGCCTGTTATTTGGGTATTGTATATCCAGCACTGGTTTTCTATTCTTTTCCACATTTTTCTGTTCTTTTCTACCTTTGATTTCTTTTTATTGTTATGCTATTCTCTAGGCTATTCTTTTCTACTACCATATTCTTAATTTCCAAAAACTCCTTTTTTTTTCTTTTCTATACATCCCCTTATTTCTCAGAGGGTAGTTAGTAGCTAGTTATTTTCAAATGTTCTTCTGTTCCTACATTGCTTCTGTTTCCTCTAAGTCCTTCTTTCTCTTCCTGTTTGTGTCAGTTAGCTATTGGCGCAGAAATTTTGCCTCGCAGGCCATCCCCACCCCCGTAGCTTTACAGCGTGAAGCGTTTATTTCTCACCCAGGAGTCTTCATGGCAGGCCTGTGGGCGGCTGCTGTGTTTCTGCTGTACGTTCTTACTCTCTGGGACCAGCTGGCCGTCCAGGATATGTTCTCCTGTTGATGGGGAAGAGCTCAAGAGGGCAAGCCCAGCGTAAAAGCTCCTTGCAACCCTTTGCTCACACACATCTCCTTGGTCCAAGCAAATCTCATGCCAAGTCCCCCATATTAGAATCAGGCTGTACATCTGTCCACAATGGAAGGAAGAAAGGGTAAGTATCTGCTGAACAATAAACCGAATATTCTCCCGTGTGTTTCTCTGGGTTTCTGTCTTTTCGTTGGAGGCTTTTCTGAAATGCTTGGTGAGCCCCGCCAGGTCTGCTCTTACCAGAGCGTGAGGACAGAGAACCGACTGCCCAGACGTGGTGACTGTGAGCGGTGTGGACAGCCTGGCTGGCTGGTGCCCGGGGACCACCACCCCTAAGCACCTCGAGTCTTGTCCCTGAGCAGCTCAGTTTCTCAGAGAAGAACCTCCATGTCCTGCCTGGAGGACTGACCCGCGCTCAGCAGTCTGGGAAGCAGGTGGAAGAAGGGAGCCAAGGCCTCGCTATTTTAATAACCTCCGTTTCCAGGGCAGCTTCCCACGCAGCTCTGCCTGGCATCCCTGACTCCGTGGAGTCTGGTTCAACCTCTTTCAGGAGCCAACCTTTACTCCTGCCGCTTGGGAGGGGGGCGCCACCAGCAGAGTGGAGGGGAGGTGGGGGCCGGGGTCTCCCCGCTTCTTATGAACTCTCAACACATGCCCCCGTTTCTAGATCACCCCGAACACCCACCCTCAGAGGAACCTTGTGCCACCTTTCTGGGCCGTTCCAGAGCTCCTACTGCCTGTGGGCTTCTCCCGCCGCAAATCTGAGATTGACCTCAACCTGGCACATGCACTTTGCCATCAGCTGCCCGTTTCTAAGTTTATTCTGTCGTTCCCTTTCCTGTTCCCTTTCGTGTGTGGTGTTGAGCATCACTGTCCCTTCGCTGTGACTTCTGTTCAGGACAGACTGGCACTGCACAGTGTTAATCAACCATATGTCACGAGAAGTCTCTTCACCCAGGATCTCTTAACTAACACATCACCTAGCATGTTTCCCTACGGATGTGGAGATAACTTTTTGCTTATTTTTATTATTATTGTCCACAACTCATTTAATCAATCCTCTGTTTATGAACATCTGGGTTACTTTTTATTAAAACAGTGCTAGGGCGGACATATCTGCGAACACTGGTGGATATTTTGAACAGGTTCACGTGGTGTGATTCCTGGCGGCAGGAAGCAGCGGGCACCTGGGCTCTGCGGCTGCTGCCTGCACAGATCGCAGGTCCATGGCCAGGGGGTGTCCAGCCTTTTCCCACGGAGCCCCGAGGCCAGAGAAGAGCAGCCTCCGTTCACGATGCAGACGGAGCCAGTGGGTCGCGCTTACAGCGGAGCACTGACCCCAGGAGTGTGCTCCCGGCGGCCGGCGATGTCCAGCTAAGAGGAGCAGCGTCTATGCTGGTGAGAGAAACAGGGCACTGAAGAGGAACCCGCTGTCCGGTCATTTTCTCTGGAGCGGGGCATGAAAACTGGCATTTGCTCGGTCTTTGTAGGCGCCTCTGAACATGCAGAATAAGTGGGGGAGATGGTACCACCCGCCAGGGCCCTGCTGGAGTCATGACTGCACGCGTCGCACGTGCGGTGACCCCCGGGGGCTTGGAAATGACTGCCATCCCCTTCCTCACCCAGCACAGCGCCCCCACAGGGCAGGTCTGGTCACAGCCGTCCTTCCGGGGCCTGTGCCCGCCCTCCGTCCTCCGCCGCTGCCGCTGTCCGGCTGGTCCTGCTGCACCTGCCGTTTGGGAAGGAAAGCAGATGAGACTGGATTGTGTAAGCCTGTGCCTCACGCAGTCGGGTGGGGAGAAGCTGAGTCCTGCGGGAGGCGCTGAGCAAGCATCTCTTCTCAGCGTTGTGTTTACTGCCTCCGGGAATTGCTCACGTGTCAGGAAGCGTGAAAATGGAAGGACAAACAGAAACAAAGCCATAAAGACAGACAGACAAGCCAGCACCTGCCGTTTTCTTCTTGGTGTTCTGTTTAATCCCACGTGGATCTACCTCACTCCATTAAAGAGAGTGATAGTACATCACGTGTGCATTTGTTAGAACATGGAAGTAATCTCTCTATACTAAATTTAAAATAGAAATAGCCCATAATAGCCATCGTTTATTCAGCATTGTCAGGAGCTAAGAATTGACATGTATGATCTCATTCAGATGCTCTCAACTCCTTGTGGTGGGTGTTTTTATTACACCCATTATTACCCCCATTTTATAGCTGAGAGAAGTTGAAGACATTGCTAAGAAATCATGGGGTTTGAGCCCCGTATTCTGACCCTGAGCCATGCAGTCTACTACAATAACTACTGTAATTTCTTCAGATTACCTTCCACAGGCAACATTTTCGTTGTATTAATGTGTACACAGGGTTTGTAACAGCTGCTTTCCCACTATCACCCCACATGCACCCCTCCACCCCCAGCACAGCCTCTGAGCGCGTCATTTCTCTGCCTATTACCTTCCACAGGCAACATTTTCATTATATTAATGTGTACAAAGTGTTTGTACTCTGTTCTCTCTATACTCCCACTTATCAAACATGTACCATCTTGTCCAAACTACATTAACATGTAATTTGCATCTTACTAGGCTCATAATATTATATCGAACTACCATAGTTCATTCACCAAACCATTTTCCTTCCACAGAAGTTCCATGTTTTCATTATTTTTGGTTATACAGACCACACTCTAATGAGCTTTTCAGCTCTCGCCTTTGCTTTAGAAATATATATATTTCCTTAGGAGAATTCCAACAGTGGATTTGCCACATATTATCATGTCACTTTCCAAAGTATGCGAACTTACAGTACTACCAGGAGTGAATTAATAGAACAATTGTACTGCATTCTCGCTAAAGTTAGCCTAAGGGAACATCTTCGAACCGGATAAATAAGTGCAGTGCCGCTATGATTATTGTCGCAACAAAAGGTTATTGTTAGAGACCAGACTGTCCTTGGCGCCTCCCCCTCGTTCCTGCGGTCCCTGCCCTGCCGCCCTCATGTCTTCCTCTGAAGGCGGAGTGGCGAGCGTGGCTCCGCGGCAGGACACCAGCCGCTCGGACTCAGCTGGAACAGGCGGCCCAATCTCAGATGTAGCCGCTGGCACTGAAATGGCTCCTTCCCTGCCTTCCCAGTCTCCAGCTCCCTCTCATTTTTGTTAATAAAAACATTGGGGACGTGTGGCTCCTACTTTCTATGCCCTCATCAGTTTCCGTAACTTGAACAGTCTCCCTCCCAAAGCTGACGCATCCCCTACGTTTCCCAAAGCCACCGGCCACTCGGATCCTCGCTGTCAGGGCAGCACAGGTTTTGTAACAGCTGCGTTCCCACTATCACCCCACATGCACCCCTCTACCCCCAGCACAGCCTCTGAGCGCGTCATTTCTCTGCCTCAGGAATGGCATGAGCCCTGTGGTAGCTCGTGCCCCCTGAGATGTGTACCCCTCTCTTTCCCATCAGGTCCCCAGGGCACCCAGCTGACCTTGAAATGTGTGATGGACAGGAGCCAGTCCTTGCACTGTGTGTGGTGGTGTTGACTGCTTTGGGTCGCTCTTGGCTCCTCAGCATCTTTAAAGGCACCAGTGAGCAGAACACACCTTCCAGCCGCTTTCTCCTGGTCGCCAGCCCCCTGCCGGTTCTCGCCTCTTCCTGGTCAGTCACCTGCCTGCAGGCCGGGTCATGTCCTCCACTGCTTCCCGCTGCCAGACTCTGCCTCCTGCACAGCCTTAGAGGTCACTAAATTGGGATGCTCTTGTGAACCGTCAGGCCACCCACAGGTGCTGGCCTCTGCCTGGGGTGCCCTCCCATTCTTGCCCCTCCTTCTGTTTCATGGCTCAAGTTCAATGCCTCCAACCCTGGATTCTTCTGAGACTTTCCCTGCGTCAGGCATTCGTGATGCCGGGCCGGCATCTCTGGCTGCACAGGCTCACCCTGCTACAGGGACTGGTGGGCCCCTTCCCTGGAGGGGAACTGTCCCAGGAAGCAGCGCTTTGAGCTGCCTTTGGCCTTCCCGCTGCCGGGTGTGGCCCCTCCCACAGACAGCAGCTGAGGACAAAGCCGGCCCTGCCTCCCCTAAGGGGACGGTCCCAAGTCCAGCCCAGTCACCTCCAAGGAGTCCCAACATGTACCAGTGATGGCGAACCAATGACACCCGTGCCAGAGGGGAAACTCGAACTCATTTTTTGGTTGATTTTTCTTTGCTAAATAGCATTTAACTATATAAAATAAATATCAAAAATATAAGTCTTTGTTTTACTATGGCTGCAAATATCAAAAAATTTCTATATGTGACACCCACCTCCTCACCCTCCACCCACATCCTCTCCCTCCTCCCACCTCCTCTCCCAGCCAACCTTCTGTTCCTCCACCCACCTCGTCACTCTCCACCCACCTCCTCTCCCTCCACACACCTCCTGTCCCTCCACCCACCTCTTGTCCCTCCACCCCCCTCCTGTCCCTCCACACCCCTCCTCTCAGGGCCCACCTCCTGTCCCTCCACCCACCTCCTGTCC
>NW_005356135.1:160807-163869 GCF_000412655.1 Myotis brandtii
ACCTCCTCTCCCTCCTCCCACCTCCTGTCCCTCCACCCCCCTCCTCTTCCTCCACCCAACTCTTCTCCCTCCAACTTCCTCCTGTCCCTCCACCCACCTCCTGTCCCTCCTCGCACCTCCTCGCCCTACACCTACGTCCTCTCCCTCCACCGACCTCCTCTCCCTCCTCCCACCTCCTGTCCCTCCACCCACCTCGTCTCCCTCCACCCAAGTCCTGTTCCTCCACCCACATCCTCTTCCAGCCAAACTCCTTTTCATCCACCCAACTCCTCTCCATCCACCCACCTCCTCTTCCTCCACCCACCTCCTCTCCCTCCACCCAACTCCTCTCCCTTCTCCCACCTCCTTTTCCTCCATCCACCTCCTGTCCCTCCACCCACCTCCTGTCCCTCCACCCCATCCTGTCCTCCACCCACCTCCTGTCCTACCACCCACCTCGTCTCCATCCACCCACCTCCAGTCCCTCAACCCACCTCCTCTCCCTCCACCCACCTCCTCTGCCTCCAACCACCTACTCTCCCTCCAACCATCTCCTGTCCCTCCACGCACCTCCTCTCCCTCCACCGACCTCCTCTCCATCCACCCACCTCCAGTCCCTCCACCCACCTCCTCTCGCTCCACCCACCTCCTGTCCCTCCTCCCACCTCCTCTCCATCCACCCACCTCCTGTCCCTCCACCCACCTCCTCTCCCTCCACCCACCTCCTCTCCCTCCTCCCACCTCCTCTCCCTCCTCCCACCTCCTCTCCCTCCTCCCACCTCCTCTCCCTCCTCCCACCTCCTCTCCCTCCTCCCACCTCCTCTCCCTCCTCCCACCTCCTCTCCCTCCTCCCACCTCCTCTCCCTCCTCCCACCTCCTCTCCCTCCTCCCACCTCCTCTCCCTCCTCCCACCTCCTCTCCCTCCTCCCACCTCCTCTCCCTCCTCCCACCTCCTCTCCCTCCTCCCACCTCCTCTCCCTCCTCCCACCTCCTCTCCCTCCTCCCACCTCCTCTCCCTCCTCCCACCTCCTCTCCCTCCTCCCACCTCCTCTCCCTCCTCCCACCTCCTCTCCCTCCTCCCACCTCCTCTCCCTCCTCCCACCTCCTCTCCCTCCTCCCACCTCCTCTCCCTCCTCCCACCTCCTCTCCCTCCTCCCACCTCCTCTCCCTCCTCCCACCTCCTCTCCCTCCTCCCACCTCCTCTCCCTCCTCCCACCTCCTCTCCCTCCTCCCACCTCCTCTCCCTCCTCCCACCTCCTCTCCCTCCTCCCACCTCCTCTCCCTCCTCCCACCTCCTCTCCCTCCTCCCACCTCCTCTCCCTCCTCCCACCTCCTCTCCCTCCTCCCACCTCCTCTCCCTCCTCCCACCTCCTCTCCCTCCTCCCACCTCCTCTCCCTCCTCCCACCTCCTCTCCCTCCTCCCACCTCCTCTCCCTCCTCCCACCTCCTCTCCCTCCTCCCACCTCCTCTCCCTCCTCCCACCTCCTCTCCCTCCTCCCACCTCCTCTCCCTCCTCCCACCTCCTCTCCCTCCTCCCACCTCCTCTCCCTCCTCCCACCTCCTCTCCCTCCTCCCACCTCCTCTCCCTCCTCCCACCTCCTCTCCCTCCTCCCACCTCCTCTCCCTCCTCCCACCTCCTCTCCCTCCTCCCACCTCCTCTCCCTCCTCCCACCTCCTCTCCCTCCTCCCACCTCCTCTCCCTCCTCCCACCTCCTCTCCCTCCTCCCACCTCCTCTCCCTCCTCCCACCTCCTCTCCCTCCTCCCACCTCCTCTCCCTCCTCCCACCTCCTCTCCCTCCTCCCACCTCCTCTCCCTCCTCCCACCTCCTCTCCCTCCTCCCACCTCCTCTCCCTCCTCCCACCTCCTCTCCCTCCTCCCACCTCCTCTCCCTCCTCCCACCTCCTCTCCCTCCTCCCACCTCCTCTCCCTCCTCCCACCTCCTCTCCCTCCTCCCACCTCCTCTCCCTCCTCCCACCTCCTCTCCCTCCTCCCACCTCCTCTCCCTCCTCCCACCTCCTCTCCCTCCTCCCACCTCCTCTCCCTCCTCCCACCTCCTCTCCCTCCTCCCACCTCCTCTCCCTCCTCCCACCTCCTCTCCCTCCTCCCACCTCCTCTCCCTCCTCCCACCTCCTCTCCCTCCTCCCACCTCCTCTCCCTCCTCCCACCTCCTCTCCCTCCTCCCACCTCCTCTCCCTCCTCCCACCTCCTCTCCCTCCTCCCACCTCCTCTCCCTCCTCCCACCTCCTCTCCCTCCTCCCACCTCCTCTCCCTCCTCCCACCTCCTCTCCCTCCTCCCACCTCCTCTCCCTCCTCCCACCTCCTCTCCCTCCTCCCACCTCCTCTCCCTCCTCCCACCTCCTCTCCCTCCTCCCACCTCCTCTCCCTCCTCCCACCTCCTCTCCCTCCTCCCACCTCCTCTCCCTCCTCCCACCTCCTCTCCCTCCTCCCACCTCCTCTCCCTCCTCCCACCTCCTCTCCCTCCTCCCACCTCCTCTCCCTCCTCCCACCTCCTCTCCCTCCTCCCACCTCCTCTCCCTCCTCCCACCTCCTCTCCCTCCTCCCACCTCCTCTCCCTCCTCCCACCTCCTCTCCCTCCTCCCACCTCCTCTCCCTCCTCCCACCTCCTCTCCCTCCTCCCACCTCCTCTCCCTCCTCCCACCTCCTCTCCCTCCACCCACCTCCAGTCCCTCCACCCACCTCCTCTCCCTGCACCCACCTCCAGTCCGTCCACCCACTTCCTCTACCTCCACCCACCTCCTGTCCCTCCACCCACCTCCTATCCATCCACCCACCTCCAGTCCCTCCAGCCACCTCCTCCTTCTCCTCCCACCTCCTGTCCCTCCACCCACCTCCTCTCCATCCACCCACCTCAAGTCCCTCCACCCACCTCCTCTCCCTCCACCCACATTCAGTCCCTACACCCCCCTCCTCTCCCTCCTCCCACCTCCTACCCCTCCACCCACCTCCTCTCCCTACACCCACCTCCTCTCCCTCCACCTCCCTCCTGTCCCTCCACCCACCTACTCTCCTTCCACCCAACTCCAGGCCCTCCACACACCTCCTCTCCCTCCACCCACCTCCT
>NW_005356136.1:0-975 GCF_000412655.1 Myotis brandtii
GTCTTAGAGATTTCTATTCGGTACGCAATGTGTTAATATGATTATGTAGTTTTTATCTTTCAGTTTGTTTGTGTGATGTATCACATCTATTGATTTATGGATATCATACCAGCCTTGCATCCCTGTAATAAATTCCACTTGGTCATGGTGTATGATCTTTAATGTATTGTTGTATCCAATTTGTTAGGATTTTGTTGATGATTTTAGCATCTATGTTCATCAGGAATATTGGCCTGTAGTTCTCTTTCTTTATAGTTTCTTTATCTCATTTTAGAATTAGGGTAATGCTGGCCTCATAGAAAGAGCTTGGAAATGTTCCTTCTTTCTGAATTTTTCTGAATAGTTTGAGGAGGATAGGTGCTAGTTCTTCTTTGAATGTTTGGTAAAACTCCCTGTGAAGTTATCCAGACTAGGGTCTTGGTTTGCTGGGAGTTTTTAAATTACTGCTTCAATTTCATCAGTAGTTATCAGTCTATTCAGGTTTTCTGATTCTTGCTGTTTGAGTTTTGGAAGATTGTATTTTTCTAGCTATATGTTCATTTGGTCAAGGTTGTCCAGTTTATTGGAGTAGAGTTGTTCACAGTTTTGTTTTTTTTTTTACAATCCTTTGTATGTCTGTGGGGTTGGTTGTTACTTCACCTCTTACATTTCTGATTTTGTTTATTTGGGTCCTCTCTCTTTGCTGCTTGGTGAGCCTGGGGTTTATCAATCTTGTTTATCCTTTCAAAGAACCAGCCCTTGGTTCTATTGATTTTTTGTATTTTTATTTTATTTTATTTTATTTGGTCTCTATGTCATTTATTTCTGCTCTGATCTTTATTATTTCCTTCCTTCTAGTTACTCTTGGTTTTTCTTGTGCTCTTCTGAATTCTTTAAGTTGTAGGTTAAATAATTTATTACCAATTTTTCGTGTGGTTTTTTTTTTGAGGTAGGACTGCAGTGCAATGAAATTCCCTCTCAGGACTGCTTTCACTG
>NW_005356137.1:0-507 GCF_000412655.1 Myotis brandtii
AACTGGACTATCTGGCATTGGGGCAGGAACACGGAGGAAACGTTCTCCCAAACAGAGGTGCTTGCACTGCTCAGGGTTCCTTTGCTGGGATCTCCCCGGTACAGGGCTGATTAGCAGCCACTGCTGTTTGCTCCGCCGTGAAGATTCCCTGAGACCCCACCCTGCCCAATATAATACCACACCCAAGCTGTGCGCAGTGGTTTTAGCATATGAAAGACCTGTCCATTCTCGGCCTAAAACCTATCAAGCAATCTTCAGCTAGGTCAGGGACCTCAAAAGTTATCAAAAAAAAAAAAGCCCCAAGAACTGGCAACAACAGCAGCCTGCCTTGCTTCACAGCTGGACCTCATCGGGGCACTTCCATACCCGATACAAAGAGAAGAAATCTGCAGATCTCTCTGCAGCTCCTGTTGGGTGCCCCAAGCAATGGCTCATCACTTTGCTCCCTAGAGATCCAAGAGCCAGTGTATCCAGTGGTCAGTGGGAGACCATACCAGATTACAACTC
>NW_005356138.1:0-810 GCF_000412655.1 Myotis brandtii
GTCACATAGAAAAAAATATAGGTACCAAACTTATGGAAGTGGGTGGTTGAAAACATTTTATGGACTTGACCCCAAAAGCAAGGGAGGTAAAGGCAAAAATAAATGAATGGGACTATATCAAACTGAAGAGCTTCTGCACAGCAAAAGAAATGGACACAAAACAAACGGGCAGCCAACCAGATGGGAGATGATATTTGCAAACAGTAGCTCTGACAAAGGTTTAATTTCCAAAATACATAAAGAACTCATAAAACTCAACACCAAACAAATAAACAATCCAATCAAAAAGTGGGCAGAGGACCTGAAAATACACCTCTCCCAAGAAGACATACAAACAGCCAATAGATATATGAAAAGATGTTCAACCTCACTGGCAATCAGGGAAATTCACATTAAAACTACAATGAGATACCACCTTACACCAGTTAGAGTGGCCATTATCAACAAGACAAGCAAAAACAAGTGTTGGAGAGGTTGTGGAAAAAAGGGAACCCTCATTCACTGCTGTTGGGAAGGTAGATGGTGCAACCACTATGGAAAGCAGTCTGGCGATTCCTCAAAAAATTAAAAATAGAGCTACCATAGGACAATTCCACTCCTGGGTATGTACCCAAAAAACTTGAAATCATTTATATGCAAAGATATATGCACCTCTATGTTCACTGCAGCATTATTCACAGTAGCCAAGAGTTGGAAACAGCCAAAGTGCCCTGCGATAGAGGACTGGATAAAGATGTGGTATATATACACAATGGAGTAGAGTACTACACGGGCATAAGAAAGGATGAAATAGCATCATTTACAACAACG
>NW_005356139.1:0-516 GCF_000412655.1 Myotis brandtii
ACACTGAGAAATTTAGATAATTGCTGTCACTGCAATGAAAAATTTTCAGTAATTCCCTACGTCCAGGCCTTTTCCACCCTTCAGTCCCAATCCTCTCTCTCACTCTTGCTCTACCCACTAGATCTTTCTCCTTCACACAAAACATCTTACCCCTAACACTTCTGATTCTGAATCTACTTTTGACCCAGCAGACCACCAACCTCCACCCCCTTATACATCCCCTCCCTCACCTGCAGTAGATTCCCAAAACCCAGACCTTCCTAACCAGCAACCACCTCTCCCCAGTGCTGAGAGCCCAAATCCCAAGAATACAAGCTCCAAAAGAGCCTTTTCCCACCTAACACTCACTCTTGGGCCAGCCAAAGACTCCCCTCCTCAACAGCCTCTCCTATTATCGCACCCATTCTACCCCTGAGATGGTAGCAGGAACTGAGGGTATTGTGATCAATTATGACAAACTTAGTGAAATCACTCAAGGCTGAAAACCCAGCTCTCTTTCTCTTCCTCCTCACGAAG
>NW_005356140.1:0-486 GCF_000412655.1 Myotis brandtii
GAACATTTAAACCTAGAACCCAGGAGGGATAAAAGGGACCGTGGCATGGAAATATTACTGAATGTGCTGGGGGGAGGGACCCTGGCATGGAAAGATTACTGAATGTGTTGGGGGCAGGGACCATGGCATAGAAAAATTACTGATTGCTTTAAAGAAACAGTGATATGATAGAACCCAGCCAGGTGTGACCCCGTTTTCCTCCCGAACTTTTTACCCTGCCAGTTAACGCTTTGTAGTTTTTGCAAATAAAAGCTTTGCAGCACCTGTTGCGCGGCTCCCTGTGTGGAGGTACGTGCTGTAGTCCTGGGCCAGCTTAATAAAGGCTCTTAAATTTAAATTCTGAGTCGGTGGTCTATCTCGATGATTGAACCCATAACATTGGAAAGAGACCAAGTACCCACCATTGGATGAGTGGATGAAAAACTGTGGTACATTGATACCAGGGAATGCCATGCAGCAGTAAAAACCAATACTCTCTTACCCTTT
>NW_005356141.1:0-1989 GCF_000412655.1 Myotis brandtii
ATTTCTGGGTTCTCTTTTTTGTTCCATTGATGTATATGCCTGTTCTCGTGGCAGTACCAGGCTGTTTTGATTACTATGGCTTTGGAGTGTAATTTGATGTCTGGTATTGTGATCCCTCCACCTTTCTTATTCTTTCTCAACATTGCTGTTGCTAACTGGGGTCTTTTTTTTGTTCCATATAAAATTTTGGAGTATTTGTTGTTGATCTGTGAAATATGCTGTTGCTATTTTAATAGGGATTACATTGAATCTGTAGCATGCTTTGGGTAATATGGACATTTTAATGATGTTAATTCTACCAATCCATGACCATGGTATAGGTTCCCACTTGTTTATATCTTCCTCTCTCTCCTTATTCAACATCCCCTATTTTTCTGAGTACATGTCTTTTACCTTCTGGTTAAGTTTGTTCTTATGTATCACAATATTTTTTGATGCAGTGATAAATGGGACAGTTGGTTTGGTTTCCCTTTCTGGGAATTCATTATTGGTGTATAAAAGTACCATTGATTTCTGTATGTTAATTTTGTATCATGTTTCATTGCTGAATTCATTTATTAAATCTATGTGTGTGTTTTGTGTGTATAGAGTCTTTAGGGTTTTCTATGTGTAATATCTTGTTATCTATAAATGATAAGAGTTTTACTTCCTCCTTTCCAATCTGGATGCCTTTTATTTCTTCTTCTTGTCTCATTGCTGTGGCTAGGACTTCCAATACTATGTTGAATTAGAGTGGTGAAAGCGGACATTTCTGTTTTCTTCCATTTCTTGGGGGAAATGGATTTGGTTTTTGCCCATTGAGAATGATTCTGGCTGTAGGTCTGTCATACATATCCTTTATTAGGTTGATATATGAGCCCTCTTTTCCCACTTTCCTGAGAGTATTTATCAAAAGTGGGTGTTGGGTTTTGTCGAATGCTTTTTCTGAATCTATAGATATGATCATGTATTTTTGTCTTTCCGTTTAGTTATGTGATGTATCACGTTTATTGATTTGTGACTATTGTACCAGCCTTGCATTCCTTGGATGAATCTCATTTGGTCATGTTGTATGATCTTTTTGAAATATTGCTGGATCCAATTTGCTAATATTTTGTTGAGGATTTTTTAAAAAAAATTTTTGGCAGTCAAGCCTCGGCAGATGGGAATGGTCCATCAATCGATCAAGTCACTCTCTGGGTCAGCAGGATTGTAGTCTGAATCATCCTCATCATCCTCCAGCTCCAAGTCATCCATTTCCTGGGACAAAGACTCATCTACCTCCACATTGTTTCCAGCATCCTCCAAGAACTGGATATCAGATGTGTCAAGATTATGATCTGTTTCAAATAGCTGTTTCCCACTTAATTTATTTTTTCCTGCTTGTTCTTCTTCTTTCATTCGTTTCTTTTTAATTCCCAAGAGTTCTGCATCAAACTTGGCTTTCCAACTTAAGAAATTCTCAATTGTAACAGGAGTGCCATGAAGTAATTGCTTTTTGGCTTCTTCTGCTTCTTTTTCTTTCTTTTTTTTTCTTCTTCTCTTCTAGTTTTTATTTGATCCACTATTTCATTTAATTTTTCTTGGACAGCTGTTACCAAAGTAAAGATCATCACCATACCAAGGTTTTCTTCTGCCTGTAATGCTAATAATTTTAAGATGCTTGTGACCTCATTATCTTCTAGATTTTCCTGGGAGAATATTTCATAAAGGGGGGCTTCATCTGGGTATTTCTCACTGTATGTAAACTTGAGGGTAGTCTGGACAGTTTCATCATTTTCTCCAGCCTCGGATGTCACAGTAATGGTGAAACTACGAGGGTTTTCTGATAACACTGTGAAGGAGTCCGGGTAGATAGACTCCAGAGCCTCGAGCTCGTTGCGCTGCTCCTCACCATAGTCTGTCATTGTGGCCCTCGCTGCTGCCCATGGATCTCCCAGACACCCAGGTGGCATGCCGCAGCTGGGACCACGGCGGCACCGGGAGAGCAGGCAGCAGCTGGGCGGGCGC
>NW_005356141.1:2057-3340 GCF_000412655.1 Myotis brandtii
AGTCCCTGGCGGGGGGGCCCGCCACCCAGAGCCAGGGGGGCCAGCTGAGCCCCAGCCCCTCGCCGGCCTCCCTTGTTGAGGATTTTAGTATCTATGTTCATCAGGGATACTGGCCTGTAATTATCTTTCTTAGGAGTGTCATCTGGTTTTGGAATTAGGATAATGCTGGACTCATGAAAAGAGTTTGAAAGTGTTCCTTCCTCTTAGATTAAAAAAAAATAGTTTGGGAGTATAGGTGTTAGTTCATCTTTGGGTTGTGGGAGGCCCCTGGCAAGACACATGAGCATACTTCTTAAAAATATTGTCAACTGAACCCAGGGCGCAGGCAGAGCCATGCCCTGGAGGCAGTCCTAGCCAAGAGGCAAGGACACCACTCAACCTGACCTTTCCAGCCTAGGTGCTAGGGGGGTGGATCCCATTATGTCGCCAGGAACTCAAGGCCCACCCAGATGCGATGTAACTTCCTGTTACTTCGAGTATGAATAAACTTCCCACCAGTGTGGGAGAGGCTCTGTTCATCTATCAGAGGGCAGACACCACACCCAGGCCCAGCTTTTTCCTCTATTTCTGTCTCAAGATTCATGAACCCCCCGCATTCTCTCTTTCAGCTCTAGTCACGGGAAGAGAGAACGTGCCCCCATATTCATTATTTGGTAAAACTCCCCTGTGAAATCACCCAGACCAGGACTTTTGTTTGCTGGTAGTTTTGGATTCCTGCTTCTATTTCCTCAGTTGTTATTGGCCTATTCAGGTTTTCTGATTTTTCCTGTTTCAGTTTTGGGGTACTGTGTTTTTCTAGGAATTTGTCCATTTCATCCACATTGTCCAGCTTGTTGGCATATAGTTGTTCATAGCACTTTATTGCAATTCTTTTTATTTCTGGAGTGTCGGTTGTTAGGTCTCCACTTTCATTACTGATTTTATTTATTTTGGTCCCCTCCCTTTGTTTCCTGGTGAGTCTGGCTTTTTTTGATCTTTTCAAAGAACCAGCTCTTGCTTTCCAGACACAGTGGGTTCTCATGGCTCCTGGAAACCCACCAAAGGAGCAAGGAGGGAAGTGCAGGAGGTCTCCTCTGTCCTGCAGATGCGAGTGAGGTGAAGGTGGAGCCACTACAACACCCATATCATGGAGGCTGGGAAAATGCTGAGATAGAGCAACAACCCCACAAGCAGCTCAACCGGGGTTATTATCCTGTCAGAGCCCTCTAAGGACTGATCTACACAGGATCCAACATGGTCATTATGGAATGTCAAACTTTAGCCCATGATTTTAAGTAAAAAAG
>NW_005356142.1:0-1209 GCF_000412655.1 Myotis brandtii
ATTGATTTCAGAGAGGAAGGGAGAGAAAGAGATAGAATCGATGATGAGAGAGATTCATTGATCGGCTGACTCCTGCACACTCTACACTGGGGATTGAGCCCCCAACGTAGGCATGTGCTCTGAGCGGGAATTGAACCATGACCTTCTGGCTCATAGGTCAACACTCAACCACTGAGCAACTCTGGCCAGGTGATACCTCTAATTTCTACTCTCAGTAATGAGTGGAACACATCTTCATCTAAGGTGTTAGTGGCAACATTGAAAGTGCATTTGACTTGGAGGATTTACTACCCACTCCTTGAAGCAGTTTTTTACTTGGCTTCCAGGAGACTGCATGCTGGGTCCTCTTCTGACTTTTTTGGCTCCCTCAGTCTCCTTTATCTTCCCTATGTTTGAACATTGGGAGGACTCAGGGCTCGAGAACATTTGTCTTCTGCTCTTTAAATTCACATCTGGGTCACCCTAGCCTTTGGCCTTAGCCTGTTTCCTGATCACCAATCCATATATTCAACTACCTATTCAATGCCTATACCTGAATTTCTGGTAGACACTTCAAACTTAAGAGGTTCCAAAAATAGTTTGTTTTTCCACTTTGTCTATCTCCAAACATGATCATCCAGTCTCTCTTAGCTCAGAACTGAAACTAACCATTGCTCAGAAAACAACACTTTTTCAGTCATATTCCATATATTTCACAGTCTCTCAGATGTCATGTATAATCCATTTGAATATACAGTTGACCCTTGAAGTACCAGAATTTGAACTGTGCAGGTCTACTTATATGTGAATGTTATTTTTTCAATAAATACTGTAAATGTATTTTCTCTTATGATTCTTACTTAATAACATTTTTAAGCTTACTTTATTATAAGAATACAGTATAGTCATGGCCAGGTGACTCAATTAGTTAGAGAGTCATCCTGTACACCTAGGTTGTGGGTTTGACCATAATGTTTCTCTTCTTTCTTATACCGATGTCTCTCTCTCTCTCTCTCTCTCTCTCTCTCTCTCTCTCTCTCTCTCATCCATGAACATATCCTCTGGTGAGGATAACAAAAAATAATACATATAACATACAAAATATGTGTTAATAAACTGTTTAAGCTGTCGGTAAGGCTTCCAGTCAACAGTGAGCTATTAGCAGTTAAGTTTTAGGGGAATTGGAAATTATTCATGGATTTTTGACTGCACAGGGTTCAGTGCCCCTGA
>NW_005356143.1:0-735 GCF_000412655.1 Myotis brandtii
AAACTTGAAATCAATATCCCAAAATAGGAACTTCAGAGCGGCAAAATTTTGGATGCCTTCACTAAACACAGATGACTCATGCCCACTGCAGCTCTCAGCCCTCCAGAGGCTCCTCAGGTCATTCAGAGGGAAGCCAGACTTCTGGCTATGGCCCCTCCCTCTCTGACTCCATGTCCTCTCATATCCCGCTCTGTCTGTTCCAACCAGCTTGCCTCCTTTTTGCTGTCCAATCATTTTAAATGGAAAGAAACAAAAACACCCCACATATGCCTTATTTCACTCTAACGTACTATCACATTATTACAGTTGTTGCTGTGTGGGTTACTGGCCAATTTCTCCACCAGCATGCCATGTCCATGAGGACTGGGATTTTGTCTGTTCTGTCTCACACCAGCACCACCAGTGCTTAGAGCAGAGTCAGCAGATAGTGAGCAGTAGGTTGGTCTTCTTTGATAAATGAGTAAAGAAGTTACACTTGTGATCATGGTTGAAAAGGTGAAATATGGAGCGTCATGACCTCACATAACTGGGATTCTGACCTAGACTGAGGGACCCGGGAAGACTTTCCTGAGGAGCGGTTTCTAATAGAGCAAGAGCCCAGGTTAACCTAGAGCTGATGGAGGGCAGGAGTAAGAGGTCCAGGAAGAGCGCACAGCAAGTGCAAAGGCCCGCAGGTGGGAAAGTTGAGGGTAGTAAATGAGTTAAACTGACTCATTTGATTAAATGAGGTGATAG
>NW_005356144.1:0-1236 GCF_000412655.1 Myotis brandtii
ACAAATGAAAATTATAGCCAATATCCCTGATGAACATGGATATTAAGTTTCTCAACAAAATATTAGCAAATGGAATTCAGAGACACATTAAAAAGATTATGCACTCTAATTAAGTGGAACTTATTCCAGGTTTGCAAGGTTGGTACAACAGTCAGAAGTCAATAAACCTGGGACATCACATAAACAAAATGAAGGATAAAAACTGCATGATCATATCAATAGGTGCAGAAAAAGCATTTGATATAATGCAGCACCCTTTTATGATAAAAACTCAGTAAAGTGGGAATAGAGGGAACACACCTCAGCATAATAAAGGCCATAAGAACAAAAGGAAATTTGCCGTATCTGTGTGATTGTGTTGTTTGGAGCATTGTCCCATACACCAAAAAGTTGCAAGTTCGGTTCCCAGCCAGGGTACATACCTAGGGTGTGGGTTCAGTTTCTGGTCAGGGTGCGTGCAGGAGGCAACCAATTGATGTGTCTCACATCAATGTCTCTCTTACTCTTTCCTGTCCTCTCTCTCTAAAATTAATAAAAACATACCGTTGGTGAGGATTTAAGAAAAAAATAAGTTTTACCTTTTATAACAGAATGGATGAACCTGGAGAGTATTTTTAAAAATTTTTTTTTCTTTTATTTTGTTGTTTTATTATATATTTATTAGCCTGGAGAATATTATGCTATGTGAAATAGGCCAGTCAGAGAAAGAAAACTACCATGTTATTTCACCTATATGTGGAACCTAATGAACAAAATAAAGTAACAAAATGGAAATAGACTCATAGATTCAGACGACAGACTGACAGCTGTCAGAGGGCAAGGGTTTGGGAGGCTGGGTGAAAAAGGTGAAGGGATTAAACATTAAAACCCCCTCATAGAGACAGACAACAGAATGTTGATTGCCAGAAGGGAAAGGGTGTGGGGGGCGGTAGATGAGGGTAAAGGTTTTCAGGATAAAAAGTGATGGAAGGAGACTTGACTTGGGGTTGTGAGAACACAATACAATATACATATAATGTATTATAGAATAGTACACTGAGCCCTAGCCAGTTTGGCTCAATGGATAGAATGTTGGCCTGTGGACTGAAAGGTCCCGGGTTTGATTCTGGTTAAAGTCACATGCCTGGGGTGTGAGCTTGATCCCCAAAAGGGGGTGTGCAAGAGGCAGCTGACCAATAATTCTCATCATTGATGTTTCTTTCTCTCCCTCTCCCTTCCTCTCTGAATCAATAAAAA
>NW_005356144.1:1250-1626 GCF_000412655.1 Myotis brandtii
AAAAAAAGAATTGTACACTGAAACCTATATAGTTTTTGTTAAACAATGTCACCCCAATAAATTTAATTTAAAAAATAGAAAAAGAAAAGACGAGATGACTATAGCCTTACATTCAGAACACAGACATCTGTGAAAACCCCCATAGGATTTAAGAAAATTGTCAATTTGGTATATCAAAATAGATGGTTGTCTAATGTAACAATATGCATAAATTCCACAGAAAAAGTAGAATGTTGATTGCCTTTATAAATAACAAGAGAGAAACCACATCTCAACACATAAAATCCCAAACCCCAAAGCTAGACTATAGAAAAAAAGGAAGTTTCTCTTTAGAGGCAAAAATATTAAATGAGAAAATAGAAATGAGATCATATTC
>NW_005356145.1:0-316 GCF_000412655.1 Myotis brandtii
GCTTTCATATTTTTCAAACAATTAACAGTTGCCTTTTTCCCCCTCACCCAAGGATATGCTTTATTGATTTTGAGAGAGAGAGAGAGAGAGAGAGAGAGAGAGAGAGAGAGAGAAGTAGAGAAAAATAATTTATATCAGAGAGAAACATCGGTTGCCTCTCATACCTGCTGGACTGGGGATGGAATCTGCAACCTTTTTTGTGTATGGATGACACTCCAACCACCTGGCCTGGGCAACAGTGCCTTTCATGGGCCAGAGCAAGTGGTTCCAGCACACCATTGCCTGTCCCATAGAACCTATGGCATATTTTATATAT
>NW_005356146.1:0-836 GCF_000412655.1 Myotis brandtii
TCCTTAAAATTACCCTTTGTTGTTGGTCAAACAATTATCATTATTTCTGTTATTCAGATTGTCTCTGGCCTAATCTGAGGCCAGAGACAATTTTTTCTGACTCTTGAGTTCATTGTTTTTGATACTTCATCCTGGCATCAGGGCATTGCTCTTTAAGACTTTGCTTAAATTATAACATAGAACAATGGCTTAAACCTTTATTGGGCACTGAATTCCGTGGGCTGGCAATTATGCACAAACACAAACTATAGTCCAGGGTCTGGCACACAATGTTTTTGGACAAGAAGGATATATATGAGTCTTGACTCCTAAAAGGCAAAGTGCTTTTCCTTCACTAACAAAACTATACAAACACTCATGTCAATAGTTTCTCTTCAACCTGCAAGCCACCTGGCATCCTGCAATTGGCTTTTTTCATAGATTTCATTCTTTATTCTGAGATGACACCTTGGAAGGTGACTACTACAATTTTATTAAATTTAGATTTGGGTAATTTGCCAGCACTTAGTCACTTGACTTGGGGAGCAAGGGTCCTTTGGTACTTCTGATCATGAAATGGAAATAATAAAGCTCTTGCTGATTGCTTTGGAATGCATTAAGCATATTTTAAGCACCGCTTTATGACTGGTAACCAGAAGCTATCTTGTGGTTAGTTGGCAATCCCAGCTGAATATAAATGTTTTCACTGGAAGTTACTTGCTTCTCTGAAACATGGTTAGAACTTTACCTTTGGCTTCCATGTGGGAAGCATTACTGTTGTTGTTTTTAAAGAAGCTGCTGTACATACCTACAGAGACAGATAGGCCCTATGGTCTTCATGTCATTAAGAGCTGTTA
>NW_005356147.1:0-473 GCF_000412655.1 Myotis brandtii
AGCTATTTGGGTTCTCTTGATGTAGGCCTGTGAACTGAAAAGGCACACCTGAGGTGTCTAGAAGTCAGCAGCCGTGTAGGGGGTGTCCCAATTTTTGTGTCTTGTGCCCTTGGTTTTTATCACGCGTGCCCAGCAGGGACTCACAGTGGCACCCAGGAACCGTCTGTTGGGGTGGTGGGGCTCAGGATGCCTGCATTCTGGAAACGCATGACTGTGGTGTCCAGAGTTCTGTAGTTGTGGGGTGGGCAAACTCAGCTTTTGCTGCTGCCTCCGTGGTTGGATACAGATGATCCCAGCAGCAGTTCATAGGGGCACCTGTGGTGTGTTTGCCAGCAGGGTGTACTGACACACTCTGAAGGGCCCTGGCACTGAAGCCACTGGATTGCAGTGTCTGTGGGCAGGTATCCCAGAAGAGGGAATACTGCGTTTCTAGCAATGCACCCCTGTTTGTTTAAGTGCATGTCCAGCGGGGC
>NW_005356148.1:0-568 GCF_000412655.1 Myotis brandtii
ATACTGATTCAAAAGAATATATTAACCCTTATGTTCACTGCAGCACTATTTACAATAGCCAAGATTTGGAAGAGGTTCAAATGCCCATCAGTAGATGATTGGATAGAAAAGCTATGGTACATTTACACAATGCAATACTACTTGGCCATAGAAAAGAAGGAAGTCTTACCTTTTCTAAAAGTTTGGATGGACCTGGAGAGCATTATGCTAAGTGAAATAAGCCAATCAAAGAAATACAAATATCATATGATATCACTGAACAAATCTAATGAACAAAATAAACTAACAAACAAAATAGAAATACGTAGACTCATAGATAAAGAGAACAGACTGACAGCTGTCACATGGGAGTCAGGTTGGAGGACTGGGTGAATAGGTGAAGGATTAAGAAAAAAAATACATCATAGACACAGACAACAGTACGGTGATTACCAGAGGTAAAGGGGGGTGGGGACAAGTAGAGAGTGTAAAAGGATGACAAATGGTGACAGAAGGAGACTAGACTGGGTGATAAACATAGAAAAAACTATATAAATGATATATTGTAAAATTGTACACTTGAAACCTA
>NW_005356149.1:0-1079 GCF_000412655.1 Myotis brandtii
GGCATGTGCCCTTGACCGGAATCGACCCTGGGACCCTCAGTCCTTAGGCCGACGCTCTATTCACTGAGCCAAACTGGCTAGGGCAGTGGTCGGCAAACTCATTAGTCAACAGAGCCAAATATCAACAGTACAACGATTGAAATTTCTTAAACTTAAACTATATAGGTAGGTACATTGTTATTCACTTCATTAGGGGACTCCTAAGGCTTAGGAAGAGCCACACTCAAGGGGCCAAAGAGCCACATGGGGCTCGCGAGCCGCAGTTTGCCGACCGCTGGGCTAGGGCCCCCCTCCTCCGTTTAAGCCCTTTAAACCGGAGGTGGGCTCAGCCCGGTGCCCACCATGATGTGTTCACTGCTCCCAGCGTTACCCTGTCCTAAGGTGGAGGGAGGTGCCTGACTGTCTCAAGGCCTCACGGCTCATACGTGGAATCCAGGGCTGCGGGCCTTTGACCCCTAAGGCCATGTTTCTAGCCAGTCTTCATAAAAGAGGGCAGCAGGCCCGGCCGGCGTGGCTCAGTGGTTGATCGTCGACCTATGAACCAGGAGGTCACGGTTCGATTCCCGGTCAGGGCACGTGCCCGGGTCTCAGGCTCCATCCCTAGGGTTGGGCTGTGGGAAACCGATAAAGGGTTAAGCCTCGGACTGACCTGTTGGCAAAGTCACAAACAAGTCTCAGCTTAGAGAGCACAGTCCTCTTAGCATAATTAGGCTTGAATTTAGGAAGCGCCCTAGATCCTTCCTGGGTAGTAGCTAATGGGCTGTGGGAAGTGCAGGAAATGTAACTATGGTCAAAACAAGTGAAACTCACAAGAACTGGGTAACTGTGGTGACCACTGCCTTGTTGACCTCTGACTATAAAAGGTTGATGTGCCCGAGCACCGGAGGAAGTCCTTCGTCCTGAGTTGGACTTACCCGCCTGGCCCGCCAACATTCCCAAATTATCTCGTGTCTTTTCCCTTTCATTTGTGTGTGGCTCCATTTCCAGATCCTGAACCCTGAACCACGCGGGACGTGGAGGGGAACACACACAACATGGGGCGTGCAGGAGGCCGCCAATCGATGATTCTCTCTCATCAT
>NW_005356150.1:0-2659 GCF_000412655.1 Myotis brandtii
ATACTCATGGTCACATTGATTACAAGAGGAAGACACAGATTATAACCAAAGGACGAGATGCATAGGACAGTGTCTAGGAGGGTCCAAATGAGGGGCTTCAGGCATCTGCTCCCCTCGACAGTGTTACCTCCTCCCTGCCTGATACATGGCCACGTGTAGAGTATTGCCAACCAGGGAAGCTCACCCAAATCCAAAGTTGTTACAGTAGGTCCTTGGGTTACATCCGAGATCCGTTCCTACTGCGAGACGAAACTCGATTTTCGCCGGAAGTCGGAACCCCCCTACATAAGCACCTACATCACTCACATGGAGCACATACACAGCAGTAATGAAGTGAAACAGTAAAAAAAATTTAAAAGAAAGATAACAATTCCTGACCTTGTGGTAAATAAATCATAAAAACATAAAGCACATATGTATAAACGTCGAAATGACAAACTTTTTTTTTATAAATACTGTAAATGGGAGATGACAACGTAACCCCGAAACGGCGTATGTCGAGGACTGCCTGAATTGTGGTTTCATTGCTTAGTCGTGATTGATTGAATCATTGTCTAGGTCTGTGGTTCCCAGCGTGGGGCCCCACAGGGGGACAATTGATTTTTAAGGGGGGCAATTTGAGAATGAGTCATTAACAGTGAATTTTTTCCCATTTCTTATGGTTCTAGGGGCCTCATATATAGTATGTAAATATATATGGTGACATATTTATGCATTTCAGTTCTCTATTTACATGTTTTGAAAGTTTATTTGCTATTTTTTCATATCACTTCATATTATTTTTTAACAATTTCTTAGTGATTTCTTCCTCTGTACCTAAACTGTCCTTTTGTTCTTTTATTTTTCTCAATGGATGATGCTATGTTCTTTAGAAGCTTGTTTAGACCAAGTTAATGTTAATGGCCTTTTAGACTTCCTACACATGAATAGGAGTTCACTTTTTGAATAATAAGAATTATATGTGGGGGGGTAGGAGGAGAGGGGCATCAGGATTTTAGAGATGCTTTAGTGGGGCATGGTCAAGAAAAGGTTGGGAACCACTGATATAGGTTGTTGAATTCAAACTCCAGTGTCTCCCTCCCTGTAGGTTTGCCTTACTGGTGGCCAGAGGGGCCCCCCTGAGCCACCTGGGTAAACTATTAAGTCAGGGGCCTGCCATGAATAATAAAGACACACCTATTGTTTGGGGAGTTTTAAGAATTTAGAAGTTACCTCCCAGGCCCTGAGGACAAAGGTCAGACCTCTCTTTGAGCAAGGCCAAATTCTATATAGTGGGTGAGACCATTGAACAAAGTTGTAAGAAAATCAGGGTGATAAAGGTCTTTGGGAAATAGAGTGGGAACTCAGAGGATCCCCTAATTCCATTTTCTAGCACGGGAGAGGAAGGGCTTAGAGGTGGCCTCCAAGAGGTGGTGACTCTCAAGCCAAGGCTTAAAAAGGAGTCGAAGGCAAAGGGAGATGCTTGTTCCTGATGCAGGGAACACCACTTGCCAAGGTACAGATCATGGCCGTGAGTCATCTCAACCACACATGAATGATTTGGTTTCCAGGTGGCTAATGTCATGCCTTGGCAGTTGGTTAGCTGGTTTCACTCACTAGTGACCTAATTTTGACAGTTTCCTGCACTGCTGTGAACTCTCATTGTGGATAATTGAGAACTGACCATATATGTCTTTTTATTTAATAGGCGGCACACACTTGCCTATGTGTCTGATTTGGGGAAGGTCTTTTCTTTTGGTTCTGGAGAAGAAGGACAACTGGGAAACGGTGGAACACAGAATCAGCTGATACCACTTCCCATGAAATTGCCATCAAATGAAGAACTCAAGTTTGGTAAATTCTATAGGAGCACAGGATTTAGTGTAAATACTTTTGTCGAGAAACTGTATTGTGGCAAGAAAAGAAATGTATGACTGAAGGGAGTTTCTTTAAACATTGGTTTCATTGTTTGCTTACAAACAATTTAAAATATCCAGTCTAATTTATCAAGTCAAGTTAATCATTAGTTTACTCTTCCCTCTTCAGATTAAGATTAATGTGGACTTAAAATGATACAACATAAATAGACTGTATGGATTCAGAAGCATATGCAGCCTCTGATTCCAGTTTGCAGGGGTCCTATTAATTTCACAGTGTTTGGTTTTCTTACCTGGTTAAGTAATCATGTAAAACCCTCAGAACGAGAGCAGCTGACATATGCGAGGTAACTGTGCTGAACACTTCGTTTGTGTTATCTACTCTATCCTTAAACAGCTCAGGGAGATGGGTACTCTCAGTCGCATTTTACTGGAGGTGCAGAGACAGAGAGTGAAGGGTTAGCCAGGGCTCATGGCCAGTAAGTGGTTCGGCTGGATTTGAACTGTGTCCTGTGCAACCTCAGAGCCTGAGCTCTGAAACCCTCTACTCTAGAAGTACCTCGGAGCGCTTTAGTTACCGTTCTGAAGGTTTAGTGGTGACCTAAAGTACCAGAATTCTCTCAGTTCTCCTGGGAAAATGGACAGTAGGGTTATTTCCTTAAGCAGGTCATATACTTGATTTCTTCTAACCACTTACATATACTTTTGAAATACTTATTTACATTCCTCACAGCCAATAGTCATTGGTCAAATCTTGAATTGTAGAGTGTAGTTTTTAGTAATAGCCAAATTACATCAAGGAG
>NW_005356150.1:7598-9514 GCF_000412655.1 Myotis brandtii
AAAAAAACTCACAAAAACAAAAGCAGCCAAAATTTAAAAGATGAGACATAGGGAGGAAAATACTGTATTATAAAAAAGCAAAGAGAAAACACCACTTTCCTCATGTGACCTTCTTTTTCATTTTTTTTAAAATATATTTTATTGATTTTTTACAGAGAGGAAGGGAGAGAGATAGAGAGTTAGAAACATCGATGAGAGAGAAACATCGATCAGCTGCCTTTTGCACACCTCCCACTGGGAATGTGCCCGCAACCAAGGTACATGCCCTTGACCGGAATCGAACCTGGGACCTTTCAGTCCGCAGGCCGACGCTCTATCCACTGAGCCAAACCGGTTTCGGCAAGAAGATATTTTTTTACAAAAGCAAATATATGATTGACATAGAAAATGTCAGAAATACAGATACACAGCAACAAAAAAATGAAAATCATCCATAATCCACCATCTAAGAGTAACAGTTAGTAGCAGTTGTGTATATTTTTTCCATGTTAATATATTCTTTTACCAAAAAATGGGATTATATGTTGCTTTATACATTACTTTACACTTAATATACATATTTGTCTGTTTTTCACTTTGTTCAGTTTCCATATTCATATTTTTTATAACCTCATTTTAATGGCTGCATGGTATTCCTTGGGAAGGACATACCCTAACTTATTTAAAAACTTTCTTGTAAGATATTAAGATTTTTGAATTTTTAAATAGTATGAGGGGAAAACTTGATACTTCTTTTTCTAAATATTTGTATAATTTTTATTTAAAAGAATATTTTCAGACACTAAATATATATATTGTTTTACAAAGAAGTGTCTATTTTTAGACAGTGACTATGTTCAGTTTACTACAAATGCAATTCATAGCTTAAATACACATCATTATGGTTTATTAGAATACTAACAATTTACTGCTCTGAACCCTCTTTTTTTGGTCCCCACTTTCACTTTATGTAACTCAGAGAAATTGCCTTTTTTTGGCTTTTTTTTTTTTAATCCTCGAGGATATTTTTCCCATTGATTTCTAGAGAGAGTGGAAGAAAGGGAGGAGGGAAAGAGAGAGAAAGAGAAACATTAACATGAAAGAGACACATCAATTGGTTGCCTTCCACACACACACCCCTACCGGGGCTGGGGAACCTGCAACCGAGGTACATGCCCTTGACTGGGGCAGTACTCTGACCACTGAGTGAGACTGGCCAGGGTTGTGGCTGTTTTTTTAATGGAAAATAAATATTTATTGATTATCCATTTGAGATAAGACAATATCTGAGTTAAAGTTAGACTGCATATATTATTAATTCAGCCTTAATATTGTTGAAATTTTAGAAATCATATGTTGTTAGATATATATATATATATATATATATTTGTTGTTAGTCCTCACCTGCGGATATTTTTTCCATTTATTTTTCAGGAGAGTAGAAGGGAGGGGGAGAGACAGAGAGAAGAAACATCAATGTGAAAGAGACACATTGATTGGTTGCCTCCTGCATGTGCCCGGACCGGGTGGGAATTGAGCCTACAACCCAGGAATGTGCCTTTGACCAGAATTAAACCTATGACCCTCTGTCCTCAGCCGATATTCTAACCACTTAGGGCATCAGCTATGTTTTTAATTGTATTTGTATTCAGCCAAATTATTATAGTTATTGTAAAGTTGAGGAAAATATAAAATTATTGAAATGAAAGCAAGCTTTAGAAAAAAGCCTTTCATCTGAATAGATAATCTAATATTTAATTTTGAATTGAACTTTTTCATTTACTTATCTCTTTTTAAAATTTTTCTTCCACAGAATAGCTGCAGACACCATGTTTACTCATTTGGACTTAACTAAAGCAAGAAACACCTTTAAGGAGTTAACCCAGAAAGACTGGATTACTAAAATGGTGGTATTCTTCACATTGTTTGGAAAAGGG
>NW_005356150.1:10405-43390 GCF_000412655.1 Myotis brandtii
TTGTTAGATATATATATATATATATATATATATTTGTTGTTAGTCCTCACCTGCGGATATTTTTTCCATTTATTTTTCAGGAGAGTAGAAGGGAGGGGGAGAGACAGAAGAAACATCAATGTGAAAGAGACACATTGATTGGTTGCCTCCTGCATGTGCCCCGACCGGGTGGGAATTGTGCCTACAACCCAGGAATGTGCCTTTGACCAGAATTAAACCTATGACCCTCTGTCCTCAGCCGATATTCTAACCACTTAGGGCATCAGCTATGTTTTTAATTGTATTTGTATTCAGCCAAATTATTATAGTTATTGTAAAGTTGAGGAAAATATAAAATTATTGAAATGAAAGCAAGCTTTAGAAAAAAGCCTTTCATCTGAATAGATAATCTAATATTTAATTTTGAATTGAACTTTTTCATTTACTTATCTCTTTTTAAAATTTTTCTTCCACAGAATAGCTGCAGACACCATGTTTACTCATTTGGACTTAACTAAAGCAAGAAACACCTTTAAGGAGTTAACCCAGAAAGACTGGATTACTAACATGGTGGTATTCCTCACATTTTTTTGAAAAGGGGAATCACTAAAATATTTTTTATAAGAACTCAAAATTTCCAAAGAAATATTTTGTTTTGGGAGATTCTCTAAGACCTTGTTGTATATCCAGATTAAACTCAGATAGCATTCAGGTGTTTGCCCACATAGTGCAAACAGTAGTTACACAGGTTAACAATAGTGTAAATAGATAGGCACTCTTGGGGCATTAGGAAGATGATTAAAGGAATTGTTGAGATTGGCACACTAGAATATTTTAAACATAAGTATAGAAATGAGCATACTTTTTCTGACATGAACATCCCCTTTACTGAGGACTTTCTGGATTCTTCCTCTGTTTTGTTCCATTGCACTTCCTTTTCTGTAGGTCCTATAATATTTTTGTTCTTTTTGAGATTGTTGCTTCGTTGTTTCAGCGCTGTCATTACTGTCTTTAGGTTTCCCACTTGCAGATCATGCAAACATACTTCCTTTATTGAATTAGCCTTTCTTGATTCAGCCTTTATTAATTAATTACCCTATACTGTTGTACTGGTTGATGTAGGGGTGGTACTTGCTATGTTCTCTCAATGTGTTTCTTTCTGGGTCTCACTATGGTTCCTCTTTCTTTTTCTCTCCTTCACTTCTTTTCTTTTTGCCTTCCTCTTCCTCTCCCCAGTTACCTTTTCACTCTACCTCCCCTCTCAACCCCCCCTTTCATCTTTCTTCTGTTTCTATATCTCTCATTCTCTTTCCCTCTCAATCTTGCTCTCATCTCTCTCCCTCCCTCTCAGCTCCCTCACCTGCTCTGTTGCTGTCTGCAAAACACAGCATTCTCATCTTAGCTTCCAAGTTCTCTCTCTCACACATTCCTGTATCGCAAGGGAAGGTGAAAGTTCAATTCTGTTAACTTTGACAACAGAACCATCCAATTAGGGATCTGAGTTAAAATGGATGCGCCTTTATCAGGACTCTGCAGCACTTAATGGAAAGATCACACACACAAATAGAAGGCCATTTCTGCACCTGTGAAGGGAAGGCTAATTATACCTTGATTGTGCCAGCACAGTATCATAAAGTGTAAATAACATAATAGCAGTCTTCCACTATTTCAAATGGGACAATTGGGTCAGAAGACCTGTAATGTTTCTCTTTAGAGATTTCTGTGATGGAGAGTCACAGCTTTGGCATTCATTTATTTAGCAAACATCTGAGTATTGCTTTGTGCAGGGCATTGCAATGAGGATTCCTGATAAACCACGGAAGAGCCATGCTCTGCCCTTAGAAGGTCATGGCTTAGCTTGGCACATAGACACGTTCATGGAGCTACTAATGGGAAGACTGGGTGTGTTTTACACGCCACTCTCTTCCCTAATGCCTAGCGTAGAACATAGTGGGTTTATAGTAAATATTTCGAATGAATGAATTCAGTCATGACTAAGGCCCTGGATAGTCAGCTCTACTCACAGCACTCAAACAAAACAAGGTGCCCAGGGGAAGTAGGTGCCTAATGGGGAGGGCACTCCTGGAAGCGAGGGAAGTGTTCACGGAGACTTGGGGTATGAAACATGCAACTGGCTTGAGAGTATTGCAATAGTTCGAGTGGGTTGGGAGGTTTGAGCATGTGGCTAGCGCTGAGCAAAGAGGTAGGAAGGATGTATGCTGTCGAAACGTCATTAAATAGAGTTGTCAGGTGTATGTAACTCCAGAGACTGAACCACATCGTAGGAGCCCAGTATGTTTTGATGTACAAAAGCGAAAAATTTAAAGATGTATACGTTTAGAGATACCATTAGCTAGTGTGATAATTTAGTGATTAAGAAAGAACTAGGGCTTTGGAGTCTGGAAGATTCAAGAGAGATTTCCATTTAGCTGTGTGACCTTGATCAAGTTAATTTCTCTGAAGTACAGATTTCTCATCTATAAAATTCGGTCAATAATATCTATGTTATAGTAAAACTATAAGGATTAAATGGCCTATTTAATATATGCAAATCATATAGCACCTGAAAGCTACTCCATAAATACTAGCTTATCTTTTTAGTGGATTTTGCAACATTTTTAAAAATATATTTTTATTGATTTCAGAGAGGAAGGGGAAGGGAAGGAGAGATAGAAACATCAGTGATGAGAGAAATCATTGATTGGCTGCCTCCTGCACGCCACCCCACTGGGGATCGAGAAAACCCAGGCATGTGCCCTTGACTGGAATCGAACCCAGGGCCCTTCAGTCCGCAGGCTGATGCTCCATCCACTGAGTCAAACCAGCTAGGGTGAAACAAATTATTTTTATTATCTCAACACACATGACCAGTAAAAATTCAGAATTGCATTTGATGTTTTCCTGAACACTTGCATTCTGATTAGGGAAACTATGGAGATTGGAAGGACTAGAAACTAGAGTGTGTGGTGGGGAGAGTTGGTGATGAGGTCCTTTAGGAAGATAATAGGAAACAATTTTGATTTTTGTTGTTGCACCTGTTACTTTTTCTTTGTTTGGGGTTTTATTTTTGTTTTGCTTTTTTCTAACACATTCTTCCTCTAAAAAAAAATGAGATATGATAGTGGAACCAGAGGGTGCAATGTAGTATTTACTACTGAGTGGCTGCCTGTTAGTGCTGAATCCACTTCCTCCATTACAACTCTTAACATGTGATTTCTTTTTTATCTCCTTCATGCACCCCCAATAATTGAATAAAGACAATACTTGTCACATATCCACACCTCAGGCACTGGGAGCCTCGGTAAGATGGGATATCAGCATAGGTGTTAGAAAAACTAAACGATCATTCCAGTTTCATGGTGCAGTGAAACTTCAGGTTCTACGCTTTATTTACAATAAGTTGCACCCAGTTCCTCCTGGGGCTTTTTCCCTGCTGTGTTTTGAGTGCCTTCTCCCTGGTCATTTTTTTGCTGCAGATAACCACCTGTCTCAAGGATAATCTGCTCAAACACCTTCCGTTTTCTTCTCCCCACCAAGAAGCCTTAGAGGTCTTCTTCCTCCTCCCAGAATGTCCCGTGATGCATGATTACAACAACTGGGAGAGCCTGGTGGTTCCGTTTGCAGAGGCTGTTTGTGAAATGAATGAGAAATCTTCAGAGGCTCTGGGTAAGATTGATGATTTACGTGTGAAATTACTTTACCATTCTCTCAAGGAAAGATGTGCCTCCTAAAGTTCTGGCCAAACTTAGGTAGAGAAATGGGAACACATTCATGTTTTTTATCTTGTATTCTTAGTGTATTCTAAAGACGCTCTAGTAATGACTCTGGACATCCAAAATAGAGTGTTCCAGTACCTGTTTAGAGTTCTTATCATGACCTATGTGTGGCGTGGTCATGAGGTCCTTTGTTCCCAACTTTTCATTATGAAAAATTTCATACATAGAAGTTAAAGGAATAGTCCAGTAAGTACCCTCTACCTGAGAGTCAGCAACAATTAACATGTTGCCTTATGTGCTTCCTCTCTTTTTTTAAAAATTTTTTATTGATTAAGTTATTACATATGTGTCCTTATCCCCACATTATCCCCCATCCCCCCACTCATACCCTCACCCCCCTGTTGTCTGTGGCTTCCTCTCTAAATACAGATTACATTTTAATTTTGCTAAATTATTTGAAAGTAAGTTGGGGATATTATGATACTTCACCTATAATAGTTCATCATGCATCACATAACATATGGAAATCTACATTATGACATCATTATGCACCTAATAAAATTAGCCATCCTATATAATAAAACCCTGATATGCAAATCCATTGAATGCAGAATAACTGGTCACTATGATGTGCACTGACCACCAGGGGGCAGACGCTCAATGCAGGGGCTGCCCCCTGGTGGTCAGTGCGCTCCCACAGGGGGAGCACCACTCAGCCAGAAGCTGGGCTCATGGCTGGTGAGCACGGGAGCCTCTCCCACCTCCTCTGCTGCAGGCGGGCGGTAAGGAGCCAGGGGTCCCGGACTGCGAGAGGGCACAGGCCAGGCTGAGGGACCACCCCCCAGTGCACGAATCTCATGCACCAGGCCTCTAGTAATTTCATAATAATTGTCTAATATTCCAGCCATATTAAAATTTTTGCAAAAGATATTTTATGGACTGCCTTATTTGAAAAATCTACGTTAGTTGCCTTGGAGAATGTCCCAGCTCTAGAGTTGTCTGTTTCCTCCTTCCCTGTGTCTCCAGTACACTGGAAGTTCTAGGGGCTTAATTAGGTTTAATGGGGTTTCTTTCTTTTTTACATAATCCATTCTAATATTAAATCTAGATAACATTGTAAGTGATGAAAAGCTGTTTAAAATGTTTTTGTTGTTGTTTTTTACAATGCTGAAAGGTGTTATTTAAGAATTAAAAACTCGCCCTGACCGGTTTGGCTCAGTGGATAGAGCGTCGGCCTGTGGACCGGGGGGTCCCAGGTTCGATTCTGGTCAAGGGCATGTACCTTGGTTGCGGGCATATCCCCAGTGGGGGGTGTGCGGGAGGCAGCTGATCGATGTTCCTCTCTCATCTATGTTTCTGACTCTGTATCCCTCTCCCTTCCTCGCTGTAAAAAATCAATGAAATATATTTTTTTAAAAAAAGAATTAAAAACTCATGCTGGGAGCACAAAAAAAAGTCATGCAGTCACGAGTAGTTCTTAATCTAGTTTTCCATACAGTATGCTCCTCAGTCTGGAATAAAATGTAACTAATTTAATGTCTCTTTTTTCACAGATTAATATCAAAATTGAGGTCCTATTACTGTCAAGGAATTTTTTTTAGGACATTAAATTCTGAACTTTTTTTTTCTAAGTTTGAGCATAGACTTTTTAAAATATATTTTTATTGATTTCAAAGAGGAAGGCAAAGGGAGGGAGAGATAGAAACATCAATGATGAGAGAGAATCATTGAGCGGCTGCCTCCTGCACGCCCCCTACTGGAGATCGAGCCAACAACCTGGACATGTGCCCTAGACCCGGGACCCTTCAGTCCATAGGCTGACACTCTATCCACTGAGCAAAACAAGCTAGGGCAGATTCAGAACTTTTAATTGCAATCATATTCTCTGAAAATTTTAATACAAATGTGTTTTTGTAACTGTGACATATAAAAAAATATATCAGGTTTTTAAAAATTTTTTATTGTTTAAAGTATTACATATAGTATTACATATGTCTCCTTCTACCCCCATTGTCCTCTTCCCGGCCACCCCCACCCTATTCTATCAGTTTTGGAAAATATGGACCACTTTTATACCTTTAAGAACCCAAGAGAAATCACGTTAACATTTATTTACCTTTGTATCCCTCAGAGGAATATTGGGCATCTCTGCATGACTCCGCTTTCATGGAACTGGTCCAGATGTTTAAAAGAGCCATCACTGCTCAACTGCGTTACTGGGCTGAAGATGCTGAAAGTAACTGTCACATTAAAGCTCTCCTAGAAGTGTTGAAAAAGCTGCACAGGGTAAGGGTTTCTCCTGGCCTGAATCTTAAGCAGACTCTTGAAACATGAAGTTTATATCGCTATTTTTTAAATTTTGTTTTTTGTGAATTAAGCCATGCATATAAAAGAGTGTATATAGTATCTATGAACAGTTTGAAGAAAACTAATAGAACAGACATCAGTGTAACTACTGCCCATGTTGGAAAAGAAAGTATTTCCAGTACTTTTGAAATGCCTGTGTATTTTTCTCTCAGATTGCATCCCCTCACCTCTTGGAGATACCCATGATCCTGGGTTTTGGGTTCATCCTTCCCTTACTCTTCTTTATTGTTTTACAACAATAGGTAGATCGGTGATAGATGATAGATAGATAGATAGATAGATAGATAGATAGATAGATAGATGATAGATAGATGTTACACTGTTTAATTTTGCTGTTTTTGAAATTTACATGAGTGGAATACATGTGTCTTACACATTTGTTCTACAAAGTCTTCCAGATTATTACTCATGGCTGTATTCATTTTCACTTTTACATCATAGTCTGTTCTGTGACTGTACCATGATTATTCATTCCAGTACTGATGGATATATGTGCTGTTTGCAGTTCTTTTGGAGGGGGAGGGGTTCTCTATGAGAAAACCTGCTGCTATAAGCATTCCTGTATGCATGTCTTGGTGTTCATGTATCAAGAGTTGGTTTTTAGTTTCCATACCTAATTCTGGAAGTGATCGCTTGTAGGATATGTGTGTTCTTTACACAGCCAAAGAGGGGCTTTTAGAAGACCTCCTCAGCATTAGTCATTCAGTCCAGGACTGTGCCCATCCGGTCAACTACTGATGGTCACTCATGTCCAAAGCATCTAATGTCGTTATCAGTGTCTTCGCTGACTGATGTTAGCACTGAGCCACGGTGTTCATAGGTACTTCATAATATTCCCTGGTCACATCGGGATAGAAAACTGAAAGTTCTCCCACAGATTAGGAGGAAATGTTCTATATATGCCTTGCCAGAGGGAACATCTATAAATGGTATATTGTTAATCTCTCAAGAACATGACATGCAATATTGGGCCCCAGAGTACTTTGGATTTATATTGCACTGTATTTTTCTTTGGACTTAAAGTTTCTTAAAACTTTTTTTTTCTATGAATTAAAAGTAGCTAGAAGTTTCCAGGCTGGCATGGCTCAGTTGAGCATTGACCTGTGAACCAGGAGGTCACAGTTCTATTCCCAGTCAGGGCACATGCCCGGGTTGCGGGCTCAGTCCCCAGTGGGGGGCATGCAGGAGGCAGCCGATCAATGATTCTCTCACATCATTGATGTTTCTACCTCTCTCTCCTCCTTTCCTCTCTGAAATCAAGAAAAATATATTTAAAAAATAAATAAAAGTAACTAGAAATTTATCATCTTAGTTATCCATTTCTACTATGAAATGTTAGACAGTCTTTATGTTCCTGGACATGTGGGGTTTTGGCAGTGGAGGAATTGGGTAGAACTTTATTCTGGTCATGAAGGGTGTTTACTAGTAATTTGCACTTATCCTGAGAATCTAATAGCCATTAAGCAAAATTATCTTTATATAGAAAACTTTCTCATTGGTTATATTTTATTTAAGGTAAACCAGACTAAATTTCAACTGCCTGAAAATATTTTCCAAGTAAATGAACTCGCGCACTGCCTTGATTTTTATGAAGATGCACGTAGAAGGTACTCTTGGAAAATGAACTTAGTAAGTATGGCATGTATAAAGAGGAAATTGGATCATCAATGAGTTAATATAGGCATTTGTGCTGTAACTTTCTACATGAGTGTCCAAAATCCTTGCACTCTGCAAAATTGCCCAATAGAAATAGCAGGGCTTATTGGGAAAAGCAAAACAGACCCCTCAAAACCTGTGCAGTTTTGGAGCCAGAGCACTAACAGAAAAGTGGTTGCTACCTGGGCAGGTAGCTTGGGTCTACCAGACAAGCGGCATATGGAGCGTGCCATGCAAATATGAAAAACACACAAAAAACGAAAGGGTGGACCTCTACCTACACCCTAATTAGAGGACTGGTGGGCTGTTTACTTAATACATCTGACCTCGTTTACATTTCAGAAGTGTGGGTGGCAGTGGAACAGACTCTGGGAAAGTGCCCAGAATTTACAGTTAATTGGAAAATTAAATGAGCACTGAAAATACCAGGTCTGTATACCTTTCACTGGTACATGTAAGACATTTTCTTAGAATTGTATGTATCTAAGTACTACTGCCGAGCAATTTGAATGGCTGTGGCCGTAAGTACTGAGACCTTCACCCATCAGGGGTTTAAGGCTACGAGGTCAGACGTAAGTTAGCTCTGTCCTTTCACTTACCAGAATTGTTCTCATTTCCATTTTTAGGACACTGCAGTAGACATCCAGCATCCTGTCATATTCAGTCATTTTCCATTTGTCTTTAATATTCTGTCAAAAATTAAACTACTACGTGCAGACTCGCTTTTAAAAATGCAGGTACGCATGCCGATTTCTTTGTCTTTATTAGCAATTCAAATGATAAATGCCTTCGTAAGTGTACAGTATTTGGGGGGGTGATAAGGGAGCCACCCACTGGTGAAACTAATGGCTGTAGCATTCGAGTTACTTATGCTCTAATGAAGAAGGCAAAAAAGAGTGTCATAATTTGGGTTGGCTTGGCCTTGAGGCCTCTTAGGGCCTTAGTAGCAAAGGATCGAGCTTGGGCAGCTGGCCTAGTTGTAGAGCGTTTGACCTTGAGGTTGGTGCCTGTAGTTTTCTGATTGGCATTCAAAGAGGTGTAGCAAACTTGGACTTGATTGAAATTAGCACTATATTTAAGGAGGTCCAACCGAGTGAAGACAACATAACAGTGGGAATAGAGGTGACAGGATTCTTGAAATTTGGACCCAAATAAATGCCTGAGATAGTGCCATAACAAAGGTTTGTAAAACGTATCCTTTTTTCAATGAACTATCATCAGCTAAATTGGTTGTTTGTGAACATATCCAGCAACGCGCTTTTGAAGTTAAAATTGGACAATTTAAAATGCCTTGGAAAATACACTTCATTACCTTTTTGTAAGGATGAAATTTGTTAATATAGGTACAGGTTTTAGAACAGTGCCTCACACAAAGTAAATGCCCAAAAGTGTTAGGTCTTATTATCACTCTTGCTCTCATGTATGCATCTGTACGTGTATGAGTAATATTCAAATATATGTCATAAAAGAAAATACTTTCACAAATGCAGTTACCATAATAAAATAGGAAATTCATTTATGAGTTCTGGTATAACCATTAATGAAACACTTAACAAAGGAAAATAAAAAATATACAAGAATTTTCTTTTGCTTCTCTCTGTTTTGCTAAGAGCCACAGACTTTAATGGTCCCAAATTGCTATTTGGTTTCAGGTGGATGATCTCTCTCTTTCTCTCTCTCTCTCCCTCCCTCTCTCCCTCTCTCTCCCTCTCTCCCCCTCTCTCTTCCTCTCCCCTCTCTTCACCTAAAATCTCTTGTCTGGTTTCTCTTCCTAGAATAGGATCTTTTTAGCGAGGTCTCTCATACCTGAACTTTTCCTGCAGACTGCTTTTTTCCTAAACTTCTGAACTTTTTCGAATGAGAATATGTTTCAGCGCACTGCTTCAGTGTTTACTAATCAGTCTCTTAGTCTGTTGATTATAATTAGCTTTAGTAACTGAAGTATTGATACTTGTATTTATAGGAAGGGTAAAGTGGTCCAGTGGAGCCTGCCGTTGGTCGCTTTCCTGCTCACCCAGGCTGGCTCCCATTTCTTAGGTGCCGTGTTTCTTCAGCTCACTGAAGGTGAACACTGAATGTATAGCTTATCTCCAGTGGTGTATATAAGGCTCTTTTTATAAACGTTTGTGACGTGCATTTATAACAAACTGAACCAGTTTATCCCACTTTACAAATTTCTACTCAGAGCAAATGGTAAAATGAAGTGAGACATTTCTGTTTTCCTAGGAGAGAAGATTTAGAGCTGTTTTGCAGTTGGCTGGAATTGTGGAAGACGGAGGGTCCAGTTTAGGGTTGCTGCCCACCTTTAATCTCATAGTCAGAAGGAGTCACTTGATTGAGGACGTTTTGAGCCAGTTAAGTCAATTTGAGAATGAAGACCTGAGGATGGAGTTAATGGTAAAGTATCACTCTCAATAATTTGGTGCCGAGATAAGGAAAATATTAAGTAATGTAACAACTAGCCTTCACAGAAGGGAAATTATCTCCCTTTGCCATCGAGGTGGTCTGCCTCAGAGTTCCCCTAACTCCCCAGAGACCTGTGAGTTTCAGGTGATAGGTGTAGGCACTTCATCAGAACACGCAGGCTAAGGGGCAGTAGGGAAATGGTTGCCCTCCCACAACCTAGCCAGGTAGAAAGTCCAGTTCTAACCCTGAGAGGTCCAGTCCCTCCTGAGGACTGGCCTCGCCTGGCTAGTCACCACTTTTTAAGGGTTTTGGGGAGATGAGAATTGAGGGTTTGTTTCTGCTCATGCAGGACCCAAAGTTCTCTGTGGAAGAGGGAACTTTCTGTTTGTTGACTGCATCGTTTTTGAGGGTATAATTGTAGATAATACCATGTTCTGAACATCTATAAATGATCTTTGGTTTAGTAACTGTATAACTTGTCTTACTAGTGTATATATGTATATTATTTTTAATATTTTTTAATTGATTTTAGAAAGGAACGGAAAAGGAGCAAGAGATAGAAACACCAATAATGAGAGAGAAACATTGATTAGCTGCCTCCTGCACACTCCCTACTGGGGATGTGCCCGCAACCAAGGTACATGCCCTTGACTGGAATCGAACCTGGGACCCTTCAGGCCGCAGGCTGATGCTCTATCCACTGAGCAAAACCTGCTAGGGCCACTCATCCATTTTTAAAATCTAGGTAACATTCGATGAGCAGTTACCATTTTCCAGACTCAGTGAGGCATTTTACATGTTATTTAATCTTTCAGATAATCTGTGGGAAAACTGAGGCTTTGTGAGATTAAGGAACTTGCCCATAGGGAGGGGCCGGTTTAACACCTGGTCATATAAAGATTTTAAATATTTTACTGAGGTTTGAAACTTGCATCTCTATAAAATGGTAGAGGCATTCATCCAAATAAACCAGTAAAAGGAGCTTTTAAGGAGAAAAATGAGGATTTGGGGAAAGAGCAGAGAGAAAGGAATTTCTGTATTAAAACAGCAGGAAAAAGAAGAGAGAAATACAAACCTAAACAGTGCTGCATAAGAGAAAGCAAGGGAGACAAGAAAGTGAAGAAAGAGGGGGTGGTCAGAGCTATGAAATGGGTTAGGAAACCAAGGAAATGATGAGACATCAGGAAAAGTCCTTGGAATTGAGGATTCCAGGTTCTTGGTCCTGTTGGAGAAAAGCATTTGAGAAATGGGTTTGGAAGTTGGTGACAGTATTCTCTGAAATTTGGCAGCCTGGAGTAGAGTAGGAGGGGCCAATATTGTCTGTTTTGGAAACAATGGTCTTGAGGTGTGTGTTTTCTTTAAGGATAAGGGAGAACTTAACACATTTGTAAACTGAAGTGAAAGATTCTAAAAAAGAAAGGCAAGAATGGAACAACTGAAGGAACAAAGACGGTGATGATAGAATCTTGTGCAGGGATTGGTGCCCTTCCTTAAGGAGCAAACAGCCAAGCCAATAAATACTTCACGTGTGCTCTGGCTTTCTTGTTTTTTTTTTTAAATCCTAATATTTCTGATTTCTTTGTGTTTTATTTTTATTATTCTTAGCCTACCTTATAACTGTAACAATGGTGCCAATTGAGGTCAATTTAGTGTTAAAAACTTTAGGCTCTGAGGTGTCACAGGCATAGGATTAAACCTCGGCTGCACCATTGAGTATTTTATAATCTTGGGAAAGTTATTTAAATTCCTGAAGCCTCATAGAATTAATAGGATATTAAATATGGTAATACGAGTATGATGCTTACCACAGTGGCTGCCAAATACTTGGGCCCACAATAATGCTAGCTCTCACTGCTAAACAGAGTGTAATACGTAGCAATACACAGCCTAAAAATGATGCATTATTTGCTCTGCTTCCTCAGGTTTCATTTAGTGAAGAAACTGGATATGAACCTGGAGGCGTCAGGACAGAGTTTTTCCACTGTCTGTTTGAAGAGATGACTCGGCCAGAATATGGGATGTTCATGTATCCTAAAGAGGCTACCTGCATGTGGTTCCCTGTTAAGGTAAGTCCCCTTTTCTTTGCTTATGGTGTTTCCTGACAGAAAAGGTATGTCACATACCATAAATTAGATTGCCTAATTTGTTTTATACTAGGAGAAGAATTAATGATATAATTGTAGACATAAAAGTTTAATTTGAAAAAGGTGATTATTGCCCTGGCCAAGTGGCTGGGTTGGTTAGAGCATCATCCTGTACACCAGCGGTTCTCAACCTGTGGGTCGTGACCCCTTTGGGAGTCAAACGACCCTTTCACAGGGGTCGCCTAAGACCATTGGAAAACACATATATAATTACATATTGTTTTTGTGATTAATCACTATGCTTTAATTATGTTCAATTTGTAACAATGAAAATACATCCTGCATATCAGATATTTACATTACAATTCATAACAGTAGCAAAATTACAGTTATGAAGTAGCAACGAAAATAATTTTATGGTTGGGGGTCACCACAACATGAGGAACTGTATTAAAGGGTTGTGGCATTATGAAGGTTGAGAACCACTGCTGTACACCAAAAGGTGGCAGGTGACAATCCCCGTTCAGGGCACACACCTAGGTTGCAGGTTTGATCCCTGGTCGGGGCACATAATGGGAGGCAACTAATTGGTGTTTCTCTTGTGCGCCTGCTCTCTCTCTCTCCCCCTCCTTTTCTCTCTCCCTAAAATCAATAAAAACATATCCTCCGGGAAGGATAAAAATAAGTACATACGTACATAGATGATTATTTTCTCTAAAACAGGGTCTACTTTCCCTGGATTCTCATGTCCACAGAGGAGAAATTAAGCAATATGTGTTTTTGACCATTTATGGAATGTATGGATAAAATCAAATCCTTCTTTCTTAGGCACTCAGTCTTTGTCACAGTTCTATTTTTCCTGGTGAACTTGAAGACAAAGGCTATGAAAGTAAATTGTGAAAACTTTAGTTTATAAGGATTACTGAGCCTAATGTGCTACTATGCTTGTTCATTCTTTCATTTACTTATTTTTTATGGAAATAAGTGGTATATAACGTTGTGTAAATTAAACATTGTGCACATGTTGATTTGATATTTATATGCTGTAATGTGGTTGCCACTGAAGCAATAATTAGCACCTCTGTCACGTCACATAATTACTACTTCTTTTTAGTGGTTGGAATAATTAAGATCTAGTTTCATAGCACATTTGATTATTATAATCCAATATTGTTATCTGTATTCACTACTGTGCATTAGATCTCTAGGACTTATTTACTACTTGGTGCAGTTTTTTCCCCCTAAACAACATCTCTCCTAGCCCCTCAACCCTCATTCTGTTAATGCTTTTAGTGACCAAAACTATGACAGGGATTTAAATTGACTTAATGATTGAATATAAATCCTGAATATTCTTATCTCAAGATTTTTGGTTTTAATTTGTGATTTGATTTTGTGAAAGGGGGGGACATGTTTATCTAATATAAAGATACCATTGTACTGGCAAAAGTTCATAATATGTTAAAATGTTTTTTCTCTTTTCAGCCTAAATTTGAGAAAAAGAGATATTTCTTCTTTGGGATTCTGTGTGGACTTATTCTGTTCAACGGCAATGTTGCAAACATCCCTTTCCCACTGGCTCTGTTTAAGAAACTTTTGGACCAAACACCATCATTGGAAGACTTGAAAGAGCTCAGTCCTGTCTTGGGAAGGTAAGTAAACATGATTCTTTTTCAGAGTTCTACCTAATATATATTAGGACAAATATTTAAACACACCCTCTCAGTAATATTTTCATGTCCAATAGTAGCATTCTGAGTACTTGAAACCAATTTTAACTTTGGCAAGAATTGTTGGATTAATAATTTAACTTTCTAAAATTAACAAAAGTTTTTTATATTAGTCCTCAGTCTTGCATTAATCTTTGAACTTTATTTGCATAGAAACAGTCATAGACAGAGCATAGGTTACAGTGATGTTTATTTTAAATATTGTTTCCGTATTACCACCTTTAAAATGAAAACTTATATGTAAGTTAAAAGACAACCCACCACCTTGTAAAAAGTATTGGTAACATATAATAGGAAGGGTGCCGTAACCGGTTTGGCTCAGTGGATAGAGCGTTGGCCTGCGGACTGAGGGGTCCTAGGTTCGATTCCGGTCAAGGGCATGTACCTTGGTTGCAGGCACATCCCCAGTCGGGGGTGTGCAGGAGGCAGCTGGTCGATGTTTCTCTCTCATCGATGTTTCTAACTCTCTGTCCCTCTCCCTTCCTCTCTGTAAAAAATCAATAAAATATATTTTTTTAAAAAATAGGAAGGGTGACTATCCCTACTATATAAAGTACTCCTACACATTCATAAGAAAAATTGACAAAGTGTACAAGAAGGCAACTCACAGAAGAAGCAATAGAAATGGCACATAAATACAAACATGATCAATCTCACTAGTGATCATGGAATGCAGATTAAAATGAGAGACTATTATGTGCTTCAAAGTGACAGTGGATGGAAATACTGATCTGTATGGTGTTAGCAAGGGTTTGGTAAAAGATTAACTCCAATCTCAGGTATTGTTAGTGGATGTGCAAATTGGTAACTCCTTTTTCAGAGAACAATGTGGCATTGCTTATCTGAATCAAAAATGTGTTTGACGCTTTGACCCAACAGTTCTGTCTCTAGACATTTCATCCGAAACACATAACCATGCAAGGATTTCTGTATACCAGTGTACACTGTATCATATAGTTCATAATACATGGACTGCCTAACTGTTCTTCAAGAAGGGAATTGTATATTTTTGGTATATTTATGCAATGGACTGTGGAGATATTTTTTTAAATATTTTACTGATTTTTTACAGACAGGAAGGGAGAGAGAGGGAGAGAGAGTTAGAAACATCGATGAGAAACATCAACTCAGCTGCCTCCTGCACACTCCCTACTGGGGATGTACCCACAACCAAGGTACATGCCCTTGACTGGAATCGAACCTGGGACCCTTCAGTCCGCAGTCCAATGCTCTATCCACTGAGCCAAACCAGTTAGGGCGAGTTTTTTAAAAAAATTAGAACAGTAGTATGATCCTGTTATTAATAGACTGTTAATAGGATCCATTTTACAGGTGAGGAAACTAAAACACACCCAGGTCCCAAAGTGACATAACCATGGCTCCAGAGTCCAACTGTTAGTCATACTAATAGGAGGAGGGGAAAAATACTGAAAACAGAAGATTTGGGAAGGAGGAGAGAAAAAAAATTTTTTTATTGAAAATTACCTAATTAATCAGTATTTCTCAAACTTTTAGGTCTTAAGATATTCAAAAAGTATTGAGGACTCAAAGAGCTTTTATTTATGTTTGTTACATTTGCCAATGTTTGCAATATTAGAAATTAAAAGTGATAAATGTTTTACATTCAAGAATACACAGATATTAGGTATCATAGAGCCTCTGGGAAACTGTTCTATACTCATGACAGAATGTGAAAGAGAAAAGTAACATCTTAGTATTATTATGAAAATAGTTTAGAGCCCATGGACCCCTGTAAATTCCTCAGGGATTCCCAGAAGTTGTGGGTCTGGGCAATGCTTTGAGAAGCGCTGATCTCTACATTCAGTAAAACTCCAGTTTCAATCCCAGCAGGCTTATTATAAAACTTGACAAGCTGATTCTAAAATTTAGGTGGATGAACAAAGGGCCAAGAATAACTCATAAGATAAAGAAGGGTGGGGAACTTGGCCTATCAGATATCAAGAATAATTTGAAAGCCACAGTAATTAGAACAGTGTGTTATTGTGCAGATTTTCCAGTGGAACAGAAGAGAGGGCTCAGAAACTGACCATGCACACATGGAACTTTAACAGACTAGCATATTAGGTCAATGGGAATAGGAGGACCATTCAGTTAATGCATCTGGGGAAAAATTAGAGCAGATACCTTATGTCATATACAAAAATCAACTCCACATGGATGCAGGACTTAAATATTAAATGTTAAAGTGATGGAAATATGGATAAATACCTTTCCCATCCTTGGGATTTTTTTTTAAGTAAGACATAAGAAGTACCAACAGTGAAGGAAAGATTGGTAAATTTAACTGCAACAAGATTAAAGAAGTTCTCTGTTCATCAAGAGATACCTTAATGAGCCCTAACCAGTTTGGCTCAGTGGATAGAGCGTCGGCCTGCGGACTCAAGGGTCCCAGGTTCAATTCCAGTCAAGAGCATGTACCTTGGCTGCAGGCACATCCCCAGTGGGGGGCGTGCAGGAGGCAGCTGATAGATGTTTCTCGCTCATCGATGTTTCTAACTCTCTATCCCTCTCCCTTCCTCTCTGTAAAAAATCAATAAAATATATTTTTTTTTAAAAAAGAGAGAGTTACCTTAATGAAAGACAAAAGACACTCTTCAAACTGGTAGATATTTATAACTCGTTTTGGGGGTGGTAGAAAAATGGGGTAAGGAAGGTACCTCCTATAGGTAGGTATAAGATACTAGAGGCCCTGTGTATGGATTCATGCACCAGTGGGGTCCCTCAGCTTGACCTGCAGGGATCGGGCTGAAACCGGCTCTCTGACATCCGAGAGGGGTCCCGGATTGCAAGAGGATGCAGGCCAGGCCAAGGGACCCCACCGGTGCACGATCGGGCCTGGGGAGGGTAATGCGGGAGGGTTCCAGGGCGTGTCCAGCCCATCTTGCCCAGTCCTGATTGGCCAGACAACAGCAGCAAGCTAACCTACCAGTCAGAGCGTCTGCCCCCTGATGGTCAGTGTGCGTCGTAGTGACTGGTCAAATGACCGGTCGGACACTTAGCATATTAGGCTTTTATCATATAGGATTAGCAATGTTTTAGTTCTTGTTTTGGGAGGCAGGTTCACAGGTGTTATTCATAAACATACTCATAAATAAGCCATATATGGACATACAATGAGAAGATAGTGAACCAAATGTTGGGATGAATCCAGTTCTGTCAGCTGAGTTCCCTGACCTCACAAAAATACATGCATAAAAGATGGTGTGTTTTATATCACAGTATCATAGTAAAAAATCAGCTTCATTTCCACCATCTCCCGGAGGGAGACTTCCCCAGTGACATGTTTCCCTTCAGAAAGGGTTAACCAAGCTCTTCCAAGTTATCCCTGTACCATTTACGTAGTTCCCAGCTGCACACATCTCACAGGACTGTAGGTAAGGCTCCCATCAGCATGATTCCTACTGGTCTCAGGGTTTATTGGCAGGAAAGGAATTGGTCTCAACTTTACATCCCCTTTGCCTACCATATTAAGTACTTAATAAGTGTTTGTTGAATGAATAGAGAGGTAAAGGAGTAAATAATACGTAATGAGACATATTACATTAAATGTATTTATAAAGTACAGAGGATGGAGATAGAAAACGACTGGCTGCTCCCGTTCTGATATAACCTCTGTTCTCGCAAATGCTGGAAAGAATTAAGGTAGTCAAATGTCAGGTCTATCTGGAGCTTGATGATACTGGGACAGCAGATCCAGAGAAGGTCCTTTGACCTACCTATCCACTCCACAGATCTCCTGAGCGATGCCTGATATTTAAAAGGAGATCTATTGTTTGCTCTGTAAGTAAAGTCCCAAAGCTTAAATAAAGGTAACACCAATTTGAATGAGTTTCAGTGTCAGTAAATACGTTACCAGTCCTTTTCTAAAATAGACATCTACGATGACGAGGTAAAGGAAGTTAGGGCAGTAGGAGAGTAGGAATCAGGTGGGGAGCCTGCAGAATTGTAGATAAACTTCTAACCTCTCATTTAAAGATAGCTGAGGTCTCAAGTCACGGTGGTGCAGGGAACTGTACCTGACTTCCCACCTTCAGAATAGTCACCACCCTGTGTTTATTTATAAGATGTATCTAGTGATCATTGTTATTTTCTTAAATGAAATTATTTGTTCTTTAGGAGTTTGCAGATACTTCTGGATGATGAAAGTGCTGACTTTGAAGAAGTATTTTATGTCCATTTTAATGTGAGTAACAGTGAAAACCAGATTACAGATCAGATTTAATCTGATTAACCCTTTACCTACTTGCCTAAACATGCACCCTTTAATGAAAAAACAAACTTCTGAATTAAGTTAATGTAAAAGGTTATTCCCTTCATTTTTTATGAGCTGGATGTGTCAGTTGGATTTTACTGTGTAACAGACAACACCTAAACTTAGTGACAGAAAACAACAAATAATTCTGTGGTTTCTGGACTGGGCCAGCGTGGCTGAGCTGGATGGCCGACAGTGGCCTCGCACCATACCTGGTCCTTGGCAGGCTGGCCCTTGGCAGGTGTCAGCTGGAACAGCTTGTCTCTGTTCTGTCTGTTATGATCCAGGAGGCCAGCTGAGGCTTCTTCACTGGGTGGGCTCAGGGTCCAAAGAGATGGCAAGCCCCAGCACACAAGCTTCTTTTCATGCTTTTGCTTCTGTCAGATCCCATTGGCCAGACTATTTCACAAGGTTACCTCCAGATTTAAGGGCTAAAGAAAGAGACTCCCCCTCTTTTTTTAATTTAATTGTTGGTGTTTTGTTTTCTTTAATGTATTTTTATTGATTTCAGAGAGGAAGGGAGAGGGAGAGAGAGAGAGAGAAACATCAATGATGAGAGAGAATCATTGATTGGCTGCCTCCTGCACACCCCATACTGGGGATCGATCCCGTAATCCGGCATGTGCCCTGACTGGGAATCGAATCATAACCTCCTGGTTCATAGGTCGGCGCTCAACCACTGAGCCATGCCAGTTGGGCCAGACTCCCCCATCTTGGTGGGAGGTGTTGTGGAGTCATATTGCAAAGGGACAGGAATACCAGGATAGGAGGAATTTATGGCTAATTTCCCAAATCTACAACACCAGGTCTGTCCTGAGAAAAGTGAATACTGAAATATGGCAATTTCCCTATTTACCTTTTTTTTGTATTTGCATTTGCTATTTATTATCATCCTAAATAAAAAATAATTATTAACATGAATTTACCATACATCTTTGTTTTGCAATGCCAGTTTAAAATGCAAATGTAACAGCATTTAACTTACATGCTAAATCACCAAAATTCCATAGTTCATATTTTGCAGTTCATACATGCACACATATTATGTATTTAGTTCTTAACCAGAGCACTGGGCACACTGCATGAAACTAATTCCACTGTTTTTATTTCACTTCTTCATACATGTGCATTCTATCAACATTGTCCAACTCCAGTTTACTGATGATTAAGGAGAATGAACAGGAACTGGTTGGCTTATCTTTTCTTTTCCTTTGATGTCATCATTTTCAGCATAAGTTGTTAGCTAATACAGGAAAGTAACACAATAGGATGTGACTGGGTGCCTGGTCTTCGTGTTTCTCAGAACTCTGTTGCATTCTTTCTGCACTGGAAACAAGTTCTGGTTGGAAAGGAAAGTGTGGCCTCTTTGGTTTGTCATCACCACCACACCTCCACCCCACACCCCCGTCTTACTCAGCTGTAGATACAACATACTGAACTTGTTCTCACTTTGAGTCTTGCTGAGCTCCCATGCATCTTGGGTTCACTGGAGTTCTACGCTTATGGGGCATCACGAACTCTATATGCAAATGGAACAGCAAGAAATAGCAGCAGACACACACATTGCCCGAATCTCATCTGCTCACAGGAATGCTCCACTTTTCCATCTGGCTTCACTTGCAAAACATAAGTTCTAAAATAAAATTATTAAGAATTTCAATACAGTGAGGGACCCAGACATAGAGCTCTGGGCTACCGTACAGGTCACATGCCTAGGAAACCAGGCCGGATTGTCAGATATTGGTTGCAAACGTTCTATTTTAGGTTTGTATGTGAGAGTGTGATATGTGTGTACCTCCCCTTTCTCCTCCCTTCCCCCACCTATTTACTTTTTCAGTATGATCAGTTAAAATAGATAACTTGAGTTTTTTAAATTTATTTTTCATTCTGCATGAAAAGCTGGTAATTTTTATTTGTACATTCCTTGCTTGTTTTGTGACAAAAATGTACAATTCCACCTATTCTTGAGGAAAAACGATATGCTTCAAAGTGTATTTGCTGATGATAGACTGTTCACAATTATTTTGGAGATTCTATCTCAGTTTATTTGTGGTTACAGGTGAATTGGGACAAAACTGATGTAGACTTAATTCCTAATGGAAGTTGCATAATTGTCAACCAGACTAACAAGTAGGTACAAAGAAGTGAAATGTTTGTTTTCTTTATACACTGTCTATTTCACTCGGCTCTAAAAATTTATTGTAGCTATATAACTTTTCATTCCCAGTTAATTTTTAATAAGGTGGAGAGTTGCTGTGTGCTGGGTGTGTATGTGTGGAGTGTATATTCTGGTAGGGAAGGAAATGGCTTTCTCATGGAGGCCTTCCCTAATCCTCCTATCTAGAACCATACCACCAACCTTTCTCTCTACCCCCTTACCCTTCTTTGCCTTTTCTTTTCATGTCACACTTTACCTACCTTTAGACTTTATTTGCTTATTTCCTTGCCGGTGTTTCCCCCGCTATGATGAGCTGCATGATGGCAAGAACTCAGTCTTTCTTGCTCACCACTATATATCCATTACCTCGACTAGTCTACACTAGTGTCTGGTCCATAGCAGGCACAGAGTATTTGTTAATATTATTAGACTAGGGGCCCAGTGCACGAATTCATGCACCTTGAAAGGAACTGTGGGCTGCGAGGCTATGGTGAGCACAGGGGCGGGTCTCGGCCCATCCTCTGCGCCCCTGGACCCCTGTCTGCCAGCAACCCCGCTCCCGCCGTCACTGCTCCCACAGGCTGACAGCACGGAGCGATTGGGGCCGGCGCCAGCAGAAGGTGTGAGCAGCGGCTGCTGCCCCGATTGCCCCTCAGGAGCAGGGGGAGGTGGAGAAGGCCTGAGGGGAGATCGGGGCCAGTAGCTGCTGCTCGCACCCGCTGACGGCGCCGGTGCCAGGCGCCAGCAGTGGGTGCAAGCAGGGCTAGTGCTGGCAGCAGGTGTGAGCGCCGGGCAGGACCACAGTGCGCAGGAGCAAAACATTTTCAGTAACCACCAGAGGCTTGCCCCGATGACAGTGACTGGCGCCCCGCCTTGGTCTGGCGCCCCTGCTCACCTGTTCCACCATCTTCTCGCTGCAGCCAACATCCGCCATGTTCCATGCTCTGCTGCCAATGCCCACCATGTTCCACATGCGCCCCCTGGTGGTCAGTGCACATCATAGCCATTGGTGGTTCTGTTGTTATGATATATAGATAGATGCCACTGTGGTATCTTCCCTTCCCAACACCTTATGGGACTTAAAAGAATACAGTGTGGGATTATAGAATGTTCCCTTGATAGTTGGTCCTAGTGAGCATTCTGCCCTAAGGCAAATATTTTTCTTTAATTTTTAATCTTTATTTTAGAAATCTTTGTATTGCAGTGTAACATACAGAAAAGTGCACACATGATAAGAGCACAGATCAAGAAATAGAACATATCCAGCTCTATAGTATACTATGGCCCGGTGCATGAAATTCGTGCACATTAAAGGGAATTAATTAGAGGAAATTCCTTAATATTGCTATTTGCCCTTTCTCTATAATAGAAGTGTCAGAGATGAAAGAAAATTAGTAAAATGTATATGAAAATCTTCCTCCTGTCAAGAGTCTGGGGCGCACCACAGGACCCAGAGTCAAGTCCCCGCCCACCTGCGTGCCCCTCGAAATCGCGCCAGACCCAGACCCAGCTGGCCCCAACCCCATTGGGCAAGATCCAGACCCAGCCGGTCCCACCCGTCAAGCCCCGCCGGGCAGGGGACGCAGCCTCAGGTACCCCGTCAAGCCCCGCTGGGCCAGGGACATGGCCTCAGGTTGCTGGCGCCAGGGCAGGGGGTGCAGCATTAGGTCCCTCGGCGCTGAGGCAGGGGGCATGGCCTGAGGTCCCCCCTCAAGCCCCACTGGGCAGGGGGCATAGCCTCAGGTCCTTCGCCCCGGGCCCAGCGCCTCGCAACCTCAGGTACCTGTTGATCACTCCTTACTGCTCATTATGGGAACCCTGCCTCCGCTGTGGGCACAGCCATCTTGTGATGGCATGACGGAGTGAGGGTCAATTTGCATATTACCTCTATATTATATAGGATCTTATGAATATGTCCCCATTTACCCAAAGTATTATTGATGGATATGATAAGGTTTTCTGCCTCTTAACAACTCCTTTTTGCTCAGCCCGTTAGCCTGACAGAATTGGCAGATGTGCCAGAGGGAGGGAAAAACTACAAGTAAAATGCTGGCCTCTCCTCAGTGAGCTTCTCTTCTCTCTGAGTCCAGAGGTCTCTCCAGTCTTGTCTCAGATTTGGAAGCCTGGGGCTACATGTTTTTTTTATATTGCTTGCCTTTTTGTAGTTCTTATTGCAAGCATTTGCTACAAGGTACTCCGTTATAGCTAGAAGTATAAATCCCTTCTTTATTTGCGTTAAGCTCAAATAATTACTCCTATGACAAATTCAGACATTACAGAAAAGTATAAAATTACTCCTATGACAAATTCAGACAGTACTGAAAAGTATAAAATAAAATAGGAAATTTCCCCCATCTCCCAAGCCCATTTCCCAGACATGACTGTTAGTAGGTCAGATTTAATTCTTCCAAACTTATTCTATTCTAATCTATGTCAATTCTCTTAACTCTCTGACCCTGAAAAATCACATGACTTCACTGTATCTCAGTTTCCTCTTCACTAAACTGTTATAAAAACGTACCTCAGAGTTTCATGATTAAATTAGATAATATATGAAAAATGCCTATAACAGTCCAACCACTTAGTTGCTAAGTGGTCCAGCTCTTATCTTTAGCTGCCTCCTTCCTGCCCCTCCTCCCATTTTTTTCAGAGTATTGCAGTAAGCTGAAATCATTTTTGTTTCATTAAAGGACAGACTATGTTTCTAAGTATGTCGATTACATCTTCAACATCTCTGTAAAGGCCGTTTATGAAGAATTTCAAAGAGGATTTTACAAAGTGTGTGACAAGGAGATTATTGAATTTTTCCATCCTGAAGAACTAAAGGATATGATTATTGGAAATACAGATTATGACTGGGAAACATTTGAAAAGGTATATCTTAAAGGCCAAGTAGCTTCAATTTAAATTTCTTTTCTATTTCCTGAATATATTTTTTCTTTGCATTTTTCTCCAGAATGCACATTATGGACAAGGATATGACAATTCGCATCCCACCATAGTGATGTTTTGGAAGGCTTTACACAAGTTGACTTTGGAGGAAAAAAAGAAGTTCCTTGGTAAGTGTTAGATCAGGAAGACATTTATAATTTTCTGTTCTTTTTTTATGGAATAAGAACATTTTATTTGTCTTAGGCACCATTTGCAACTAGGAGTAGAGCCACTCCTAGTCCAGTTGAATGTCCTCTATGCCAAGTTGTCACAACATCAAAATATAAATGTTAATAGCGATATTTTTTCCTGTTTTCCACCCTACCTATTGCTTTAATGTTTTTATTTCTTCATCTGAGCTAAATAGTGAGCCTTCTTCCTATAGTTAGTTCCTTGCGCCCTCTCACTTCCAGGCTTTCTCTGAAACTCCTGCCCTGCCTTAAAGCTTCACCCGCCTCCTTTGCCTCTCTAAACCTTTCCCTCCTTAGAGGCCCAGCTTCCAAACATTCAGAAGTCTTCCCCAGTCACCCCAACCTGGTTCTCTCTTCCTGCGCTGAACCCCATAGCATTTACACCCCATAGCAGCCCTTATTCCTATGACACCCTGTTTGGCTGTCTTACACCCTTTTATTTCTTGTTTTTGTCTTTTTTTGCACAAGAATCTAATATTCCCACCAGTCATTGAGGGTAGTGTCTGTGTGTCAGACTTAGTTATAATATGATCCCCAGTGCTGTCTAATGTAGGACTTTGCACATGGGCCCTCAGTAAATGTTTAAAATAAAAGTATTTTCTCTTGATAACTGTTGGTGATTTGTGAAGCAGATCACTCAATTTCATTCTGCTTTTTAGTGTTTCTTACAGGAACTGACAGAATTCAAGTAAAAGGTTTAAAGAGCATGAAAATAACATTTTGCTGTCCTGAAAATGTGGGTGAAAAAGATCCCATAAGAGCACTTACGTGTTTTAGTCTCCTCTACCTCCCTAAGTATTCTACAATGGAAAGAGTGGAAGAAGCGCTTCAAGTAGCCATCAACAGCAACAGAGGATTTGGCTGACCCTACCTCATACTCTTTACTCCTTTTTGGGAACATTTTCAAAAATAAAATGAACTCAAAAGTTTACTAACATAAAAGTCTTGCTGATTATTCAATATGTTTACCTATTTATTTTATAATCTCTGTTTTTGCATGTAAGATCTATTAGTTACTAGAGGCCTGGTGCATGAAAATTCGTGCACTCACCCAGGGGTTGGGGGGGGGGTCCCTCCTCAGCCCATGCTCCCTCTTGCAGTCCAGGAGCCCGCGGGGGATGTCCAGCTGACCTATGGGCCAGCTGGCGAGTGGCCAGCCCCGCCCCCCATCACCCCACTGCCACTGGTGGCCTCCCTCTGCAGGAGGCAACCGGCAGGCCGATTGGGAGACAGCACCGGCTGGCTAGCCTGCCCACTGGCACCCACCTTGGCTGGCCTGGCACCACCCACTCACCGGCACTGCCCCCCACTGACCAGTCATTCCACTGTTTGGTCAATTTGCATATTAGGCTTTTATTATATAGGATGATATAGATTAGGCATTAAACAAGGCAACCCCAAAACGCAGTGCATTAAATAAAGCAGAAGTTTATTTTTCTCATAAACATCTGGGTAGTTTGTCCAGGGCTGAAGTTGTGCTTCTCCCACTCAAACTGCTGTAATAAATCACAGATGATTTCCCTGTTGCAAATTTTGGTGGAAACTTGCCCATTTCCGTCTTGTGTCTATTGCATTTGAAACTGTGGTCTAGTTTCTCCTCAAAACTGTCATGAACTGCTAGACTGTGGCTTTCTTTTTCTCAGCTTCTTTCCCGTCTCCTTGACCTCTTTTCTCTTACACTCCCCTGACCTAAAATGATAGTGCAGTCCTGTTTTCTCACTGTCCACATACTGCTATCCTCTTCATGGCTTCAGTTATTCTTCCCATGCTGACGCTACTCATCTGTCTCTCTGACCTACAGGAACTGATGATATATTCCAGGACCACAGCTATTTTTCTATCTAGTCTGTGTCTACCTGCATGCCCCTTGGCTCCTTAATCTCAACATCTTCAAGGAGGAAATTACCGTTTTTCCTGTATTCCAGTTTGTGGTACTACCAATATCTCCAGGTAGAAGCCTGCAGTCATCTTCCCTCCCTCCCTGTTCTTCATCCCCCACATTCAATAATCGGTCTTGTCCTGACAAGTCTTGTTCTAAATCTCTCTAACCCCCCCGTCAATGCTTTAGTTCAGGCTCGCATCATCTGTCCCATCATGGCAACAGTCGCCTCCCAATTGGTCTTGTATCTAGTCTGACACTCTACAATAGAACATTCTGTGAGGCTAGAAATCTCCCATATATGCACTGTGCAATACGGTAGACCCTTGCTGTAGATAAGGTTCGTTGGTAGTAGTGGGAAAAACAGAGTTTAGAGCTGTTCTCTTCAGTATGTGGTTATTTAAAATTAACATATAAAATTCAGTTCCTCAGTCACACTAGCCATGTGGGTGCTTAACAACTACCTATGACTGGTAGCTACTGTATTGGGAAACATGTGAACACTGGCTACCACAGGAGTCCACACATGCAAACCCTCCGTCATTTTGAATGTTTCTTTTTCTTTTTTCCTGGAAACAAGAGCCATAATGTTTATCAACTGCACAAATTAAAAAGTTGGTCAATAAAGCCCAGCTCCCAGATCCTTCCTGTAAGCTCCAGCCCTGCCTCCCACCATAGCCTTGCACACATAGCCTTCTCCATTCTAGTTATCTGTAACTCATTTTCCTGAATGGGCCAGGCTCCTGTGTTTTCACACATGCTTTTTCTTCTGCCTGGAACCTGTTCTCATCCCACCTCTATCTTTCAACTGCTGCCTTCAATTCCACCTCCCCCTCTGACTGAGTTATCTCTACTTGTTCCTTGGGATTCACTTCAGCTACCATTGCTATCTAGCAGATGCCATGAAAATGACTGAAGGATTGTGGAATATGGCCACTTAGCTCAGCATTTCGCAGGTGCTGTTGTCAGTGGTTCCATCAGTTAGCCAAAAGTGCCACCTAGTGGCACATGCAGGAAGTAGCAATTCCAATAGCATCTCACTAAAAGGGACAAAACTTGTAGAGGACAGGCCTTTCTCCCAACTACACATAGTAGTGAGACTACTGTTTCTTGGCTAATTTCACATTCTCTACCTCATTTAAAACTGCTACCAGGTCTGGAAGTAGGTATCCTTTTCATCTGATGCAGAGTCTGAAGTTCAGAGAGACTTCCTTAAAAGCCCATTTTGCAGGATTGGAAGAAAATGAAGAGGAAGAGTAGGTCATGACAAGTCCTTTATTGCTCCCTCAGAGTGGGAAATTGTCACTTAGAAAGCTTATAGGGCCGTAGCTGGTTTGGCTAAGTGGATAGAGTCAGCCTGCAGACTGAAGGGTCCTGGGTTCAATTCTAGTCAAGGGCACATGCCCGGGTTGCGGAATTGATCCACGGTAGTGGGCATGCAGGAGGCAGCCAGTTGATTCTCTCTCATCATTAATGTTTCTGTCTCTCCCTCCCTCTCTGAAAGCAATTAAATTTTTAAAAGCAAATATTATTTTTTTAAAAGCTCATAGGATCTTATTTATGAGGTGATTAAAGATGACCCCTGTCAGTGATGGCAAATTAGTACAGTAAGGAAAATAATCTTGTTTAAAGACTCTAAGGAATCAAGAGGTCTATCATTTTGAAGCCAGTTAATTATTGGGGAAGAGTCACAATCAATGTATTTCTCATGGTGGGTTTACAGTGCTACAAGTGGAGGTGGTGAGGTCAATGTGTGTGTGGCATGAGCTATGTAATGGGAAGCTAGTGAAGAAATCCCATTAATGGTTGGAAGCCAGGATGATTTGCTAGTGAGGAACTTGGGAGATCCCTGAAAAACGTGGAGGATTTTCAACAAAGGGTGTTGTATCTGAGGGTCAGAAGTCGCACATCATGGTGGACAAAATTTAGAAGCCTTAAGACCTACATTCCACTTTCAGCTATGCCTCTAATCAGCATTTGACCTCCAGCAAGTAACTTGGAAATGCTGTGCTGTGCCTTATACTGGACATTTAGATAGTGCTTTTTTGGCAGGGGGAAGGGGTAACAGCTTTATTGATATGTAATTCACATCACATGTAATTCAGCTAAATAAAGTTTACAACTCAGTGTATTTAGTATATTCACAGAATTATGCCATAATTGCCACAATTTTAGAACATTTCATCTCTCCAGAGAGACCCTGTACTCTTCACCCCCAGCCCTATGCAACCACTAATCTATTTTGTTTTCTGTAGATTTACCTATCACGCACATTTCATGTAAATGAAGTTAATATGTGATTTTTCTATAACTGACTTAGCGTGTTTTTAAGGCTCATCCATGTTGTAGCATGCATCAATACATCATTGCTAGTTTTTGCCAAATACCTGTATTCATGCACCATTTTATCCATTCATCACATGGACATTTTGCTTGTTTTGGGCTCTTAAGAATAATGCTGCTGTGAACATTTGTGCACAAGTTTTCGTGTAGACACATTTTCAATTTTCCTTGAGTATGTATATACCTAGGAGAGGAATTGCTAGGTCGTATCGTAGCTCTGTTTAACTTTTTTAGGTACTACCAACTGTTTTCCAAAGAAGCTGTAGCACTTTATATTCTCACCAGCAGTGTATGAGCCTGAGAAATTTTTAAAACTTCAGATCTATTACGAGTGCCAGTGAAATAACAGAAACATTATAGTTCTTCCCCCTTTTGTGCTGTTATCATGCATAGTTTATCTACATGTTACAGCCCAACAATACTTTATGACTTTCATTAATGTCTCAAACTGAGAAAAGGAGAACAAGTATATATTGGCATCATTTTTATATCAATCCTCTTATGTACCTTTTCTGGTTCTCCATTTGTTCCTGTGAATTCAAGTTAACCATCTGGTGTCATTTCCTTACTCCAGTACAGCTTTCCTCCCATCCATTTACTTTGTGCTGTTAATGGCAATATAATACAGACCCCAATTGTATACATGTTGTTTTATATAGTTGCTCTACAGATCAGTTCAGAAAAGAGGAAATATGCATTTACACTTTTATAAAATCACACATTTCCTTTACCTGCTGTGCTCCTCTGGAGAAGATACATAACCCTCAATTAGGAGATGGAAGAGGGAGCCCTGCGGTTCTTGGCTGCACCCTCCTGGAGTGTCAATTACTCTGAGCTGAGAGGAGGCAGGAAGACGTGAGTGCTGGTTCAAATGCCACAAACTCTGCTATAGAGTTTTAGATTTTCTTGTTTCCCAATGGCTGTATGCCCTTAGAACAACTTCCAGAGACTTCACATGGTTGTTTTAAATTTTGCCAGGTAGGTTGTTTCACTGGGGAATTGGTTTGCAGAGTTCCTTGTGCTGCCATTTCAGTAGTCAGTATTGCTTGGCTCTTTACAAAGTGCTTTCACAGGTAATTTAATTGGTTCCTCACAAATTTTTAAAAGAAGCACAAGGAATTCTAGTCCTAAAAATGAAGTTGAGATGTTAAGTAATTTGCCTAAAATTATAAGGCTTGTCAGAGCCATGTGTTTACTCTTTCCGGCTTATTGTCTAGACAGGAGAAAGAAAACAGCAATTACAGTACAAAGGTAAGTGCTACAAGAGGTAAAATAGAAGCTGCTTTAGGAAAACAAAAGAAGGGCATTAGCTTTGAATAAGAATTTGAATCTAAGAATTTAGATTCCTGATTGTTTTTCTTATAAATAGGAAGGACGAGTTTGCACAAAATAAACACTGTATAGCGATGAACAAGCGACTAAAGCCACATTGCCAGATGGTTTCAATTTCAGCCCAATTATTGCTGTTACCCTAGGGCAGTCGTCGGCAAACTGCGGCTGGTGAGCCACATGCGGCTCTTTGGCCCCTTGAGTGTGGCTCTTCCACAAAATACCACATGCAGGTGCGTATGTACAGTGCGATTGAAACTTCGTGGCCCATGCGCAGAAGTCGGTATTTTGTGGAAGAGCCACACTCAAGGGGCCAAAGAGCCGCAGTTTGCCGACCACTGCCTAGGGTAAGTGAAGCACAAAGATTAAGTGATTTACCTAGGGCAGTGGTTCTCAACCTTCCCAATGCCGCGACCCTTTAATACAGTTCATGTTGTGGTGACCCCCAACCATAAAATTATTTTCATTGCTACTTCATAACTGTAATTTTGCTGTTATGAATTGTAATGTAAATATCTGATATGCAGGATGTATTTTCATTGTTACAAATTGAACATAATTAAAGCATAGTGATTAATCACAAAAACAATATGTAATTATATGTTTTCCGATGGTCTTAGGTGACCCCTGTGAAAGGGTCGTTCGACCCCACAAGGGGTCACGACCCACAGGTTGAGAACCGCTGCCCTAGGTAAATCACTTAATCTTTGTGCTTCAGTTTCCTCACCTGTAAAATGGTGCCAATATTACTTACCCTATCCCTTAGGTTATAAGATTAAAGATTATATGTAATTTGTTTAAAACTACCTAGTATACAGTTTACTGCTAAATGAATTCTATTAGTGAGAAGATGGAGTTAATACTGAACTTCCCCAGGGGTATACTTGTCAATTTCCTCTAAAATGGTAAAATGCTGAACTTGTAAAAGCTGAAACAGACTTTGCAGGACACAGTGCTTGTTTTATCAACAAAATTGTTTCATTTACACTGACCACAGGGAGATTTAGGGTAAATTAAAAAGAATAACTTCAGGAAATGATGGGAACCTCTGTAGTTTTCTAGGTTATCTGTAGATTGGCGTAAATTTTTAAAATGTGATTTGTTCTGAAGTATATACATTAAATTGATGTAATATAAAATACATATGCCCTCGTTTTCTTTCCATAAGAATGTCTAACGCTTCTGTTAAAGTACTTTAAGATTCTAGTAAAAATAAATTAAGATTAGTATATTTAATTCTTAGGTTTCTTTATGGAAACTAATAAAATATTAACCTCTATCAGTCTTGTTGAAAGTTCTGGAAAATCAGGAACTATTATGTCAAACGCTCATGCCCTTACTCATGCTAACTTTGTCTCCTAAGTCAGGAAATGTGGCTCAAAACATAGTTCTCAGCTCAATAGGTCAAAATCAGCTATTTGCAAGGCTTCTAACACCCCACTTCTACCCCTAAAAGTAAATACTTTCCTGGGAAACTATTCTATTTGGGTATTAACTGCTTCTCTAAAAATAGCCTACACTTTAAAATGTAGAATATTTTTAGATGTTCTCTCCCTTAGAACCATACTCTTATGACCAAAAACAAAACCGTATAAGTGTTTTACGGAAAAGTGTCATTTTATTATTTACTAATGTAAGTATTTGATGCCAAAGAAATGAAGGTAATTTTACTGACTCAAAACTTTTGTAAGTCCATGAAGTTTCAATTTTATTATAGTTTTATATCACACTAGTTCAAGTGCATTTCTCTATAACTACTCCAACATAGCTCCTTTGGAGTTATTTCAGTTATCTGTAGAACATGTGACTTTATCAAAGACTTTGAATCTCAAACAAACATAAAATTTCAAATTATTAATTTTTAGATGAAAGGGATAAGAAATAAAAGCCATTAGGTGATGGTTGGGATTGTTAATTTCCAATAAGACACTGCGTTGAAATGTTTCTTCTGACACAGTAGTTATAAATTAGAACCTTCAAAAAACAAGGGCAGAACCAAAGTATAATGAAAGAAGCTTCTGCAGTGTACGCCTCCCACAGTCCTCAGCCTCTGACAGAAGCAAGGCACAGCATCTTCCCTGAAAATTAAGTGGGTTTCCAGTATTTTCATGCAGTTGAGCTAGACACTCAAGACGTATCATTAATATATATCCCATCTTGGCTCTGGGTGCATTAATTATGCCTGAAGAGCTTAATACCCATCCAAGTCCACAGGTGGAAGAACACATACACTGGTATGGTGATGGGCAAGAGCAGACTGTAAAAGCACAGGCTGGCTGTGCTAGTGCAGCCCTGTGGGAAGTCTTCTTCCACGGAGGCTGAGTAGAACAGTCCTGCTAAGGAGATCAATGGAATGAGGACAGTCAATGTAGGAAGAGACAGAAACATTCTCCCCTTCCACTTACTACCTGCCACCCTGACTTTTTAAAAGGTCGATGGTGGTAAGAAAATCTGGCTGTATGTGTCGTTTTTAATTATGATCTAGTGCTGCTCCGTATCTTCTTGCTTCTTATTTTGATGTGCCATCATCCTAGCTGCCTGTGGTATCATATTAGGGATCCCATCAATAACTGGATAGGCTATTCCCAACTCGTCATTAATCAATTCATTTGTCGATGCTTCATATCTGAGGGGGGAAAAGAAAAAATGAATTGTGAAAAACAAAATACTGGGAAGAGCTGGCAGTTCAATAAATAACACCATTTATCCAATTCTTGACACAGAGCTAATCCCAGAAAAGCAGAATTAAACTCGTTTTAATTCTAAAAGCAGTAATAGCCAACCGAATCATTTCTTTTAGAAAATTAATCTCTAATTGTTCCCACTTTAGTCAGTTTCTCTCCTATTTTCTTTTTCACTTTATTTTCAATGTATGCCTTAATTTTTTTTTTTTTAAAAAAAATACCAGTCAGAAAAGCTCTCCCCTTTCCATTCAACTATTCCTTCATCACTCTGGTCACCCCCAAAACCATCCCAGTTAATCTACTACTGAAAGGACACTAGAGGAAAATTCAACTTCCTCGTTTTAGAACACATGAGAGCAAACTGACTGGCCCATTCAAAGGAAACCACTGAAAAATCAAACACACAAAATAAAAGTATGAGAAAGATAAAAGGGCAGAAATTGAGAAAACTGGAAAACAGCCAATCTGCAGTGAGCTAGTCCCACAATGGGCAAAAAGGTAGATCAAGTGGTAATTGCAATGTTTAAGAAAATCTGATATGTTCATTATGGGGGAAAAACCTAGAAAGGAAAATGCAAAAGGAAGAAAATTAAAATTCCTATCACTCTACCACCCGAAGGTGGTACCGCGCACAACACGGTGGTGGTTAGCAGATTCAATCTGCAATCCCGCTTGCGGAGCCCGGACTGCAGAGCTGCTGGCCCCGAGGACTCCGGGTTAGAGGCTGGGGAGCCTCACAGACGCCAGGCAGCCCCGACCTGACGGCCAAAGGGCAGCAACGGCGCCGACACGCTTCAGAGCGGCAGGCGTCCTCTGGACACAGGATTCCGCATGTCTTGGCTTAGAAGCCGCAGGGCCTGGGCCTCGTCCTGGGCGTTAGAACCACTCCGGGTCCGCCCCACACCTTCCGATTCCCCGATGTGGGGTGGAGCCCGGAGTCGGCATTTCTAACAAGGTCCTCGGGCCCTACCCGGTTGGGCTCAGCGGATAGAGCGTTGGCCTGCGGACTCAAGGGTCCCAGGTTCGATTCCGGTCAAGGGCATGTACCTTGGTTGCGGGCACATCCCCAGTAGGGGGTGTGCAGGAGGCAGCTGATCGATGTTTCTCTCTCATCGATGTTTCTAACTCTATGTAAAAAAAAAAAATCCATAAAATGTATTTTAAATAGATAAATACATAAGTAAATAAATAAAAAGTAAAAAGGTCCTCGCGAACCTATAAACGCGTCGGTGCGGTCGGCAGTGACACCTGGGGGCCCT
>NW_005356150.1:44006-68728 GCF_000412655.1 Myotis brandtii
GGCGGTTCGGAGCTTGAATCGCAGGGCGCCGGGGGCCGGACCTCGGAGTCACACAGTGTTAGGCCGGGGCCTACGTGGTTACCTGCAACGTGAGGTTTCAAACCCTCCTATCGCACTGGGTATGTTGAAAGCATTCATTTGTTGTATGTGAGTCTTTACCACAGTTTCTGTAACCTGGTTTGGCGTTTTTCTTTTTCTTCTCTCACTTAAAAAAAAAAAAAGTAAGAACCTGAAAAGAGTGGCTTAGTCCTCTTTACAGTTCAAGACGTCCATAGGCGCGTACCCTGCGGGGTTCATTTTGAATGCAGCTGCGTAATAAGCACAATTAATTTTCTTCTCCAAATGAGCTGTGAGACAGCAAGAGCCCAAGCGCCTGTGTCATCAGCAGATGTTCACTAAAGGGGTGACCTGTTGGGGGTTTCTTTCGCCCCAGGTTCGTCTCTGACTCTCCGAGGGGGTGACACAGGTTTTGTCTCCTGCCTGTAGCAGGTGAAGAGTTTGGGCTCTGGGGCCTGACAGCTTGGCTCTAGGTCCAGAGTTTACTAGCTGTTCGACTCAAGCAAATGAATTAACTATTCACTTATCTTATTTGCATAATAAGATTCATAATTGTTCCTTAATAATCCCTTGTGGGGAATACTATATGGCAGTGCATTCAAAGAGCATTTAGAAAAGTGCCTGGGACAAATCAATGCTCAAGTAACGCTGCCATTATTTTTATTTCCCCTATTCTTCTGTAACTAGGAGACTCTTTATTAGTCGCCAGTCCCCCCACCCCCTTTTTTTTTTGCTGAATATTGATTTGAACCTTTTCTGCATCCTTGGGCTCGACCATTTCACACTTTGAGCTCCTGGGAGGTAGGGATGGGAGTGAGGGATATACAGATACAAATATAAGATTATATTTTCAAGCTTGTCTGCCACTCAGCAATGTAAACAATAAATTGAGAAAATTGTATACTGTTTGTTCACGCTCTTTTTTAAAATCCACTCCATGACTTGATGCTCTTTGTTTACTAATGCTGGAAAGATTTCAGCATAGAGCAGCGGTCAGGGATGTAGGACTGTTAAAAAGTGCCTGTGTTACCTTCACATTATTTCCTATTAATTTTTTAGCTTGTGGTTAGTTGATACCTTGGACCCTGGGGAGGGAGTGAACTATAGGGAGGATGTTTCAGCGAGGGCTGGGGAAGCAGAGCTGACTTCTCCACCACTTAGTGGGCTCAGAGCAGGCTGGGCAGGCCGAGGGTCTTGGCCCCTGTGGCGTAGGGGCAGGCACCCATGTAAGGCCAGCTTCATCAGCCTGGCCTGGCGGACAGATCCCGACCAACTGGTTTTTCTAACCAGTTATAAATAAGTTAGTTCCAGTTTGCCTCCACACAGAAGGTCAGAAGCAGACCAGTTTAATTTGTGTTAGCATTAGGGGGGAAATGGAGAGTAAGAGCAAATTATTAAAAAACAAATTTATAGCACCAAAAATCTATGGCAAATATTTTAGGAACATCTGAGTGTGTGATGTATGAATCCAAACAATGTAAATATTAAGTTGCACAATGTTCCTAAACAGCCCCCAGTAATTAAGGAATACAGCTCATTTCTGCATGGAGTATACTAAGCTGAATGTAGGTGACAGTACAGAAATGTAAAATCATTAGTCCTTTTCGACTGTTGGGGTGACTGTTATCTTTCCCATGTTAGAGCCCTATGCACACATGTGATAACATGATGGGCTCCAGGCTAAGGTACCTTATTAGCTGTGTGACCTTGCGGAAGCTACTGAACTTCTCTACCTCAGTGTTACCCTCTGTAAAATACAGGCATTCCTCTTTTTATTGTGTTTCACTTTATTGGAATTCCCAGGTGTTGTGTTTTTTACAAACTGAAGGCAAGACTCTCCACCGGCAAAAATATTACGACTCACCTTATTATGATATTTACTTTATTACGGTGGTCTGAAACCGAACCTGAAATAGCTCCCAGGTATGCCTCTGGTATGACAATAGTACCTACCTTATTAGAGTTGTTGAGAGGCTCAAATCAAATAATACAAGTAAAGCAGTTAGCACAGGGTTGGCACAGACCGCAATTAAAAAGTATGTTATCAGCAGCAAAATTACTTTTTTGTGGTAAAGTTGGTGAAAATTCTAATTAGAAAATGTTGACCAGCCCGGCTGGTGTGACTCAGTGGCTGAGCATCCACCCAGGAACCAAGAGGTCGCCAGTCAGGGCACATGCCCGAGTTGCCGGCTCCATCCCCCGTAGGGGTATGTGCAGGAGGCAGCCGTTCGATGATGTTTCTCTCTCATCAATGTTTCTCTCTATCCCTCTCCCTTCCTCTCTCTCTAAAAATCAATAAAAATATATTTTAATGCATTGCCATCCAGTCTTCTCAAGTTCTGTCCTCTCTACTCAAAACCACAACAGAAAATCTAAACTCAACCATCAATATCCTAACCACACCATAAGATCTCCTTTGCCTGTTGAGCTTCACATATCCCTAAATATGAACTCTACTGCCATGTCAGAACCGAATTTCTCACAACAGTTACTCCGGAAGTCCTTATTATTAATTAATTGATTTGCTGAAGCAAGAACAACTTTTTAAAAACTTAAGAAGAATCATTGAGAGTTTGCTGTTTGTCACACTATACTTCATACCTTCTGTTAATGTAGCATTTGTGTAATTATTTCTTAAGTTACACAAATCACCTAAATAAATGTTGTGTAAATCATGGCTAAAAAAAAAAAAGAAGAAGAAGAAGAAGAATCATTGATTCACCCAGTAAGTCATTCTAGTGTTTATCAAGTAGAAAATATTACCTTACCTTATGTCTTATAGGCAGTTCATGGGGGTAACATTAAATTCCTCACTTCCACCCCTACAGTCTCTCCCCTCCAAAATAAACATTTGAAAGAAAAAAAAACACTTTAAAAAAAGAATAGATTTATCTTTTTTTAAAAAAGGTTGTTGAAAGAAGTAGAGCCTAAGAAAAAGTCTTTGGAGAGTTTATTTGAGCCAAATTGACAACAATTGCTGGGAACCAAAATCTCAACTGGTTGAGGAAATACTCTGGAGAATGGCTGTTTTACAGCTTATTTCATCATTAGCATCAAAGGAGGAGACGTAATTACATGAAATTCACTGGTGGTAGATTAGGGAGGTGGGAGAAAGCGTAGCAGGGAAATCTCTGAGATTGTATTAAAGGTAAAATGGAGAGACACATACTTCTTTTACATTGGTGGGTACAGGGTAGTTAATAATTAACATTCACAGCACATAGAGATGGAATGTGGGCAATAACATAGTAATAAGGAGTGGTTCAGTGCTAAGGTGAAAAGTTGAAGCCGGAGGGCTCAAAGGGGATTATTATGACATTCTGAAGGTATGGTATCTTAGATGCAAAAATACAGACTTACTTAAGGTAAAGATTGACCTTGGTGAAGGAAGCTACAGGCCTGGGATGTGACTACCCACCATGACCCACTTACAGTTAGGAATTTTTATGTTCAGCTCATCCTGTGTGATTGCTTTCGTCTCTGAGTTTGCAACGCTCTTCAACTGGCCTTCCATGGACTTGTCAGGTTTAGTAGGTGGCCCCTTCTTCATCCACAAAAGGGAAAGTACGATGTACCACTGGGCACCTTAATTTTAACTGATACCAAATTTTTATAGTTTCTAATATAGATAATATTGAAATACGCTCTTGGGCAATCATATACATTAGGTGAGTTCAAAATCTCCAGGCAGAGGAGAGACTAGAATATAAATTTTAAAAGGTCCCATAAATACCAAATTTGGGATGCTCTGTTCCAGAAAGAGAAGTTAAAACCAATTTTCCACTAGATGGCATCCTTCAATATTTAAACTAATATTATTTCTGCTTATACTTTTCTTTCTGTGATTACAAAGATTTGCTTTTATTTTGCCAGTGCTTTCCTTAATTTTGTGAAATCTATTATAGGGGGAAAATCACAAAAAAATCAATTTTATTGATATGTTGCAATTATAATGAGTTCATTAAAATCCAGGGTCCGATAGATAAATGGACAAAAAGTGTGAAAAAAAATTATGAACACATAAACACATAAATAAACACATAAAATATTCATCCTCAATAGTAACTGATGCAATTTTTAAAAAAATATATTTTATTGATTTTTTACAAAGAGGAAGGGAGAGGGATAGAGAGTTAGAAACATCGATGAGAGAGAAACATCGATCAGCTGCCTCCTACACACCCCCAGGGGCCCACAACCGAGGTACATGCCCTTGACCGGAATCGAACCCGGGACCCTTCAGTCTGCAGGCCGACTCTCTATCCACTGAGCCAAACCAGTCAGGGCAACTAAAGCAAATTTTAAACATCAAATAAGTTTCCATTTCCCAATTTGAGGAATTGGGTCACATGATTATGTAGGCTGAGAAGTCCCATGATATACTGTCTGAAAGTTGGAGGACCAGTGGAACAGATGTTGTAAATCCAGGGGCCAAAGAATACACATGCCCCTGCTCAATCAGCCAGGTAGGAAGCAAAAGGTTTGAATTCCTTCTACCTCTGTCTTTGTGTTCTATTCAGGCTATCAATGGATTGGATTATGCCCATCCACACTGGAGAGAGCAATCTACTTTACTGAACCCACTGATTCAAATGCCAGTCTCATCTGGAAACACTCTCACTAGCATACCCAGAAATAATGTTTAATATGGGCACCCCTTGGCCCAGTCAAATTGACACAAAAAATTACCTATCACGCTGTCCTAGAGGCTAGAGCTCCTCTGTATCATTATACAGCATTAAAAATAAAAAGTCACCATAACACAGAAAATGATGATCTAGATATATAAAACCCTAATATGCAAATTGACCGAATGGTAGAACAACCAAACAACCGAACAACTGGTCACTATGACTTGCACTGACCACCAAAGGGCGCGCACAGAATATGGTGGGCAACGGCAGCAGGCAGCAGAGCACAGAACATGGCGGCATTGGCCGAGGCGGGATGGTGGAGCAGGTGAGCGGGGGCGCCAGACCAAGGCGGGGCACCAGTGGCTGTCATCAGGGTGAGCTTCTGGTGGTACTGAAAATTCTTTGATCCCGGCTGGGCACTCACACTTGCTGCTGATGCCAGCCCTGCTTGCACCCGCTGCCGGCGCCCAGCACCAGTCCAGATTGCTCAGCGCTGTCAGCGGATGTGAGTGGCGGCTGCCAGCCCCAATCACCCCTGAGGGCTTCTCCACCTCCCCCTGCTCCTGAGGGGCAATCGGTACAGCAGCTGCCATTTGCACCCACTGACAGCGCTGGCCCCGCTTGCACCTGCTGCTGGCACCAGCCCCAGTTGCTCCACGCCATCAGCGGGGCCGAGCAGGAGGCTGGCGCCATCAACATGTGGGAGCAGCGAAGGTGGGAGCAGGGCTGCTGGCACACAGGGGACTGAGAGCTGCAGCGGGCGGGGCTGGGCAGGGGCGCGGAGGATGGGCCGAGACCCACCCCTGTGCCCACCACAGCCTCGTGGCCCACAGTTCCTTTCAAGGTGCATGAATTCATGCACTGGGCCCCTAGTTAAATATAATAAGTGAAAAGAAGCAGGACACAAAATTTTGTGCACAGAGTACAATTAATTTTTAAGCCAAGAACCTGTGAATAGAAACCAAAATGTTGGTTGTCTTTAAGTGGTTGGAAGGTTGCTGATTCTTTTAAATTTTTATTTAATGAAATAGTTTTAAAATATAAATATTACCAGTTAATATTTGAGGTTAATAATTGATATTGGTATATTTTATTTAAAACTATTGATTCAATTCAATGAATATTTACATTGAGCACTTCCGATATTCTCAGTATTGTGTTAGGAGGTAAAAAAGAGGGATGTAAAGGCATAAAAAAATCCTGATTTTTAGGATACAGTTAGCTAAAAATCCTGGCTACATATGATGCATTCTTTTGTGTATTCATTCAACATTGGTGAATTAATATTGAACATCAGGAGGGAGCAATACCTGTGCTTGATGGAAGGGTTGGGGAAGTGTCAGTAAAGTATAGGTCATGTAGCACTATCAAATTATTGATTTACTTAGATCTCAGGAGACACCCATTTTATCCCCTTTTAAAACCTTTTTAAGCCATGAAAACAAAATTTTGATTTTACAAGTAGGACATGAAGCTTGTTGCAGAGATGAGTATGATGAACCATCCATACTATATTGCAGATCTGAGAAGAGTGAGTAATATGGAATTGAGTGGATATTGGAAGGCTGGATGTTAATATACATTTTATTTATTTAATTTTTATTTTTTTAAATTATATTTTTATTGATTTCAGAGAGGAAGGGAGAGGGAGAGAGAGATAGAAACATCAATGATGAGAGAGAATCACCGATTGGCTGCCTCCTGCACACCCCGCACTGGGGATCAAGCCCGCAACCCAGGCATGTGCCCCTGACCGGAATCGAACCTGGGACCCTTCAGTCCGAAGGCCAACACTCTATCCACTGAGCCAAACCAGCCAGGGCATTTATTTAGTTTTTAAAATATTTATTGTTGAAAGTATTACATATGTCCCATTTTTCTCCCATTGACCCCTTCTAGCCCACCCTCAACCCCAGTCTGAGGCCTTCACCACCCTATTATCTGTGTCCATGGGTTATGCATGTTAATAGACATTTTAAGTGACTTCCATATGTAACTCTATGATTTCTTTTTTTTTTTTAATATATTTTATTGATTTTTTACAGAGAGGAAGGGAGATAGAGAGTTAGAAACATCGATCAGCTGCCTCCTGCACACTCCCACTGGGGATGTTGCCCACAACCAAGGTACATGCCCTTGACCGGAATCGAACCTGGGACCTTTCAGTCCGCAGGCTATAACTCTATGATTTCAAAACTGATTTTAAAAAATGGCCAGGTTTGATCGTTAGCTTAAAATTTCAACATAATTAGGACATGAACATATGAAAAGAGAAATGGTACTTCTTAAAGAGACTCATCACAACTATTTTGTTCTTTAAAATTTCTATTCTTATATATTTTGAAATACTTCAAAAATAAGAGATAATTAAAACTGTAAGTATATCAAAGAGGGAATATCCAGATATGCCACTTCCCATATTATTAACTTGTCTATTTAGATGAAAGGAAATCAAGGAAAAAATGGCAGGAAGTTCTTTCCAACTCAGCTTAAACAGGCCAGCTGGTTTGACTCTCTCAACCTCCATTTCACCCTCCTTCTATTTAGAGAAGCTAAAAAGTAACATTTTCCAGGCTCTTGCAGCTAGCATTGTGGGTGTGCAATATGCAATAAACATGTACTTGAGATTTGGAAGGGAGACAAAGGAGAGCTTCCTGCAGCAGGGCGAGCTGACAAGCAGGTTCTGCCCGACACAGGTTTGCATGGATCCACCATGTCGCCCTCCAGACACATTTTCCTGAATTTGAGGCAGCCGTGACAGTGACAGCAGTGGGAGCCATAGCGGCTTCCTGCCTTCTGGATCACAGCTATGAAAGTATGACTCCAGAACAAACCTATATTCGTGCTCTTCCAGCTCTTCCAGTGAATTTATGAGCACATACTTCCCTAGAGTAAACTCCTTATATACTAGAAATACCAAGAATAATTTATTTTCCTATACGAAACCCTGTGTGATCAACTGCCCCAGAATCTTTTTTTTTTTTTTTTTTTTAGATACAGGGAATTTTATTAAATTGGCATAGTTGGGACCAAAGAGATAAAAAGGTCACTGCCAGCTTATCTGCTTATCTTCCTTTTAACAGGCTAATGAACACCACCTGAAACACAAGCTAGTCTTGCAGGTCTAAGAGACAGTGAAGGGGTTTCCTCAGAATTTAAACATAATAACACAACCAGTCATATAAATCTAAATGTAAGCCAATCTCCTACAGGTTTTGAGATGGCACTTGCCACCTCTGTGAAAAGTTGAACACTAGGAATCAAGTCCAACCATATTGTTAGAAGGGAGGACAGTGACAGTGCTTGCTGAACCAAAATTGTCATCAAAGCTCAAAAAGCTGACCATATTCATTTAACCACAAGCCAATCTTATTGAAATCAGGACTGCCCGAAAGAAATGCTCTATTAGCCATTCATGATCTGAATTCTGGTGTATGAGATCAATTTAAATACGGTACACATAAAAAAAGTCATGAGACATTTGTAATAAATAAGGCAGTGGCCAACTATTACTCATTAGTAGCTTTTTTGAGATAAGCTATCAAGTCTGCCCTCTCTGCACTCTTCTTAATGCCAGTGAAGATCATTTTTGTTCCAGAGATGTACTTCTTGGGATTCTCCAAATACTCGATCAGTGTAGCCTCATCCCAGGTGACACCTTTGTTCTTGTTGGCATCCGTGTAAGAAAAATCCAGGGGCCTGACCTGTCTTTTGCCCAGAGACCATGGAGATTTGGCCCAGTCTTGTGCTTGCCTTCCTTTTCCACAGTATGGCACCGGGCACACTTCTGAACAAAAATCTTCTTGCCCTTCTCAACATCACCCATTTTTAAATCGCTCGTTAGTCGCACGCGACACGGAGATGCCCACTCGCAAGCCGGACATCCCGCTCTCTGCCCCAGAATCTTGATGTGAGAATTAAATATAACATATGTAAATCACTTTGAATAGTTCCTGACACTTTGTACTCAATACATGTTAGTTATTTAAATTTTTATGAGGGAGATGAGTTTAATCTGAAAGGAAAAATCTAGACCAGGAGTCAAAAACTGGGTTTCAGGCCAAATTGAACTGACCACCTGTTTTTGTTTGTTGGCTTGGTTTGGTTTGGTGTTTAGAGAGAGTGGAAGGGATGGGGGTGACAGAGAAAAAGAGAGAGAGAGAAACATGAATGTGAGAGAGAGACATTGATGAATTGCCTCACACGGGCACCCCTACTGGGCTGGGTATCAAACCTGGAATGTGCCCTTGGTTGGGAATCGAACTCAGTGTGCAGGCCTATGTTCTAACAACTGAGTCACACCAACCAGGGCTGACCATCTGTTTTTGTAAAGTATTATCAGAACACTGCCATGGTCATTTGTTTACATGCCATCTATGGCTGCTTTCACTTTGCAAAGTCATGGTTGCTACAGAGACGGAATAAACCACGAAACCTAAAATATTTATTAACTGGCCCTTATAGAAAAAAATTGCCAACCTCTGATCTGAACTATCAAAAAGATTCAGAAGTGTGAGTACTGGGAACCACTCAGAAAACAATCATCCTCTTGACACCGAATTGTCATATTTAGAAAAAAATAGGAAATTCCTTATCTGCAAGGATTTACAGTAGAGCATTGGGGATGGGTGAAAATAACTTACTTGAATTACTACACCATGCAAAATTCTGATTTTATAAGTTAAATCAAAGGGATAAAAGGACGTTAAAACTGATGTTACCTGGGGCTTCAGCAAATAATTTGGTGGTACTCATTTTCCAAGGTTTTCCTCCAGATAATGCATCCTAGCTTAGAAAGTGACCATTTGAGGAGCAACATCACAAAAGTTTATCCTCTTTCAGATCCAGCTGGTCACCAGTTCTTACAATTTGTTTCTTCATAAGCCCTCTAACATTCACCCACTTTGATCTTAATACGCATTGTTCTAATCTAGGCCTCAGTAATTCAAACTGTGCTTAGCCATGTGGGTGTGGCTCCATGGTTGAGTGTCAACCTAGGAACCAGGAAGTCATAGTTCAACTCCTGGTCAGGGCACCTGCGGGGTTTCAGGCTCGATCCCCAGTAGGAGGCGTGCAGGAGGCAGCCGATCAATGATTCTCTCTCATCATAGATGTTTCTGTCTCTCCCTTCCTCTCTGAAATCAATAAAAATATATTAAAAATAAATGAATAAAACTGTGCTTAACTTAATATAGTCCTAACTTCCTTGTCATTAACTTTATTCTCCTTCAAATCCGTTTTAAAAGTTTCTTTTTTATCTTCCTCACTGGCAACTTTGTCAAAAATTTCACAAAAAGAAAAATTATTTATGCTTAAGTATCATTTTTAAAGGATTTAATTTTTAAGAGCCGTTTTAGATTCACAGCAAGAATGAGAGGAACGTACAAAAATTTCCCATATATCCTTTACATGTGCAGCCTCCCCCACTGTCAACTTCCGCAGCCAGAGTCCTACCTACATTAGTTACAATTGATGAACCTACATAAATACATCATAATCACCCAAGAACAAAGTTTACATTAGGGACAAATGCATAATGGCAGGTATCCACCATTATACTGTCATACAGAGTAGTTTCACTGCCCTAAAAATCCTCTGCGCACTACCAATTTTATGTTCGATTTTAAAGTTCTATGTGTTTTCAATTTTAACCAAGTTTTTTAGCTTTTATCTCTTTTTTATTTTATTCCCTTTCTTCCTCTTTCCACTCCCCACACTCTTCCCCATCCCTTCCTGCGGGTGGATACATATGACCCGTATAATCTGGCAGTGCTTTTCAAACCTGAATGTACATATGAGTCACCTGGGAATCTTGTTAAACTGCAAATTCTGACTCAGGACACTGCATAGGTGCTGGAAATCCTCATTTCTTAAAAGCTTCCAGCTGCTGCTGCTGATTTTCAGACTACACTCTCAAAGGAATGATTTGGGCCTCGCAGGGACATTTGGCAAGGTGTGGAGTTGTTACAACCGGGATAGTGCTACTGGAAGAGGCCAGGAATGCGGTTGAACATCTTTCCATGCACAGACAGGCCCTTATAACAATGATTTAGCCCAAATGTCAAGACTGAGAACCCTGCTCTAGAATCATCTTGAACATTATAAATACCCAGTGGGTATCTCCTGTGAATCTAACAGTTTTTGTTTTTCTCTAGGAAAAAACTCTTCAGGTTGCTCCCAGTCCTTTTCCTTTTTCTTAGCTATTTCCTGTGACTGAAAGGGTTCTTCTGCTAGAAAGAATTGTTTTCTTTCAAAAGTCTACCAGCCCTCAAGTTATATCCTCTTCCAACTTATTAAATGAAAATCATGAGTAGAATTGTTCATGACACTGACATGATTTTAAAAGCCCCATAATGCTGGAAAAGGATAAAAAAAATTAAGGCAGCAAGTTTACAGGCTGGAAATGACTTATATGACTTTTGTATTATTTGTATTTAGGCTAGTGCAGCAATTTTCAGCCTTTTTCATCTCATTGCACACATAAACTAATTACTAAAATTCTGCAGCACACTAAAAAATATATTTTTTTGCTGATCTGACAAAAAAATAGGTATAATTTTGATTCATTCACACCAGACAGCTATTGTTGTGTTGGCCATTTGTCATTTTTTAATTTGACAGCCGAAGGGAAAAGAGGTCAGTGCCGCACTGGCTGGTTTGCTCAGTTGGTTAGAGCATCATCCTGATACTCTAAGGTTGCTGGTTTGATCCCTAGTCAGGGCACCTATAAGAATCAACCAATGAATACATAAGTAAGTGGAACAACAAATCAATGTTTCTCTCTCTCCCATAAAAAAATAAAAACAAGAGGCAGGTATTTCATGTTTTAAAAATTCTTTCAGCACACCAGTTGAAAGTTGCTGGGCTAGTGTATTATGGGGGTCTTAAAAAACAATAGAAGCAATTCTCAAAATGATAATCAATAGATGTTTTACTCTGTGTATGTTTCCAGTGACTCTTTGGATTGTATCAATCAAATAGTCAATGGTATAAAAGGAAATGAACCTTAAAAGGAGCCTTTTCTTGTATTTAGATGAAGAAAATAGAGAGTTCTTCACTCTGATTGTAGAAAGCTGTGTTTTCCATGCTTGGAGAGATTGGGGAATTTGATAACTCTAACTTGATTTCACTCTCCAGTGATGTAGCTTGCACAATAGAATTGAAAAATATGATGATTTTACCAGGATCATGGTTAAATGAAATGAAGGCCTGAATATTTTTATTTAAGCTGCGGTCACAATTCCGAGTTTTTGAAAGTCTGTTTTTCCTAATTTTCTCTAGCCTGTTAGGCATCTTTGGCTAATTCATAGCTCAACATTGGACTTCCTACCAAGCACTACCTGGCCTGCCAGCCCCTGGGGCACAGCCCTGTGATTCATTCTGGCCTGGTTTCTTCTTGAATTTAAAGAAATTCAAAACTCAAACTTTTTTCCAGTCCGGTTATAATTTTGAGCATAATAAGTTAGGGTGGAGGTGCTGTATTAGATATGTCTTCTAAATTCCTTTTTTGTATGAATTTATTTATATTTTAAACTGATATAAAAATTATAAAAAATAGAACAAAGAATGATTCTATGCTGTCATCTAGATTCCCTAAGTTGACAGTTTTCTATAGCTAGACTTAAAAAAAAAAACTGTTTGCAAGTAACTTTCAGACATGAAGTTTAAACACTTCAAAACAAAACAAAAGATATTATATCACCATAGTACAATTATCAAAATCAGGAAGTTAATATTGCTACAATGTTATTGTATAATCTACAGATTTAAATTTTATCAGTTGTCCCATTAATGTACTTTTTTTCCTTTTGTTTTAAAATTCAATTTATTGGGGGTTACTGGTTAATAACATTACACATATTTCAGGTGTACACATTTATAATACAACATCTGTATACTCCATGTGTACTCACCACCCCAAGTCTCATCTCCTTCCATCCCATTAATGTAGCAAAAGAAAAAGCATTTCTTCTCCAGGATTCAATCCGGGATCCAACATTGTTTATAGTTGTCATGTCTCATTTGTCTCTTTAGTATAAATTTTTGTTTTGTTTTTCATGAACTTGACATTTTGAAGCATACAGACCAGTTACTTCACAGCAAGTTCATCACTCTATTTCACTGTCTGATATTTCCTCATGAAAAAAACCCAGGTTACACATTTTTGCTAGGAATATCAGAGTGATGTTGTGTCCTTCTCAGTGCATCACACCAAGAAGAATTACTGGTGATGATAGCTCTAAACATTTTATTAATGTGGTGCCTGCAAGTTGTCTCCATGGTAAACCTCTGTTTTTCTCTATGTAATCAATAAATATTGCATGGATTTGAGGTTATATTTAAGGCTAAACCAAAGAGAGAGCAGGTTTACCTAAGTGATCTAAAAGGAAACTGTTTAGCTCTGCTATTTGACTTTCCTAGAGATTACATATAAAAAATAGAAGACTTTCAAATGAAAGTCTTCTGAATTTTTAGTGCTTTAGCTGCAGAGTTATTAATGAAAACAAGATGTAGCTCTAAATATTCAAGTACTAGTAAATGGGAGGTCTTAATTCAGCAGCTCCTCAGGGGAATGAAGCTTGAATAACCTCAGAACTGTTGTCATGATGCTCTATGCATTTGGCTCACTGTTGGATCATTCTTCAAAAACCCTCTGACAGGAAGATAATATCCTATGCTATTAGTCATACTTTACAATCAAAAGAACAGGTTTATGTTTATGTTAAAGTGATGAGTCCTCACTTCCAGTCTCTTCCTTCAACTCACATATGCTTTAAGAGAGAACTATGCTGAAATTGTACAGGTGGTTTTATGCATGTTTACTTGTTTTCTGGAGTTATAAATCTAGCCCAATAAATAGAATGTTTTAAAACTATTTTTTCAAATGGTTCTATATCATAGTAAAGGAATAATGCAGATTTTTTATGCTTAATTGCCTTTTTTTTTTTTTTGCTTTACTGAGGTATAGTTGACAAATAAAAATTGCCCTCGCAGGTTTGGCTCAGTGGGTAGAGTGTCGAACTGCGGGCTGAAGGGTCCTGGGTTCAATTCTGGTCAAGAGCATGTACTTCGGTTGCAGGCTCAATCCCCGGCCCTGGTTGGAGCCCATACAGAAGGCAATCAATGTGTCTCTCTCACATCGATGTTTCTCTCTCTCTGTGTCTCCCCTTCCTTTCCACTCTCTCTAAAAATCAATGGAAAAATATCCTCAAGTGAGGATTAACAACAACAAAAAATTGCATATATTTAAAGTGTATAAAATGACCCGGCTGCAACATGGAACGAGACTGGGACCCCAGCTGCACCTTTCTCAGGACTGGATTAAGGGATATGGGACTTCGCAATCTGAGGACAGTAACTCCATGCAAATAAAGTATTTTACCACATCACATTCTCCTATGGGGGCTTCTGAAATGCTTAGTTCAGCGGTGTCCCAAGAACCCACCCCCTCGAGCGATGGGGAAATCTGTCCCACTAATTTCTCCAGCAACAGATAGATATACTACGTATATTTAAGCAGTCATCAGTTGATAGACATTGGGTTGTTTTCAAGTGTTGGCTATTATGAATAATGTTGTTATAAATATTTGTGTTAAAATTTTATACACCTGCACATATGTTTTTATTTAGCTTGGGTATGTACCTAGAAGTAGAATTGGTCTGTCATATGGTAACTCTACGTTTAACCTTTGAGGAACTTTCAGATTGTTTCTAAAGCAGTTCTGCCCTTTTAAAGTGTAATAACTTAATCAATAAAGAAATTTAAAAAAATAAAGCTATTAGCTATTACAAACATAAAAAATAAAATAAAGTGTATGAGGGTTTTCATTTTTCCACATCCTTGCCAGGACCTTTTATTATCTTTCTCTTTGGATATAGACATCTTAGTGAGTGTGATGTGGGATTTCCATGTGGTTTGATTTGCATTTTCCTCATAGCTAATGATGTTGAGCATCTTTTTGTCATGTGTTCATTGTGTATCTTCTTTGGAGAACTATCTGTTCAGATTTTTGGGATATCTTTAAACTGGGTTCTTTTGTCTTTTTATTATTGAGTTGTAAGAGTTTTATATATATTCTGGATATATTAGAGGCCCTGTGCATGAAATTCAGGCACTGGGGGTGGAGGGTCCCTCAGTCTGGCCTGCATCCTCTTGCAGTCCGGGAGTCCTGCGATCAATAGCCCCACAAAAGGGAGGCCCCGCCCTCCAGCTGCAGCCTGCCAGTTGGTAGGTGGCATGGGCCTCCCTCTGTGGAGCCATCATGGGGCGATGGCGGGTGGGGGGGAGCGACCAATCGCATTGCACCCGCCTTGGCTGGCCTAGCGCCAGTGGGTGTCATAGCGTGGTCATCCAGATGGTCATTCTGCTGTTCGGCCCTTCAGTAGATTTGCATATTACACTTTTATTATTATAGAAGATATGTGATTTGCAAATATTTTCTCTCATTCTATGAGTTGTCTTTTCACCTTTAAATAATGTGCTTTGGAGAACAAAATTTCCTCTATTTTCTTTTTGGTTGCTTATGTTTTTGGTCTCATATCTAAGAAACTATCACCTAATCCAAGTTCACAAAAACTTATATCTATGTTTTCTGCGGAGTTTCATAGTTTTAGCTATTACATTTAAGTCTTGGAACAATTTTAGTTAAAATTTTTATATGGTGTGAGGTAGAAGTCCACATTTATTCCTTTGCAATTGAATATAGTGGGGCCTTGACTTATGAGTGTCCCGACTAACGAGTTTTTTGAGATACGAGCCGTCTCTCAGCCGATTTTTTTGCTTTGAGTTGCGAGCTAAAATTCGGGTTACGAGCCAGCTTCAGATACCCCCCTGCTAGTTGGCGCAGCAAATGTCACAGTGAACGCCACAACATCAGCCCAGCATCATGTGTCTCACTCGTTCACTTTTTGATTTGACATACGAGTAATTTGAGTTACGAGTTCCATCATGGACCGAATTAAACTCGTAAGTCAAGGCCCCACTGTATATGGTTGTTCCAATAACACTTGTTGAAAAGACTATCATTTACTCCCAGTGAACTGTGTTGAGACTCTAGACACCAGGGGGAATTTGCCGGAAGCTGGTCCATCCTTGCTGCTTGACACAGTCGCTGCAGGGAAGAAACATCTGCACAGCATATGTTTCAAGGGACCTGGCCTATATGGCATACTGTTCTTAATATGTTTGCTCCCCTTCTTAGCGCTATGTGTTTTAACCAAGGTCACCTCTCCAAGAAAGGTTGTTTCCCCAGGTGAGGATTTTTTCCCTGGAGTTAGGGATTAACAGGACTAAGGAAGAGAATAAATTAGTGAAACCCCCTAGTGTTACAAAAATACCATGTACTACTAATGAAGAACTTGGACTAAGACTGTTGGCAATAAATTTGGGACTTGTTGGGCCCACATCCCTAGGGGTCTGCCCACCAGGGAAAGCACCAAAGCTTTCCCTGGAGACCCACCAACACAGGGCAGTCCCAGGGAAGGCAAGCAGTGAGGCTGGGAGGACATAACTTTACTGGGTAGGATAATCTCCTTGTAGCTTATCAGTAGAGCCGTGACCTTGGAACAGCCCTTATAATGGAACACAGAGATTAACCTAGACAGGATTAAACTCAACAGAACTAGATTAACAAACGCCCTAACCTTTGGAATAGAATGGATAGGATTAAAATCAATTGGTATAAATACAGATGTAACAAGACAATAAAGAGAGAACCTGGCTGGAGAACTTGGATAGAACCTGGCTAGAGAACCTGGCTATGCTGATCAACTGAACACTGCCTCTGTGTCCTTCATTCTTCACCAACTCCATCCACACCTTTGGGAACCCCTGGACCTGCTGGGGTCGGACCCCAACATCTGGTCCACAGTGCTGTTGGCGGCTGCCGGTGGGAAATGGCGGAGTATTTGGCTTCCATCTTCGGCACCGAGAAGGACAAAGTCAACTGTTCATTTTATTTCAAAATTGGAGCATGTCGTCATGGAGACAGATGCTCTCGGTTGCATAATAAACCAACCTTTAGCCAGACCATTGCCCTCTTGAACATTTACCGTAACCCTCAAAACTCTTCCCAGTCTGCTGACGGTTTGCGCTGTGCTGTGAGCAATGTCGAGATGCAGGAACACTATGATGCATTTTTTGAGGAGGTTTTCACAGAAATGGAGGAGAAGTATGGCGAGGTGGAGGAGATGAATGTCTGTGATATTAATGGAGATCACCTCGTTGGAAACGTGTATGTGAAGTTTCGCCATGAAGAAGATGCGGAGAAAGCTGTGATTGATTTGAACAACCGCTGGTTCAACGGGCAGCCCATCCACGCTGAGCTTTCCCCCGTGACCGACTTCTGGGAAGCCTGTTGCCGCCAGTATGAAATGGGAGAGTGTACACGAGGCGGCTTCTGCAACTTGATGCATCTGAAGCCCATTTCCAGAGAGCTGCGGCGGGAGCTGTATGGGCGCCGGCGCAAGACGAACCGATCGAGGTCCGGGTCTAGAGACCCGGGTCGTGGTGGTGGTGGACGGGAGCGTGACAGGAGGCAGTCAAGAGATCGTGAGAGATCTGGGTGATTCTGAGCCAGGCCATTTTTACCGTATGTCTGCTAGAAAGTGTTGTAGTTGATTGACCAAACCAGTTCATAATGGGAATTAAAAAACAAAAACAAAACCCTGAACGCAGTCTCTGTGTCATTCCTTCTTTGCCGACTCCGCCCACACCTTTGGGAACCCCTGGACCTGCTGGGGATGGACCCCAACAGAAAGTCAATTGATTGTAAATGTGAGGGTTTTTTCTGGACTCTCAATTCTACTTCATTGATCTACATGTATATACGTATGCCAGTACCACACTTGCCTTCGGGGATTGGACAGCTCCTGTTCAGGCAGGACTGTGCATGAGTCCAGGACTGCAAGAGAAGGTGAATGGAAAGGTAAGGAGGAATGGTACTTGTGCTTTTCTTTGGTTCCTCTGTAGTTATTCGTGCTGCACCCCCAATTTTATTCTGAGTAGATGGGAACATGTCTGTGTCCAGTACAGTGCCCACTTCTTATATTGTAGTTGTTGTTTTTAACATTTCCATCTCCACAACCATACCTTTCTAGAGCAGCTGGTAGGCAGGGGAAAGGAAGCAAAACCAAAGCCTGAGCAGGTGGTTGAGAACCATTATGGCTTCTTTTTTCTTCCAGCCACTTTATTCCTAAAGTGTTTCACTGGCATGCATAGTGTGGGGAGAGAATAAAGAAATAATCAGTTTCAAGTTTCATATATTTACAGTGGAATAGTATGCAGTGTTATTTTTGTTTTTCTCTAGACAGAAAGCAACTCTGAGAAACAGCCTGACAAATGTGGGTTTGAGTGAAGTGTTTCATGACCTTGTAGAAGAAAAACTAATTTTTTTTAGTAATGAAACAATCTCTTAAAGTCATAGGACTACTATCTTATAAAATGTTTTAAAATGCACTGATCTGATGGTTTTTATTAATATACTAGAGGCCCAGTGCACGAAATTCGTGCACTCTGGGGAGGGGGGTTTCCCTCAGCCCGGCCTGTGCCCTCTAGCAGTCTGGGAGCCTTCGGGGGAGGTCTGACTGACGGCTTAGGCAGGCCTAAGCCGTCAGTCAGACATCCTTAGTGCTGCTTCAAAGGTGGGAGAGGCTCCTGCCATTGCTGCTGTGCTCGCCAGCTGTGAGCCTGGCTTCTGGCTGAGTGGTGCTCCCCCTGTGAGAGTGCCCTGACCACCAGGGGACAGCTCCTGTGTTGAGCATCTGCCCCCTGGTGGTCAGTGCTTGTCATAGCGGCTGCTTGTTCTGCTGTTTGGTTGATTTGCATATTAGCCTTTTATTATATAGGATATATATTATATACATATATAATATATATATAATATTTCAGAGTGGAAGGGAGAGGAAGAGAGAAGCAGAAACATCAGTGGTGAGAGAGAATCATTGATTGGCTGCCTCCTGCATGCCCCACACTGGGGATAGAGCCTGAAACCCAGGCATGTGCCCTGACTGGGAATTGAACCATGACCTCCTGGTTCTTAGGTTGATGCTCAATCACTGATCCACACTGGCTGGGATGATGGTTTTGATGTTACTATATCTGGATTTCTGACAGTGTTACGGGTTGAATTGTGTCCCTCTGAAATTCATATGTTGAAGTCTTAACCCATAATACCTCCGGATGTGACTATATTTGGAAGTAGGATTAAAGAGACAATTAAGTTAAAATTAGGTCAATAGAATGGGCACTAATCCAATGTGAATGGTATTTTTATAAGAAGAAATTAGGTCAGAAACACATACAGAGTGAGGACCATGTGAAGAAACAGGGAGAAGACAGACATCTACAGCCTCAGAAGAAACAATCTTCCCAACTCCTTGATTTCAGACTACTAACCTCCAGAATTGTAAGAAAATAAATATTTGTTATTTAGGCCACTTGATCTGCAGTACCTTGTTATGGCAGCCCTAATACAATTGGCTTCAAAATATGTGCTAAAGGGGTTGTGGATTTCCAATTAGACACACTTGATTTAGTTAATATCATTCAGCACCAAAGAAGAAATCCTACAAAATAATCAATTTTGACAATGTAGCTTTCCTGATAATATTAATTATATTCTACTAAGAAATAAGAACTCAGAAATTCAGGGTTATGGCCCTGTTCAGTTGGTGGCAGTTAGTGAAGTGTATGTGGCCTTAAGCCATTGTCTAACCAAAAATTGGTTTATCAATATGTAAAATTGATGTAATTATATTCTTTTCCTTCATGAAGCCTATAACTAAATTACATAAATGGGGAAATTTTAATCATAAACCCTTTATTCAAAATAAAGTTGGTAATTTGATTCTGTTATCTGAAAAATTATATTTTGATGATACTTCTTGGGTATCAGATGCAAAAATTATGGGAAAAGATTATAAAGAGAGAAAAAGAACAGGAAGAGTATTCACTGGATTTTAAATAAAATGTTATTTGTTGAGTGTTGCACTCTACTAGAGTGAAAGAGATGTGTGTGTTATAAAAACTAATTAAGACTCCCTTTTGCTCACAAAGAGAAACAGCTGGGTTTTAGCATTTGCATGTATTCAAGATCAGTATTCACAGAGAAAAAGAAAATGCATAGCCAGTTGGAGAAGAAAATGAAAATTTAGCTTACTCACCAGTCATTAAAAACATTCTTTAAGTGCACATGGAAAATAAAGCTCATCAGGTTTATAATCCAGCCACTTCCAGTTCTTATAAAGCTTAATGTCTTGATTAGATAACATTTTTAGTTGGATATTTTAAACCTAAAATTAGAAAGTTGTGCAATGTAACCATTTATTCACACTGCTACCATACAGTGTCTCTGGGAATCCATAAACCATGGACATGTGCCTACTCTGACTTCTGAAAATCTGGAATTCTGGGATAAGATGATAGGATGGTGACCCAAAGAAATCAGAGCTTCCTTTCGCCCCCATATCTTTGCATCGATTTGAAATTTAACAAGTCTGAGAATCTGAGAAAAGGAAAATCCTCACAACAGATTCATTGATAACCCCAAAGGAAGTTGTCATGCCTTAACGTGCCCTTTCCAAAACAAAGCAGCAGGAATAAAGAGAAAGTAATGATTTTAAATGACACCTGACTTGCAGCCCTAACAGCCTTTCCTAGCTGTCCGTGAAAAGACCCGTGATGTTGTAGAAAAGATGAAAACCTCACACTCCCCCTCTAAAAACAGTAGGATTTCTGAGTCTACTGCCAGGATCTAAAATGAAATTTCCACCATCTATGAAGCAAGAAAACACAATTAGAAAATGAAAATAGCCCTAGCCGGTTTGGCTCAGTGGATAGAGCCTGTGGACTTAAGGGTCCCGGGTTCAATTCCAGTTAAGGGCACATGCCTGGGTTGCAGGCTCAGTCCCCAGTGGGGGTCATGCAGGAGGCAACCGTTCAATAATTCTCATCATTGATGTTTCTATCTCTCTCTCCCTCTTCATTCCTCTCCCTGAAATCAATAAAAGTAAATTTTAAAAAAGAAAATGAAAATAGTTGCTAGACCACCTATATCATGCTTCCAGAAACAGGATGATACTTCCTAACTGAAAGTAGGTATAAAAATCTTTCATCTTCCCTCTCTACCATGTCGGAATGCACAGGCACTACTTTCTGAGGCAGCCAGATTACAGATTTCCCTATCCCCACCCACCTCTACCCACCAAAATCAATCAATGTCTATCTGAGAATTGAAATTCCCTTAAAGTAACTGGGTAGGATCTCGGAAGGAATCAAAGCGGCCCATTGCATCCTGGGGTGTACAGAGTGGGTAAAAGTAGGTTTCCAGTTGTATGTGAAACACAGTTTATTCTTGTACTATTTTTTATTATTGTATTATTTTCCATACAAACAACTGTAAACATACTTTGGCCCCACCCTGTATAAATCCTACCACACTGCCAACTCCAGAGCTCAATAAGAAGGGACACGAATAACAAGGGTCTTTGTGGCAGTGCCCATTGAGGGCTGCAGCTTTATGTACATAACATCTTTTCAGAGTTTTAGGGCTCTGGAAACTGAGGGAAAGAGAATATACCATCTTATTCCTTTAGAGTTGCTGTAGATGAAATTCTTCTGGTTGCTAGAAATGAGTCTAAGTCAGGATTTCTGAACCTCAGCATTATTGACATTTTGGGTCGGAAAATTCTTTGTTGTGGATTTCTGGCATGTTTGTTTAGCAGCATCTCTGTCACTCAGGATGTTTTGTAGCACCTCTGACAACTACTTATTAGATGCCAGTAGGCCCCCTCCCCTCAAGTTGTTTGTGACCATCAAAAATGTCTCCAGATAAAGCCAAATGTCCCTCAGGCCAAAATCACTCCTGATTGAGAACCACTGGAAGAAGACAATCAAGACATAGTTGAAGAATAGAATGCTGTTGGTTTTGTTTGTTTTTATTGATTTCAGAGAGGAAGGGAGAGGGAGAGAGAGAGAAAAACATGAATAATGAGAGAGAATCATTGGTTGACTACCTCCTGCATGCCCCACACTGGGAATTGAATCCTGACCTCCTGGTTCATAGGTCGTTGCTCATCCAGTGAGCCATGCCAGCCAGGCTGAAGAAGAGATTGTTGAGCAGAGAAATATGACTAAGTATATAGATCAAAATGAATCACTGAGCTCTAGGCAAAATCTGTAATCACTGATATTTATTGGAAGCTCATTATATGCCAGAAACTGTTCTAAGTGCTTCACCACATTATCTCATTTAACCTTAGACCACCCTGTGAGGTAGGTACTATTATGATCTCCATTTTACAGTTGAAGACATGGAGACAGAAAATAGGCAGGGGCCCACTATTAAGGCAAATTAAATCAAATCTGATTCAATTCCAGAAAATCTAACTCCAGAGGCAACTTTCTAATCATTAAGCAATAAACTTGTACACCTCTATAGACATTTATAAATTGCAGGGCACTTTCCCAAGTTCATCTTGCCTTTCACCCTGATTCACCTATATTCCATGATGGTTTCTTCTACATGTTTAACCCTAGGCAGATGAAAAGTCCATTTTGACCAAGGCAGGCAGTGCACGTGCAGCACCAGACTTATCAGCTGGGGCCTGGCGTTCATTCAATGCTTCCAGGCTAGAATCTAAAATAACTAAGTTGAGCCACAGCCTTCCTTTACTTCCCTCCACATTGGCCTATACCCCTGGCTTCTGCCTCATTTCCTTTCTTTAAAAAATATTTTTATTGATTTCAGAGAGGAAGGAAGAGGGAGAGAGAGAAAAACATCAATGATAAGAAAGAATCATTGACGGGCTGCCTCCTGCACGGCCACACTGGGGATCTAGCCCAAAACCTGGGCATGTGCCCTGACCAAGAATCAAATCTTGACCTCTGGCTCATAAGTCGATGCTCAACCATTGAGCCATTTTCTTCTTAAGTGTTTTGGATAACCTGAATCCCATCCATTTGGCTGAGATCTTGATCAAGCTAGAAACACCTGCCCCAGTGGTTATTTTCTATTCCCTGTGACCCCTTGCATGTCTGAGAGTATCCCTCTGTAGGACTACCTACTATATATAGAACTCTGACCCTCGGTAAGCCTGAAATTGTTAAGCCCTTTGGTACACAGTGTTTGGGGTTAATACTGCCTTACCCTCAAGGGAGAGCCCTGTAATACAGCCGGTTCCTCTGGTCCCTCCAACCCATGCTTCCACCCACCTTCTTGTTTTGTTTTTGTTATTTTAAAGTGTTATTTTGATCTTCCCAATCATTTATGTAGGAAGCATGGTACATATTATAATCCCATTTGAGCAAAGTAGTTAAATAACTTTACCTAATGCCACAGTACTAATAAGTGACAAAGCAAGTACGTACCTGGTAAACCTAGGTCATGAAACCAGAGACCTTTAGGTCTTGAAAGGCCTTTAAAAGTCATCTAATCCGACCAAGTACATGGAACTTGGATCTCCTCCATAACATCTTGGCCAAGTAGCTCACTAGCCTGTGTTTGACTGCCTTCCCTCACAGAACAGATCAGTTTCCTCTTTGACTAGTTTTAACAGTCATTTATTTAATAATTCTCACATTCTTTAATTCATTCAACAAGTATTTCAGGGCGTAATGTGTGTGCCAGCAGGTGCTATGTGGATATTGAGGTAATTTCTGGGAGTAACTTTCAGTTAAAGATAGAAAGTGGAAAGTTCTACGAGAGAGGTACTGATAAAGTGCTATGGAAACTGTCAGAAACTTCTTCCTCCTACTGACCCAAAACCTGTCTTACCTTGTAACTTCCAAAATTTGGCCTCAATTCTATTCTTCCCAGCCATAAAGAACCAATTACTCCTTTTCATTACAGTCAGTGTGTCACCTTTCAGTTATTTCTCATAAACAATTTCTCAGGTCCCTTTTTCTTCTGATTACTCCTCTCTGAACCCATTCAATTTGTCTATAATTCTCTGAAAAAGTTTCCTTTAGCTGAACTGAACTCAATGTGGTCTGGTCAGAAGAGAAGAGATGTGGACTACTCTTTCCTCATTCTAGATAAAATAATTCTATAGGGCATTAAAACTCCATTTGCTTTTAGGTGAACACATTCATCACTCTATTGTCTCAAATTGACCTTAGTATCCTATACAATAAAAGCCTAATATGCTAAGTGTCTGGTAGTCCATTCAACCAATCAAAGCATAATATGCTAATGTATGCTAAGGCTGCTCAACCACTCGCTATGATGTGCACTGACCACCAGGGGTCAGGTGCTCCAACTGGTAGGTTAGCTTGCTTCTGGGGTCCGGCCGATCAGGACTGATCGAGTCGGGCAGGACATGCCCTGGAGCCCTCCCACGATCCCTCCCCGGCTGGCCAATCCTGCGTCCCTCCCCAGCCCCAATTGTGCACCTGTAGGGTTCCTCGGCCTGGCCTATGCCCTCTTGCAATCTGGGCCGAGGGACCCCCCCTCCCCCGAGTGTATGAATTTTGTGCACTGGGCCTCTAGTTTATTAACTAAAAGCCACTGTGCCAGACATTCAGAAGATAGTGTTGTGACAGGACCTACTCTTAGATGTCTTATCCTGACAGATTATTATAATATTGCTCATATGGCAGACCACTTACTACATAAAATTAATTATTATTTTTAAATTGTGGTAAAATACACAAAATAAAATTTACCACTTAACAATGTACAGTTCAATGGCATTAAATATATTTTACATTGTTGTACAACCATCACCACCATCTATCTCCAGAATTTTTACATCTTCCCAAACAAACTGTGCCAACTAAACACTAGCTCCCCATTTCCCCTCTGTGTAGCCCCTGGCAATAACCATTCTACTTTCTGTCTTTATGAATTTGACTACTGTAGGTACTTTATATAAGTGGGATCATATAATATTGGTCTTTTTTAAATAATTTTTATTTCTTAAAGTATTAAAAAGAGTATTACATATGTCTCCTTCCCCCCCCCCTTGACATTCCCCTGGCCTCCCCTACTCCCCAGTGTCTTGTGTCCATTGGTTATGCTTATATGCATGCAA
>NW_005356150.1:68946-71357 GCF_000412655.1 Myotis brandtii
TCACCGGGGCCATCCCGACCTCACCGGGGCCATTTCAACCTCACCGGGGCCGTCCCGACCTCACCGGGGTGGTCTTTTTTTTTTTTAAAACTGTCTTATTTCACTTAATATAAGTGAGTTCAAAGTTCATCCATCTTACAGCATGTGTTAAAATTTCCTTCATTTTTTAAGGCTGAATAATAATATTCCATTATGCATATAACCCACATTTAATTTATCCATTCATCAGAGGAATACTTGGATTACTTCCTTTGGCTATTGTAAATAGTGTGCTATGAACATGAATGTACACATATCTTTTTGAGACTGCTTTCATTCTTGGGTATATACCAAGAAGTGGAATTGCTGGGTCATATGGAATAATTATTTTTGATACTTAAATAATATTTTTAAAAATGTTTTGCTTGGCTATCGAATAGAATTTTATTTTGTTTGTTTGTTTTAGTTTTAGATCTCAGTTGGACAAGATATAAAACGTCAGCTTGGGTAAATTCCACTGAGTTTGAAATCTTTCTGATCAAATCTGATTTACAATGATAGCTAGTGTCAAATTTTGAAAAGCCTTCATTGTAATGGTAATAACACTAGATGCCAATTACCTATAGAAAGGTAGTGAAGTCTAGATACTTTTTGACAGAACACCAATGAAGATATACTTTTGTATTCTTCTGTATAGGATTTTTCCTTGTTGCACACTAAATGATCCATAATCTAGTAGAGTTGGGGCATGTAAATAGCAATGTGAGTATGCTAAAAACCATGTTGCCCTCAGAGTTTAAAAGCTGAATACTGATTTGGTCTCAATGGCATTTGAGGGCTACTCCTTAGCCTGTCAAATCTGACAAGCATCAGCAGCTGACACCCAGATGATGTCACTTGCACTCTTGTTTGCTCCCCTGCCTACTAAACGCCAGTGTTGCAAGGCTTCAGTACCCTTAGGAGTCAATTCTCCAAAACAATAGAATTTAGGAGCTTTAAGCTATAGCGAAGAACCCCTATCTATGTGAAGATCTTACAACTTTTCCTTCCTGGAGTACCAATTTACAGCATCAAACATTCTTTACATTAGACATTGAGTAAAACAGCTCTTTGTTTTACATAAGTCTCACGTATGTAGAAGACATTAACTTGTCACTGTCACCTTATGCATAAATTTGAAATGTGAATCTTTTAATTATATCCCATGTCTGTTTAATACATCATTTAAATTACTGACTATCCTCTTTAAAGAGGTAAATCACCAGGTGTTTTTTTTCTGCCCTGGGCCCAGAAGGGTGATGTGGCTGGGTCTTCACTGGCCTAACTATGTGCCATTTTCAATTTTCAGATTCTGTTGACTGTAATCTTGCTGCTTATATGTACCTGTGCTTATATCCGATCCATGGCACCCAGCCTCCTGGACAGAAATAAAACTGGATTGTTGGGTATATTTTGGAAGTGTGTCAGAATTGGTGAACGGGAGAGCCCTTATGTTGCAGCATGCTGTGTAGAGTAATGGCATCCTCATCTTATAGTAGCTTGGAAAAATACCTGAATTTAATTGCCAACAGATTTCAATATAAAAAGGGGACTTGTCTGAGGATAATAATGGAAATAATGGTTAACTTTATCTTTCAACATTGAATGAGATAAATTCCTAGCTGCTGTTCTCTATTTTGTTATTGAATGTTCTATATAATTAGGATGTCATCATTTAATACTCAAAGTTTGTAACAATCAATTTCAGTACTGTCACTACAATATTACATTCTGAAACTGTCATTTTGTTGTGTCCAAAAGCAGTTTTTAGTGAGGTATCTCTAAGGCACATAGTAGAAAAAGATTGGTAAATTATTCAAGTTCCTTTCACTGTGATTTTGGAAGTGATATATCCTCATATCATAGAATGAGACCATATATTGGAACTAGCTTTTTTATTGAAAAATAAAGGTTCAAGTTGTGTTAATAAAAATTGCATTCATATTTAATACTTGCTTTACCTCTGGTGACACCATTTTGAGCATTAACCAGAGCACCTCTACTCTTAATGAACTCTGTAGTTTATTACACATTTTAAAATTACTTAGAATAAGCCTATGCAGTTCCAAGGAGGAAGATAAATGAGATATGACATAAGAGCAGTATTGGGAAAGTGTCGTCTATCTATCCTATCTAATAATAGACAAACATGGTAATTAACCATACTTCTGCTACGCTTCCCATTGGCTAATCAGTGCGATATGCAAATTAACTGCCAACAAAGATGGCGGCCGGCAGCCAGGCAGCTGAAGCGAGCAGGAGGCTTGCTTGCTCCAGTGATGGAGGAAGCCAAGGTTCCCCGTCTGCCGCAGCCGGGCTCTGAGCTCCAGTCTAAGCAACAATGTTGCAATTATAGAAGCTAAACAAACCCCAGATACCTGCTTTCAGCCAGC
>NW_005356150.1:71606-85899 GCF_000412655.1 Myotis brandtii
TGGGGTCCCCCACCCTAAAGGGGGTGCAGGCAGCCTGAAAACAGCCCTCAGCCCCTCATCCAGACTGGCCAGGCACTACAGTGGAAATGCCCACCCTAAAGGGGGTGTGGACAGCCTGAAAACAGCCATCAGCCCCTCATCCAGGCTGGCCAGGCACCCCAGTGGGGACCCCCACCCTAAAGGGGGTGCGGGAAGCCTGAAAACAGCCATCAGCCCCTCATCCAGGCTGGCCAGGCACCCCAGTGGGGACCCCCACCCTGAAGGGGGTGCGGGCAGCCTGAAAACAGCCATCAGCCCCTCATCCAGGCTGGCCAGGCACCCCAGTGGGATCCAGGACACCCTTCAGGGCAAACCAGCCAGCCCCCACCCGTGTACCAGGCCTCTATCCTATATAGTAAAAGGGTAATATGCAAACTGACCCTAACAGCAGAAAGACTGGGAATGACTGGTCACTATGACACACACTGACCACCAGGGGCCAGACGCTCAATGCAGGAGCTGCCCTCTGGTGGTCAGTGTGCTCTCACCGGGGGGAGCTCTGCTCAGCCACAAGCCAGGCTGATGGCTGCCAGTACAGCAGTGGTGGTGGGAGCCTCTCCTGCCTCCTCAGCAACGCTAAGGATGTCTGACTGCAGCTTAGGTCTGCTCCCCCCTGGCAAGTGGACATCCCCCGAGGGCTCCCGGGCTGCCAGAGGGGTGTCTGATTGCCATCTTAGGCCCAATCCCCCGGGGAGCAGGCCTAAGCTAGCAAGTGGTCACTCCCAAGGGGTCCCAGACTGCGAGAGGGCACAGGCCGGGCTGAGGGACCCCCTACCCCCGAGTGCACTAATTTTTGTGCACCGGGCCTCTAGTATATATATAATAAGCCAGTGTCCCTAACGACCGAAATGACCAAACGACCGGTCGCCATGAGGTGGCATTGACCACTTCTCAGTCCCTCCCCCGCACCCCACCCAGCCTGCAGGCTCTGATGGATCAGTGATGGTGAACAGTGGAATTGGGGTGGGTGGCTGGGAGGTGGAGCTTGGGAGCTCAGGCCTGTGGGTAAGCGGGCACTGGCAACTTCACCTCCATGTGCATGTGCCAGGGCGGGTAGGTCGCGGGCACACCCTGCAGCCTCTTGTCAGCACCTCAAGCCCCAGCAGCAGTGGCAGCAGCAGTGGCGGCAGCAGCAGCAGCAGCAGTGGCACCCACATGAGTGGCCCTGAGTGGGCAGCTCATACCATCATCAGTGCATGGAGGTGAAGTCTCCGGCACCCACTTTCCTGCAGGTCTGAGCCCCGGAGCAGCTGGAGATGAGCTGGTGATCCCAATGGCCTGACAGCCCGGCGGTGGAGATGGCATTTGGTCTGGGAACTGGCGAACAGGCAGAAGATGGCCCTGATCACAGGAGGCTAGGCCTAGGGTCCCTACCCACACGATTTAATCATGCGCTGGGCCCCTAGTATATATATAAAATATATATACATGCACAAAATTCATGCATGGGGTGAGGGGGTCCCTCAGCCCGGCCAACATCCTCTCCAATCTGGGACCCCTCGGAGGATGTCTGACTGCCGGCAGTCGGACATCACTCTTGCAATCTGGGACCGCTGGCTCCTAGCCGCTCTTCTGCCTGCCTGCCTGATTGCCCCTAACCCCTCTGCCTGCCTGCCTGATCGCCCGTAACCACCTCTGCCTACCTGCCTGATCACCCCTAACCACCTTTGCCTGCCTGATCGGCCCTAACTGCTCCCTTGCCTGCCTGATCACCCCTATCCGCCTCTGTTTCGGCCCCTGCACCTGGGACCCAGGCATCCCTCCTCTAGCTGGCCACAGGCAGCCAAGGAAGGAAAGCCCTGGCCGGCAGCCAAAGGAAGGCCTTGGCTGGCAGCCAGAGGCCCTGATCAGCCCTGATCAGCCCTGATCACTGGCCAGGCCTACGGACCCTACCTGTGCATGGATTTCGTGCACCGGGTCTCTAGTATTTAACATAAAAGGGTTTAGAATAGCTGATGGTGTAGTAGCCTCTGTAACCTCTCTGGTTGACTATGGATAAATGTCTTAAACATATATTGGACCAGCTAACTATAATTCTCTAAATAAAGTTACATTCTTATCATGAAAAGAGCAAAATAGAACAATTACAAAATGATAATCTTGTTTTAAAAAAGAGGTGAATCATCAGGATGTTACAGGATTGTCATCAAACTCAGCTCAACTAGTATTCATTAATTCAATAAACACCATCTATTGTGTCAGTGTGCTAAGTGCTGGGTATATACTGATAAATAAAGTTTAAACATAGGGAGCCTCAGGGATCTTCCTCTTTAGAGAACACTCTTGATTTACATTATAAATTCTGTTGCTGGATCAATCTTCTTCATCTTAGGAAAGAGCATCACCATCTCACCAGCTGCCTAAGCCAGATATCTAGGACTTTTTTTATGGTTTTCTCTCTCTCAAAGCTCCCTCTCTTCCCAGCTCCCTTCTTTTTTACTTTTAAGATTGATCTTGATTCCATCTTCTTCTCTTCATCTCTATTGCCATTATCTGAACCCAGGCCACTCTAATTTCTAGCCTGGATTACTGTAATAGCTTCAATAACCTCCTGACGGGTCTTTCTAATTCTATTATTGCCCTCTTCCACCCCGCCATCTATCCAGGAACCAGTGATCTGTTTAAAACCTTCCAGTGGCCCTGGCCAGTGTGGCTCAGTTGGTTGGTCATCATCCTGTGCACCAAAAAGTTGCTAGTTAGATTCCTGGTCAGGGCACATGCCGGGTTTGCAGACTTGATCCTGGTAGGAGGCGTGCAGGAGGCTGACAGTGGATGTTCCGTTCTCACAGCGATGTTTCTCTTTCTCCATCCCTCTGCCTTCTTCTCTCTCTAAAAATCAATAAAAATATTAAACAACAACAAAGACCTTCCGGTGGCTTCTCATTGCACTCATAATAAAATCAAAACCCCTAAAATGATATGCCCCAGCCATTTTCTCCAAACTTATCTCTGCCCTGTCTGCTCCAGCCACACTGACTATCTGGGTGGAAATCCTTTCAGTGCCTTGAGAATGACAGGCTCTCTTGTTGATGTTGCTATCTCTTCCCTTCTGCCTTCCTCTTTCTAAAATCAATACAAACATTAAAAAAAAAAAAGCTTTGAATTTGAACGGGGGGGGGGGGGGGGACAGAAATAAAGGAAATAGGCTCCCATTTTGGCTCTAGATCCTCCCGTGGTCGGCAAACTGCGGCTCTCGAGCCACATGCGGCTCTTTGGCCCCTTGAGTGTGGCTCTTCCTAAGCCTTAGGAGTACCCTAATTAAGTTAATAACAATGTACCTACCTATATAGTTTAAGTTTAAAAAATTTGGCTCTCAAAAGAAATTTCAATCGTTGTACTGTTGATATTTGGCTCTGTTGACTAATGAGTTTGCCGACTACTGCTAGGCTAATAAGGTTTAGGCAAGGGTACTTTTTTCCAAGTTCCAGACTAGTTCCCTAAAGTTCTTCACTGGGGCCTGGCAAAGCCTTATCTAATAACAGTTTTGGGGTTTTTTTCTTCTTTCTCTGTGCATGTTTCCCTTGTGGACCTTAAGGGAAGAGGTTACTGGCATTGAATAAGATTTAGATATTTCCTTCTTCTTTTTTTTTTGTAATCCTCACCAACGATATTATTTCCATTAATTTTATTTTTTAGAGAGAGTGGAAGGGAGGGAAGGAGGAGGAGGGGGAGAGAGAGAGAAAAAAACATCAATGTGAGAGAGACACATGGATTGGCTGTCTCCCACATAAGCCTGAACTGGGGCTTGGATCAAACCTGCAACCCAGGTATGTGGCCTTGATGGGGAATCAAACCTTCAACCTTTCAGTATGTGGGTTGACACTCTAACCACCGAGATACACTGGCCAGGGCAAGATTTAGATATAGCTGCTCAAAGACCATATTAATTACAGCCTCCCATTTTCTTTTGTTGTTGTTGTTGTTTTGTTTGTAAACATGTTTTACTTTATTTAAAATTCATACACTGTATAAATTTGAGAGTTTTTAGAGGTTTGAGTACCCTTTAGTAGAAACCCACTTTTTAAATTTTTATTTATTTTTAATTTTTTAAATAAAAAATATCATTATTGTTGAGAGTATTACAGATGTCACCCTTTTTCCCTTTTCCCCCCATTGTTCCCCTCTACCTGCCCCACCCCAGGCCTTCACGACCCTATTGTCTGTGTCCATAGGAAATGCATATATGCATATAAATTTTTTAGTTAATCTCTTCCCACCCCCTCCACCAGCATTCACAATGAGATTCGTCAGTCTGTTCCATGTTTCCATGCCTCTGACCCCTGCGAGCACCCCTGTCTGGGAGAAAGCCGTCCCTGAGTTCCTGCCGGGATGCCAGACAATCCAGTTCCTCCCATATGTGTCTGGGTGCCCCAAAGCTACTGTTTGGCGCTGGAGCTCAGAGGAAGTAGGACCGTGTAAGAACGGCCTGGGGCTCCAGCAGCCTCCATGTCACTCAGCCACAATCCTCACTGTTGTTTTTTTAAAATTCTTTATTGTTGAAAGTATTACATATGTCCCCTTAATGGACCCACTGGTTTTTACAGCCTGAAGTTATGGGGACTTTTCTTCCCAGCTCTGGAACACTGGTGGGGCCCTTTGGTTCTCACAGGAGGCCTCTGCAGCCAAGGTATTCCTCTTGATTGAAAAACAGGCCACACGTGGGTGTCGGACCAGCCTGTTCCTGTGCCTCTGCCCCTCCGACCAGTCTTGATGTACTTTCTTCTTTACTTATCTAGTTGTAGGACTTCCATTCAGCCAGATTTCAGGTGTTTCTGAATGATGATTGTTCTGTATTTTAGTTCTAATTTTGATGTGGCTGTGGGAGGTATTGACTATCAGTGTTTACCTATGCCTTAATCTTAGTTCTCAGTTGGGGTTAAATTTTCCTTTTTTAAAATTTTTATTAATACATAGTAATTTATCAACATTAAGTATATGATCCCTCTGGGGAAAAAAAAAACACTGATTCACACTGCTCTCTAGACTATAATTTTAGTGTATACCATACAAATATTAAATTATAGTTATTATAGAAATGTATGTCCTTAAATTATAGCATGCACATAAAGAAATGACTATGGCATGATTAAAACATATTTACAAATAAACTACTGAATTTTTAAAAATTTTTATGAGTTTATTTGAGCCAGGGAGCAAGCTCTCAAATGTTCTACCTGAATTTTGAATGCTATCTGTCATCTCCAAATTATGACTAACTAGGTTTAGAAAAGACTAGAAAGTCAATTGAAAAATTGCTTATGTAAAACTGTATGGCTCTTTAAAGGACTGTGCATTAAATTTTGGACAGATTCTCTATTAAACCTTAATATACTTCTTATAGTGTATACAGTAATACATTTCTAAATTAATTGCCATACTCCCATTTATTAAAGAATTTCACTCCCCATGAAAAGCAGTCTCACTAGATGTGAATTTTACACTGAGCTAGATCAATCCCAATACCAGTAAATGGATATTATTAAACTAGAGTCTAGGCACCCTCTTGCAGTCCGAGACCCCTTGGGGGATGTCCACCTGCCGGCTTAGGCCCACTTCCCCCGGGCCTAAGCCAGCAGTCAGACATCCCTCTCACAGTCAGGGACCCCTTGCTCCTTACTGCCCGCCTGTAGCGGAGGCTGGAGAGGCTCCTGCCACCGCCCCTGTGCTCGCCAGCCATGAGCCCGGCTTCTGGCTGAGCGGCACTCCCCCTGTGGGAGTGCACTGACCACCAGAGGGCAGCTCCTGCGTTGAGCGTCTGCCCCCCTTGGTGGTCAGTGCGTGGCATAGTGGCTGGTCATTCCACCATTTGGTGGATTTGCATATTAGGGTTTTATTATATAGGATAGCTTGGGGTAATGCAAACTGGGAAAGAAAACTTGTAGTGTGCTGCCTTTGAGCAGGCCTGGCTTGCATGCTGTGGCAGGGCAATTGTCGGCATGCTTTGTAATGCCAATCTGCAGTGTTTTAACTCTAGATGCTATGGCAACCAGGGTTTAACCGACAAGCAGCTAACAAGCTTCCTTCATGGCATTGTCTGGTTATGTGTTTGCCTTGTCTTAGGGAAAACATCAAATAGAATGAAGACGCTTGTGGACATTTGTCAAACTGAATGTTCAGTCATAATTGTCTGTTGTTATTGTACAGTAGTGAGATACGCTGTTTTCCATGTTCCTTGCAGAGCACACCACTGCATTCCCGCATAAGCTAAGTCTCCCTTGAGAACAGTGGGTCCTGGTTGCTGTAGGTTTAGTGCAACATAGAAGTCCACATCTTAAACCATATCATCTGGGAAAGAAAAGAGCAATGAATAGTTCTGAGTTCCTTCTCTTTGGAAAACCTTGTGTTTGATTTGAACTATATTTTTATGAAATATAATGAACACAAGTTGATGTGAAAAGATACTTCTTTTTTTATAAATGTGTTCACAGGGTTAATTGTAGATCAAAATATGCAGGTGAATTAATTTGTTACTTATGATTGGACATAATTTTAGTTATTTAAGAATATTGATTTTTTAAATTTGCAACCACTTGTATTTGTGTCACCAATCATATACATAGTTTAAAACACTGAGGAAATAATCAAGCTTCTCTGATGGAATGGTCTTGTTTTAATATTGCCTCATCCTATTGAAAATGAATAGAAGATAATCTATTCAATGTTTTAAATGATTAAAAACTTACTAATATAATTTTAGTCTCTTTAAAGAAAGGCATTGTGTTTTTAAGATCATTTGATACCAAATCTTTATTTTTTAAATTTATCTTTATTGTTGAAAGTATTACAGATGTCTCCTTTTTCCCCCAAATTGACCACCTCCACCCTGCAGCCGTCTCCCCTCTCAAGCCTACTGTACTATTGTCTGTATCATGGGTTATGCATATATGGGTATAAGTTCCCTGGTTAATGTCTCCCCACTCACCCACCCCTGCCTTCCCTCTGAGATTCGTCAGTCTGTTCCATGCTTCTATGACTCTGGATCTATTTTGTTCATCAATTTATTTTGTTCATTAGATTCCACATATGAGTGAGATCATGTGATACTTGTCTTACTCTGAGTGGCTTATTTTGCTTAACATAATACTTCCCAGGTCCCTCCAGGCTGTCTCGAAGGGTAAGAGATCCTTCTTTGTTACTGCTGCAAGTATTTCATGGTGTAAATGTACCACAGCTTTTTTATTTTATTTTATTTTTTTAATATATTTTATTGATTTTTTACAGAGAGGAAGGGAGAGGGATAGAGAGTTAGAAACATCGATGAGAGAGGAACATCGATCAGCTGCCTCCTGCACACTCCCCACTGGGGATGTGGCCGCAACCAAGGTACATGCCCTTGACCAGAATCGAACCTGGGACCCTTGAGTCCACAGGCCGACGCTCTATTCGCTGAGCCAAACCGGTCAGGGCTGTACCACACCTTTTTTATCCATTCATCTATGGGCACTTGGACTGTTTCCAGATCTTAGCTATTGTAAATTGTGCTGCTATGAACATAGGCGTGCATATATTCTTTCTGATTGGTGATTCAGGTTTCTTAGGATATGTTCCTAGAAGTGGGACCACTGGGTCAAATGGCAGTTCCATTTTTATTTTTTTGAGGAAACTCCATACTGTTTTCCACAGTGGTTCCACCAGTCTGCATTCCCACCAGCAGTGTACTAGGGTTCCCTTTTCTCCACATCCTTGCCAGCACTTGTCATTTGTTGATGTGCTGATGGTAGCCATTCTGACAGATGTGAGGTGATACCTCACTGTCATTTTAATTTGCATCTCTCTGAAAATTAGTGACTTTGAGCATGCGTTCATGTCTCTTGGCCATCAGTATGTCCACTTTAGAGAAGTGTCTATTTAGGTACTTGGCCCATTTTTCAGTTGAATCGTTTGTCTTCATTTTGTTAAGTTCTATGAGTTCCTTATATGTTTTGGAAATTAACCCCTTATCAGATATATCATTGCCAAATATGTTCTTCCATACAGTGGGCTCTCTTTTCGTTTTGTTGATGGTTTCTTTTACTGTGCAAAAGCTTTTTATTTTGATGTAGTCCCATTTGTTTATTTTCTCCTTTATTTCATTTGCTCTAGATGTTTTGGCAAACATATTGCTATGAGAGATTTCTGAGATTTTGCTGCCTATGGTTTCTTCTAGGATTTTTATGGTTTCACAATTTACATTTAAGTCTTTTATCCATTTTGAGTTTATTATTGTGCATGGTATAAATTGGTGATCTAATTTCATTTTTTTTTTGGCATGTACCTGTCCAATTTTCCCCACACCATTCATTGAAGAGACTGTCTTGACTCCATTGTATGCTCTTGCCTCCTTTGTCAAATATTAAGTGAGCATAATGGCTTGGGTCGATTTCTGTGTTCTGTTCCATTTATCTATATGTCTGTTCTTGTGCCAGTACCAGGGTGTTTTGATTACAGTGGCTTTGTAGTATAACTTGATGTCTGGCATTCTAATCCCTCCAACTTTGTTCTTCTTTTTCAAGATTACTGTAGCTACTACTGCAGAGGTATTTATTAGTTCCATATACATTTTTGGAGTGTTTGTTCTAGCTCTGTTAAATATGCTGTTGGTGTTTTAATAGGGATTGCATTGAACCTATTGATTGCTTTGGAAAAGTATGGACATTTTAATGATGTTAATTCTACCAACCCATGAACTTGTTATATTCTTCCACTTGTTTATATCTTCCTCTATCTCTTTTTTCAACACCCTACAGTTTCCTGAGTAAAGGTCTGTAACCTCCTTGGTTAAGTTTATTCCTAGGTATTTTAATTCTTTGTTTCAATGGTAAATGGGATTGTTTGTTTAATTTCTCTTTCTGAGAATTCATTATTGGTGTATAAAAATGCCATTAGATTCTTAGATTTGGTAAGTGTTTGAGGCAAAGATTCATAATGAAGAGGAGGAGGCATGCAGAGGTTCATCCCTGGATGAAAGAGTTTCATGACTGCTAAGAATTGTATTCAGACTTATGTGAGTATATGCACCATTTTTGTGGAGACAATGTATAACTTTGGCCAGATTCTCAAAAGGATAGATGATCATAAAAGAAAGTTAAGAATTATGCCCACATGCCATGTGGGTATCTGAGGGTGGAGGAGAAAAGGCAAAGGACAAGAGTTGGCAAGAAGAGTAACACATGGAAACTCCACTGTCATTCTTTTGCTGCAGCTCAGTGCTGCTAATTCCTGCTTCTCTTTTCTTTTACTGGATCCACTTCAGGGCTTCTTCTGTTTTCAGAACCAGTCTGCAAAGATGTTGCAGAGTTCGTTCTGGGGGAGATTTATTTTATTTGCTGACAATGTGTTCTCTAAAAGATTTTGTTTTGGTGTTTTACAGAATATGTCATCTACATTTCTTAAAGGAGTTTTCTAAATATTACAAATACTAATATCTCCACACAAAGTAGATTTTAAAACAACTCAGTAAATAATGATCACCAGTAATCTCTTTTCAAAGAATAGATGAGACCCAGAAACCTTAAGTAGCTTTTATTAGCAGCAACTATTGTTCCCCCCAGCGAAATAAATCAAGAGCTGCCAAGTTGATCTCTAAGTAAAATGTTTCTGTAATTAAATTTGATGTCAGTCCTGTATAGTGAAGAGATACTTGTCAATATAGCTTAGATTCAGCATAGTCAAGTCCACTGAATGCTTCAGAGGCTGACCTAGTGTCAGAATCTCTTCCCTAAGCAATTTATTTAGGTAACTGGCTTTCTATCTCTGTACAGCTGAAAATGAACACTTTCTTTTTTGTTTTGCAAGATAATATTGACTTAAAAAAAATAAACATCATTGCCCTGGCCAGCACCGCTCAGTGGTTAGAGCACTGGCCTGGGTTAGGGGTTCAATTCCTGGTCAAGGGCATGTACCTGAGTTGCAGGTTCAATCCCTGGCCGGGCTCTCGTGTGGGAGGCAACCAATCAATGTGTCTCTCTCACGTCGATGTCTCTCTCTCTCTCTCTCTCTCCCCCCCACACACACTCCACTTCCCTTCCACTCTCTCCAAAAATCAATGGAAAAAATACCCTTGTGTGAGGATTAACAAATAAAAAAAATAATAATTAATGTTAAGATTTCCTTTTAATAAATATAAAGGAGTTGACTAGGTTGTATTTGATGTAATTTCCTATGGGTATAATTGATTTTCCTGGGTCTTCTCCACAGACCTGAAGTTCCACTTTCCCACTCAGAGTCTTGCCTTATAGCAGTGATGGTGAACCTATGACACGCGTGTCAGAGGTGACACGTGAACTCATTTTTTTGGTTGATTTTTCTTTGTTAAATGGCATTTAAATATATAAAATAAATATCAAAAATATAAGTCTTTGTTTTACTATGGTTGCAAATATCAAAAAGTCTCTATATGTGGCACGGCACCAGAGTTAAGTTAGGGTTTTTCAAAATGCTGACACGCCGAGCTCAAAAGGTTCGCCATCACTGCCTTATAGGATAAGTATTAATTCAAAAGCAAGTAAACTAAATTTAAATATTTCCCACCTTCTATTATTATAGTCAAATCATAAAGAGTACCTGCTCTGCCTGGCCAGTGTGGCTCAGCAGCTGAGCATCGACCCAGGAACCAAGAGGTTGCTGGCTCGATCCCTAGTCAGGGCACATGCCTGGGTTGCGGGCTTGATCCCTAATTGGGGGCGTGCAGGAGGCAGCTGATTGATGATGTTCCTTTCTCATCAATATTTCTATCTCTCTATTCCTCCTCTCCCTTCCTCCTTCCTCAAAATCAATTTTTAAAAACCATTTGAAAAAAAGAGTACCTGGCTCTAGCTGGTTTGGTTCAGTGGATAGAGCACTGGTCTGCGGACTGAATGGTTGTGGTTTTGTTTCTGGTCAAGGGCATGTACCTGGGTTGCAGGCTCGATCCCTGGCCCTTGGTCAGGGTGCATGTGGCAGGCAACCAATTGATGTGTTTCTTCGATGTTTCTCTCTCTCTGTCTTTACCCTTCCCTTCTACTCTCTCTAAAAATCAATGGAAAAATATCCAGTGTGAGGATTAACAAACAAAAAAAAAGAAGAAGAAAGAAAAGGAGTACCTGTTCTGCTATAATATCAAGGAAAATATATGTAATGATTTGTCTTTGAAATGACTAGAATTTCATCAAGGTCAAGGCTTATATTTAATTTAATTTTATATAAATTATATGCTTTCTGAGTGAAACTGATATGGAACTACGGTTGACTGATACTATAATAAAATATCAAGTGGAGAAAGGCCTTTTATGAGATGGATTTGGCTAACCTACATTTGCTTGCAAAAGGATGTCAATGTTTATTGGAAATATCTAGCCAGGGAGTACAGCCTCCCATATACCTTGACTAAGAATAGACTTTATTGGTTTGGAAATGTCATTCTTTTTGTTCGAGTTCACATTTTGGGAAGAACACACATGGAGCTCTCAGAGAAAAGGAAGTCTGGACGAAGATGCCAGATTAGTTAGTCAGTCCTGGCAATGAACCTGGTGATAGATGCCACAGCTAGCCTACATGAAAAACCTATTATAGATGCGTTTTGTAGCAGTATTCATACTCTGTACCACAAACTGTGTGGCTTAAAACAGAGATGTATTATCTCATGATTCTAGAGGTTGAAGTCTGAAATTAAGGTGTTGGCAGTTTGGTTTCTTCTGGAGGGTCTGAGGGAGTAGATATTCTCTAGGCCTCTCCTTGCTCCTGGTGGTTGCTTGGCATTCCTTGGTTTGTATATACATCACTCCAACCTCTGTCTCCTTCTTCACAGGGCATTTCCCCTTGTGTCTCTATGTACTTACATGGCCTTCTTATAAGGATACCAGTTGCTCAAGGTAGGGCCCTCCTAATCCAGTATGACCTCATCTTAATGAAACTAATTATATCTCTAAAGACCCTATTTCAAGAAAATCCACATTCTGAAGCTACAAGAGAACTCAAAGTGTGTGCCTATCTGATGATTTGTAGAAGGTTATTTTCTTCTGTAAAGCCTAGGACACTCTGGCACACATAATAGGGTGATAGATGACAAAGGTGACTGGACCACAGTGAATATTGTAAATCATAACACTACATTTTCAACAAAATGCCTTCTCTGGCTACCAATTCTATTGCTGGATGACACAAATTCTCCTCCTCCTCCTCCTCCTCCTCCTCCTCCTCCCCCTATGTTAATCCTTACCCGATTTTTTTTAGAGATACTGCAGAGATAGAGGGAAAGAGAGAAAGAAACATCAATGTGAGAGAGACATCCATTGGAGATGCCCTTGACCGGGAATCAAACCTGTGACCCTTTGGTCCAAGGGCTGACGCTCTAGTCATTGAGCCAAACTGGCCATGGCTGGATGACACAAATTCTGATACTCTGTCTGCTTTTTATTTTGCTAAAGAACTTGGTGAACTATCAACTCATTGTTATTGGCTATACATATGTACTGAAGATGAATATGATTAACAACAGTTTCAGTTTGTACAGAACTTCCTTTCTGAAACTTTTTATTTTTGGCAGGTGTGTGGGAGGACTAGGGAAACACATGACATCAAACAGCATTTCAGCAAAGGACCAACAACCCAATCATGCATTTTTACTCACTAAGATATTTTTTGATATGAATATTTAGGAACATCTTACTTAGGACTAATTTTTAGATGTGTGCCCCAGGGTTTTTTATTTTACTAGATTTTTTTTGTTTTTGTTTTATTTTTGTTTATATCCCACATGGTCTAGTCAAGATTTAAGGTGGCTTACAAAATTAAGCCACAGTAAAAAAGATAAAATGAAAACTAAAATAAAACAATCCCATTACTGGGTAAGGGGGATTGTGTGTATATTTAACTGGTGCCATCTTTTGTTAGGGAAAACTGGCAATCCATCACAAAGCTTTAAGAGTCTGCATTTGGCCTGACCTAGCAATTCCAGTTTTAGGAATTTATCTTAAAAGGCAATAATCAAGGGTGAGGGCAAATATTTAGCTATGTTCACTATGTGTAGTTTTGTTGCATTATTGTTTATAACTGCAAAGAATGAAAATAATTTAAACATACTATAGTAGAGAAATGGCTTAAATTATAGTATACCCGTTTTGTGGGTACATGCAATTGCTTAAAATGATGTTGTAGAACAGTATTTAATTCTATTGAAGATGTTCAACATATTGCTAAATTCTGAAAGCATAATGTAAAATACTAGGTATAAAATGAGCCACCTTTAGAAATGCATAGACATGCAATGGGAAATGCCAAAATATTAAAAACTAAAAAAGAGGGGTGAAAGAACAGGTCATTTTTCTTTTCTCTTTTTTTCTTCTATATATTTTATGCTTTTAATATAGTGAATATTTATTATGTTTGCGAAGAGAAACATGTTTTTTTTTAAGTAGGTAAGAAAATGAGTATAATGGAAAAACGACAGAAGAAAATGAAAATTAACTTTGAAATGAGGTTACTTCTCAAAAGGCATGCAGAAAGATTCTGTACTGATGGGACATACATTATACTCTAGGCTTGTCATACTCTCAACAGTAAAGATTTTAAAAAAGCCAATGGAAAGAGGGAAACAGAAACAGCTATGATATCTATAAGATAAGACACTCTAGTATCTTAAGTATCTATAAGATAAAAACGATTTGTTGGTCAACAACTTAAAAGTAAATATAATGGCCGATTTCATTGGGCTTTTACCTACAAGTAGGATGAAAACAAAATGCTGAAAGCCAACAGAAAGTTAAATACCAATTACTTCCCCTTTATATAAATGGTAGCCATAAAGTTTGGAAACACAAACAATACTATTTTATTTTTTTACAGATTTATATTAACTAAATTATGTTCCATTCTATATCAACTTTACAGATAGAACCCTCTTAATTACTTACTTCTTCTGGAGTATGCTGAAGATTGTGGATGAAAAATAAAAAGGTCCTATGGAAAATTACCCCCGGGTAATCCTATATAATGAAAGACTCATATGTATATCGACCAAACGGCAGAACGACTGGTCGCTATGATGTGCACTGACCACCAGGGGGCAGACACTCAATACAGGAGCTGCCCCCTGGTGGTCAGTGTGCTCCCACAGGAGGAGTGCCGCTCAGACAGAAGCCAGGCTGACGGCTGGTGAGCACAGCGGCAGTGGTGGGAGCCTCTCCTGCCTTTGTAGCAGCGCTAAGGATGTCTGACTGCCGGCTTAGGCCTGCTCCCAGAGAGCAGGCCTAAGCCGGCAGTCGGACATCCCCCGAGGACTCCCAGACTGCGAGAGGGT
>NW_005356150.1:85929-92328 GCF_000412655.1 Myotis brandtii
TGCACGAATTTCATGCACCTGGCCTCTAGTCTGATCATAAATTCCTAGCTGGGCAGGTCAGGGTGGGTAGTCACACTTCATGCATATAACTTCTTTATTAAAAGGCTTATCTTTACCTTAAGCCATCCCTGTCCATTGTTTTTGTGCACCTAGATTAACACACCTTTGAAATGCCCCCTTTTAGATTCCTCCTTCAAATTCCTGACCACCTTTTCAGATCCCTCCTTCAAGTGTGCAAAATGTAATTAATCACCGCTCACTTTCTCAAACCTTCATTTATGTTTTTCTTACATTCCCTCCCTAATCTCAAATGCATAAAAGAAACTGCAAACTGTTATTCTCCAAAGCACTTTTCTCAGTCTGTTGAGATTTTGCTTCCAAGCATATCCTCTGTTTGATTAAAATAAGCTCTTATAATTGGGGGTGGTGAACACACAATACAGTGTACAGATGATGTGTTGTAGAATTGTGCACCTGAAATCTGTATAATTTTGTTAACCAGTGTCACCCCAATAAATTCAATAAAAAGGGAAAAAGACAAACTCATAAAAATTCTCTACAAGTTTGGACGTTTCTTACATCGACAAGGTATAGATTTAATAAAAATGAGAGGAAGAAACCAACCAAGGCAGCATAATAAAAAGGCTTCTGCTAGAATAAAAAAAAATGGTGTTTTAATGCACCACACATTGCAACATGAACTGTGCATTGCTCCAAGGGAAAACACATTGAACTAATATAATGTCATCAAACATATCATTTATTACAGTGTTAAAACAAGTCATTTATTATGCATACTTTTCCAGAATTTATGGCCAACCTATAAAGCTGTCTAATATTCTTATATGTATGCCTTTGTGTGTGTGTGTGTGTGTGTGTGTGTGTGTGTGCGTGTGTGTGTGTGTGTTTGTTGTTAATCCTCTCCAAAAGATATTTTTTCCATTAAATTATTTTAGAGAGAGTGAAAGGGAGGAGAGGAGGGAGGGAGAGAGAAACATCAATATGAGAGAGACACATCAATTGGTTGCCTCCTGCACGTTCCCCAAATGGGGCTGGAAATCGAACCTGCAACTCAGAATTCAGGTACATACCCTTGTTTGGGAATATATCCCGAGACCCTTCAGTGTGTGGGCTGTTTTGCTAACCATTGAGAAATCCGGCCAGGGCATGTATGCCCTTTTGAAATTCCATATGCTCACTTTAGCTTTTCTATCTTAAAATAAAACTAGAGGCCTGATGCATGAAATTCGTGCAAGGGGCTCAGCCCTCGCAGCTGCGGTGGCTTGCTTTAGCCCTCGCAGCCCCGGCTTCGTCCCGAAGGTCATCCTGAAGGACATCTGGTCTAATTAGCATATTACACTTTTATTATCATAGATTCCTTAAATTTCATTTGACCCAGACTTAATCAAACTTCAAAGAAAGGGTTTATTTTTCATTATGATTTTATTTTGATTTGACATAAGTAAACTAAAGAATTTGGTCTTTTTTACATCTAGAAGGGAAAAACCACTGCTTGACTTTTGGCAGTTAAAATATGGGCACACTGTGAAGCTACACAGAAGCAGACATGCTCTTTGCTGCATTCCCTGAGTATTGCTGTCAGTACAGTCACAGTGATAGGTTGGATGCTATTTACAAGAGTGTAAGCTTTGGGACCTTGTGAAAAGAGAAAGTTTCATGGAAGGTGTCACTTCCCAAGGCTTTATTGTTTGCATTCTTCAGGGACAAACCAATGCTCAAGCTAAAGGCTTCCTTAAGAAATGCTCAATCATCCAATCTTATTAACATTAATTAATTTTAACCTATATTATTCTAGTGAGTTTCTTATATGTAAGGTAAGGTATTTGTGCTTCAGTCAAATGGCTTGAAAGAAAAAAACAGCAAACAAACTATGAATAGTTTCAAGAAAAACAAAGAAATAGTTATAATAACTGTTAGCTCTTTACAGTCAGAAATGATGCTTCTTGTCCAGCAACACTACATATAGGAGACATTCAATAAATACTTAATGGTTAGTTTATTGATGGAAGTATTGATTTACCACATCTTTTTTCCAAGATATTTTCACATTAATAAGTTAATGGTGTGTGTTATAGGACAGTTTTCAATAAGTTTAGGTCATTTAGCCTGGGTATATATAGGCCTCTTGGATAAGCTGTATTAAACAACCAAACATAGAGAAAAATGTGAAAAAAATGTTTTACAACCTTGCAACCAAGTTTTCCCTTGAGTACTGACTACACTGACAAAGTGAATATTTGGTTTTGGGGGCAGGTTTGGGAGTGACCAAGGAACAGCTTTGTTAATACATAGCTTCACAGGGTGCACACATATTATCTGTCAAGTAATCAGTGTCTTCCCTTCCTAGAGCTGAAGACACTCATTGAAAAGTATACCTGAAAGACAGAAGGTTGTGGCCAAACTGGTTTTTCCCCTACGGGTTTGATCTGACATATAAAAGTCTGTCTCTTTCTAAGTTTACCAAGTAGGGCAATTAAACACAGAAAACAGTCATCATTAAACAGTATTCCTACTATACTGAAAACATTTTTCAGTTCAAAATGGGCATAAGCATTTCAAGAAATGAGCTGAGAAGAATGCAGTAAATTGGCTTGTTGAGGTGGAAGTGCAGCACCCTGGGAATCATCCCCTTGTTACTGGGGATTCCTCATCTGCTCCATGCTGGAGCTGGACCGCATGATCCCTTTCATCTGTCAAAAGTTATGGCTAGAATTGATTACACCTTTTATTATCTATTTATTTTCCAACATTTTAAAATGTAAGCTTTTCAAACATACAAAAAAAGTTGAAGGTAATGAACAGTGAAACCCACTTATCCACCATGGAGGGTCTATAATTAACATTTTGCCATACTGGATTTATCACATACGTACCCATTTATACATCCCACCATCCATCTTTCAATCCATCTTTTAAAATATACATTTCAAAATAAGTTGCAGACATCAGTACACTTCCTCCTAAATATTTCAGCATGGCATTAATTAGAGCTAATTGTTTCTAGTTTTGGGGAGGTTAAATCTTTTATTTTTAACACTAGAGGCCCGATGCATGAAATTCGTGTAAGAATAGGCCTTCCTTCCCCCAGGCTGCTGGCACTGGCTTCCCTCTGGCATCTGGACCCGGGCTTCCCTTGCAGAGGGAAGCCCCACCCACCCACCGCAGCCTGCCAGTTGGTGGCCTGGGCCTCCCTCTGCAGGGCAATCATGGGGCGATGGCCGGGCCCGACCAATCACATCACATCCGCCTTGGCTGGCCTGGCGCCAGTGGGTGTCATAGCGTGGTCCCGGATGTTCGTCCAGATGGTCGTCCCACTGTTAGGCTGTTCTGTTGATTTGCATATTACACTTTTATTATATAGGAAGCATGTTTTTATTTTTTTTTATTTTTTTATTTTTAATAATTTTTATTTCTTAAAGTGTTAAAAAGAGTATTACATATGTCTCCTTTTTTCCCCCCCAAAGTTGATTTTCTTATTAATCTTATAGGATGCATGTTTTTATTTCATAAAATTTATCATAGTTAGCAACTATCAAGTCCTTGGTGTGATTATTTGGTTAATGCTTCCGTCCCCCTTCAAGGTAACAGGAACTGTGTTTTGCTCACCAATGTATCCGCGAGTCCTGGCATTATAACAGATGGTTAATATATAGTATATTTATTAGGGAACACATGAGAAGTCAGAAAGAAGTGGATGAAAGACAGTACTATAGAAATGGAAAGAAAAAGTAAGCCATGGCCTCCTCAAAGCAGTTTAAGTCTTTGCTATTATGACTAGTGTTGGTGCTGGGGCCATTTAAAGTTTTTTTAGTAAATGGAGCAGGATATGTTGCTGAGGAAATTGCCATTTTATGTTGGCTCAATTAAGAAAATAAAGTACTGGGGATATCTTCACTGATCAAATATAACAACTTCCCAGGGTTCTGGTTGTTTGGTAAGGAAGCTTATAGTACCTGACTTTGTAATTTAGACATCATTCTTATCTCACTTATCTCCAGGCTTGCGTCTTTGATAACCATCCTTTTCCTCAAGGTGAAATTTCATTTGAGAAACGCCTGATCCATGGGTCAGATATGTTTACCCAAATGCTGATTACAAACCTCATATTGGACACATGAAAATAGAATCTATTTTTCTCTTTCTCAAGTTCCCCCCTTCCTACCAAGACTCCTCTTTGTCTGTTCCTCCAGTTCTTTTTGATGACACCAGCTTTAAATTGGGCGTATGTCTGTAAACCAAAATTAATTTTAGAATGTAATGAGTGAAAAGCATTTATTTGAGCAAAAGGAGCTGCAGCCTGGAAGACACAGGTTCAGATAGCAACCTAAATTGTGTTCCACTGAGACAAAGGGGAGGCCATACTATATCATAAAAGCCTAATATGCAAATTGTCCCCTTGACCGGGAGTTTGACCACTCACTATGATGTGCGCTGACCACCAGGGGGTGGCGCAGAACATGGCGGGTGTCGGCTACACAGCACTGGCAGCGGGCAGCAGTGGAGGCGCTGCTGGCCTCAATGGCCCGACGAGAGCAGAACCGCAGCGGGATGGTGGAACAGGTGAGCGAGTGGCGCCAGGCCAAGGCGGGTGCAAGCGGGGGCCCAATCACCCCGCTGATTACCCCGCAGATGGTGACCAGTGGCAGTGGTGGGGGGCAGGGCCGTTGCCCGGCTTGGAGGCGCTGAGGGTGCTGGGCGGGGGCCTGATGACTCAGATGGAGGGGGCCCAGGTGCTGCGCAGGGTCCAGAGGTCAACTGGGACCTGCCCTTCCAAGCCAGACGCTTGTGCTTTGATCACCGGCCAGGCTTAGGGACTATACCCGTGCACGAATTTCGTGCATTGGGCCTCTAGTCTATTATAAAGTTTCTGCCCAGGGTCCCAATTTTATGCAAATGAGACTTCCAACTTGTGCAGTTCTGATTGGTCAGTATAGCTGCCACCGAGGATACAATTTGTATAGTTCTGTTTAGATGAAGCAGGTCTTAATCCGTTGGTATAAAGAGGAAACCGGGGTTTCCCTGCAGTGGTTGACTCAGGTACAGGAGCAGAGTACATTGTGAAAAGCATAGAGTTCAGTATGAAGATCTTCCCACTCAGTGAGGAGGCTCTATTAGCAAATGGCTAGCCCAGTGGTCGGCAAACTCATTAGTCAACAGAGCCAAATATCAACAGTACAACGATGGACATTTCTTTTGAGAGCCAAATTTTTTAAACTTAAACTCTATAGCTAGGTACGTTGTTATTAACTTAATTAGGGTACTCCTAAGCTGGCCTTTGCTAAAAACGTCCTCAATCTGAGGGGTCGACCTCAGCGAACGAACCCCCACTTTTAACGCCACTTCTTCAAAATAGACTCGCCCAGGCTGAAAACCGACTTCTGCGCATGGGCCACGAAGTTTCAATCGCATTGTACGTGCGCGCCCGCACGTGGTATTTTGTGGAAGAGCCACACTCAAGGGGCCAAAGAGCCGCATGTGGCTCGCCAGCCGCGGTTGGCCGACCACTGGGCTAGAATCTTACTCATAAAATGTGGACCCTCAGGTGACCATGGGGAGTCCCATTAGTTCACACCAAAAGAATCTTTCTTCTGGGGGTCCACATGCCTTTGTGAGAGACCTGGATCTGGTGAAACTGCCACCCTTCTGGAGCACAGGGGATTGTGTAATCTTGTCCCCAGTGTTTATAAAGGTGTCTAACGCGATTGAAACTTCAAAAGCTGTAATTATTTTCTTAGATGACCTTACCTACCTGATAACTGAGATTCTGCTCTCTCATCTTTCTTATCTCAGTAGCATTTGATAACTTTATGTCATTGAGAGTTCATAGTGCGCCATCCCCAAGATACACCATTCCTAATCTTAAAATCTTTTTCTGCTCCGCCCATTAGATTCTGAGAGCAGGTGACTACAGACCTGACCCGATTTGAATATCTTGGTGAAGAATCTGGCCTCAAAGGATCCGATTCCAAAGCCAGGTTACAGAAATTCTCCCAGGAAGAAAGTCATTCCTTGGGGCCAAAGCAGGGCTTGCCCAGTGTTCTGCTTCTGTGTTTCAAATGGATCGGTTGAGGAGGATCAGCAGACACGTCACCTTTGTGAGAGTTTTTTTTTTTTTTCCAAAAGGTTTTCCGTGGATCGGACAAGGACCAGGGGAACTCCTTAGCTTTCAGGACGAGAAGCAAGCGCTGAAATTCAGTGTCAGGAAGGGCAAACTTCTATGATGTGTGGGTTTTAGGCCACATTGGTGTCTTTCGGATAAGATTCAAGAGCTCCTACTCAGTGACTTCTTTTGTGCTCCCCCGGCGGCCACCCTCCAGCCCTCCCCAAGCCCGCCCTGCTCCCGCAGCGCCGCTCTCCCCTTCGACCCCCAGCGCTGGG
>NW_005356150.1:92618-92888 GCF_000412655.1 Myotis brandtii
GCTCCAGTCCGCGCTTCCTCCAGTCCCCCCCAGGGCGAGCGAAACTGCAGACTGCTGCACCGCGGAATAAAACGCTCCACAGCGCAGTGGCCACCCCGTAGCTTTCCCCATGCCCGCCTCTGCACCAGCAAGACGCGGACCCCAGAGCTAAAAAAACACCGCCGATCAGCTCGCTCGTTCCCCTCCATTGAAATGCAATCCCATTCCCGCGCCAACGCTGCGCGTCCTGCAATCGCATCTGGGCCGACACCCGCGGGAGCCGCGTTCCCC
>NW_005356150.1:93872-112237 GCF_000412655.1 Myotis brandtii
TCCGCCTCCTGGGCGGAGTTGGGGCGAGGGTGTGTGTGCGAACACGTGCGCGCGGGAGTGTGTGTGTGTGTGTGTGTGTGTGTGTACACGTACGTGTGCGGGGGTGCCAGTAGCTGGGAGCTTTGGGGGCAGGTGGCGCTCTTATTGGTAAAGGTGTGGCGTGGGCAAACCAGGACGTGGAGCGTGTGTAGCCCTGAACCGGAGGGGCCAGGGAGTGTGGTGGAGGCGGCACCCGGGCACCTAGAGCTACTGTGCCTGGGTTGGGGTGGGTGCACAGTGGGCCCTGCGGAGTATGCGTTTGAACTTGGCTCCTAGTTACTAGGATGGCGAACCTATGACACGCGTGTCAGAGGTGACACGTGAACTCATTTTTTTGGTTGATTTTTCTTCGTTAAATGGCATTTAAATATATAAAATAAATATCAAAAATATAAGTCTTTGTTTTACTATGGTTGCAAATATCCAAAAATTTCTATATGTGACACGGCACCAGAGTTAAGTTAGGGTTTTTCAAAATGCTGACACGCCGAGCTCAAAAGGTTCGCCATCAGCTCGCTGTCTCTGGCTGTTTTCTGATGACCTGCTTCTTTAGCTTTTAAATCAGCCCCAGTAGGAAGTACCTTAATTCAGAGCGAAGCCTGGCAGGATTTCTGCTTGCAATCGTCACACACGAAACGCTTTAGGAAGGACAATTCAAGAGCTCTTCCATTTTTGTGTGTGTGTGTCTTCTGGCTCTTTCCACAAATAGGAGGCTATTTCTAGAGCCTTGCATTTGGTGATTTGATAACATCAAGTGAGCTGATTTTTAACTCCAGGCTGAGGAGGAAGAAAAATGAAATAAAATGAGGATTTAACAGCCTTTTTAAATGAAGTGACTAGATGGAGAGGGATCTTGTTTTAGTAGGCAGATTACTGTGTCGCTCTCTTTTTGTACTTTACCCTGGGGGAAGGGGGATGGCATTATAAATAAGAAAAGGGGAGTAATATAGGTACCCCCTCCTTTAAAGCAAAATAAATTACACATCATTGTTTGACCACAGTGAGCTGGGAACCTTCTGGAGAAAGTGTTCAGAAATCAGGGAGGAAGGTTTGAAACCTCTTTGGAAAAATACCTCTTTTGGCTTGGAAAAAAAAGATTGATTAACATCCAGTTTTTGCTTGTTCAAAAAGTATGCAGTTGGGTTTGTATTTTTTTTTTTAAACAAACACAATCTAAAATATTCCAAATGGTGTGGTTGGAACCACTGGTTATGGCATTTCATTCTGAGTAACAGACTTCTTAAGATTTGCATAATAATTAAAAAAATTTAATACATAGAGTTGCACCCCTACTGGAGATACAAGATAGTTTTGCATCAGTTTAAGAAATAAAAGTAATATTCTCCAAAGTGAATGGGATTTTCTACATAAGATAGAAATAATGTTATGATGATAATATCTTAAAATCAGGAGGGACTTTTTCTTTTGAGAGACTAAAGGTGCCTCTCAGTCTTACCTTGTTTTCTATGATAGAGGATATGGTGTTGGAAGGAAGGGAAGATACTAGAAAGTCTTCAAAACCAGTTGTGTCAAAATAAGCTATAATGTATGTGATACATGGAAAACATGGAAGAAAATAGACAAAATTGAATTATAGTTTCAAAATTTCTCTATTTAACCTAAATGGGAGATTTAAAGATAATTTCATTTTTATTTTAGTATCTGCTATAAATGTTAGGAATTTTTAAAGGTGCTACCTATGTCTCTAGTTCACTTTTAGAGATGATAGCTTCATAAGTTGGTTAGAGGTTCTTGTTCGTATTTAACAGTCTTGAGATACCGTGTTTGGGGAATATTTGTTTTCAATAACATGAAGGTATTTTGTAGAGTTCCATACTAATGCTTTTTATTTCTTTAACTTGCAGATCTGCAGGGTGAGGGGTAACCATTCTGGCTCCTTGTCCAAATGCCAAGTGTGTGACCTGTGGTGAGTTACTTTGATTTCACTGACCCTCAGTTTCCTCATCTTGTACATTGAGATAATATCTACTTTACAGAATTAATAAGAGGATTCAACAAGATAATCTATATAAAGAACTCAAGTTACTACAGTTGCCTAGAGAGGGACCTTAACAAATCCTTAATGACTTTCCTTTGCTGTGATGTAGTGAAGAGAACTGGGTGAGCCCAGGAGGTAGGAGACCTAGTTTCCAGTCTCTTCTTCATCTACTTATTTCTCAGAGGACCAAGGTTACTTGGCCATGGAAGGCCTCAGCTGCCATTAAAATGAAGTTAGGAATGTAAGTCTCTTGCCTAAAGGTTAGATTAAGTGGACATTTAAGGTATCCTTAATAAGGTGATCTCTTTTATGCTATACCTCTGCCCCTTTTAGACATGTTCTACATTTAGAAATAGAACTTGCTGATGTCAGCGACATGTATTTTTGTGTGTGAACCAGTAAGTGAACTAGTTTTTTGTTTAAAATATATTTTTATTGATTTCAGAGAGTAAGGGAGAGGTAGAGAGAATCAACGATGAGAGAGAATCATTGATTGGCTTCCTCCTGCATGCCCCACACTGGGGATCGAGCCCACAACCCAGGCATGTGCCCTAACTGGGAATTGAACTGTGACCTCCTGGTTCATAGGTCGATGCTCAATCACTGAGCCACACTGGCTGGGCGTGAACTAGTTTTATAAGTCAGGGTAGACATGGAAAAAAGTCTGGCTAACTCTGTTGAGATTGCTTCACTTACCCTTCCCATCTCTGGCTAGCTTAGGTCTGGTTACCTATAAGTTGGAATCCTACTGTCGTCACTTAACTGCTTATTTACATGTTCTTGGGCAAGTGACCTAACCTTGCTAAGCATTGATGTTATTGTACAGGGCAAATTAAATAATCTGTGTAAAGTTTTTAGCACTGACTCAGATGCACAGTAGGCTTGCAGTAATAGTAGGTATTACTTTTTCTTTATTCAGCAACTATTTATTGAGCTCTTACTATGTGCCAGGCACTATTCTAGTCTTTAGGGATAGAGAAATGAACAAAAGTGAATGAGAAAAAAATGGGTGGGAGTACCCAGGATAGCAAATGCCAGGTGAAGAACAGTGCTAAGACTGGATCTTTAAATTCATGGACACCATTAGCTACTAGATATGGGGGTTCTACCAGAGTGTACTTTTAGGTGAAAGCTGCATTAATGGCTGGTTTCTCTTCAGTGCACTGAACTTTTCTCCTGAAAGATGATTTTCTTGCCTCCTGCTACAGTTTTGGCAAAGTGTCTTGATGACCTAGACCAGATTTTCTATTAGGGTTAATAATCCATACATAGGAATACAGCTTATTTGTGGTTGTCATTTAGCTACTTCTCTTAGTAATTTTTATTTGAAGATTCCATTACTGTAACTCAGGTGGGAAGGATTTTGAACAATAGTCCTATTTGTCGTTTTTCATAAATGATTTCTATTAGTCAGTTAAAGATGAGGCCATACTTCAGGCTTGCAATTGTCCAAAGCTCTCAGAGTATAGCTGATCCTCAAGGACTGATTCATGCTAAACAAATTTATAAGAAGCTGACAGATCCAGGATGTTGAATTTATAATAAGAAGTAGAAATGCTAAGAAGCCTGAGATGCTTTGGTCAGCTGGTCATGGTGTTCTTTCTACATAGTAGGATCTGCCTTGGAAAACAAGTTACTTAAGGTTGCTTAATTACTCGTGGAATCTAAGCAAGGCAAGTGGCTAGGTGAATTTAAAAGACTAATTATAGTACTTCAGTTCTATGCTTGGGGGACATTTTAAACAGCAAAGTTACCAGCAAAAAATATAAAAATGTGAAAAATGTGGCACTAAATAGACTGCAAAAAGACCACTTTTGATAGTCAAAACAAGAAGGCAGAGCATCATCTTATTTGACTTCAACTGGGAACATGTGCATAGGATGATTGAAATTTTTCATCTCTTTGCACATGTCTGGGGATGATTTCAAAAATGTTCTGAGCACTGATTTTGGGGTTACAAACAAATTTTAGTGAGTAGGCAAATTCGCAAGCATAGAATTGCAAATAATGAAGAACAACTGTACTTAGGGATGGTGAAGGTGGTGGTGCTGGACATTTTTGTTTAGTATGAATAAAGCTGCTGTGAGCATTGTTTATAGATTTTTAGATTATTGATTTTTAGAGAGGGAGGGAGAGAGGCAGACAGACATTGATATGAGAGAGAAACATGATTGGTTGCCTCCTGCATGTTTCCCAACTAATCGACCAAAACCTGGGAATCGAACCCAAGACCTTTTGGTGTATGGGACAACACTCCAATCAACTGAGTCACTCCTGGCCAGGGCTGTTTATAGATTTTTGTGTAGACAAACAATCATAGCTTCTTAATACCATATATTTAGACACATTGTACTTGGCTGGTTAAGGGGATGGCTTAATGGTACAGCTGCCTAATCTTATTCATTATCTCCTAATTCTGGCTACTTTCCTTCTAGAGGGCAACTTTATTTTCAGGTTTCCAGGACATCCTGTATTGTATACTGACTATAATTTAGTCATTCTGCAAGTATTTTTGTGGTTTTGCTCCTGTAGGTGACATATAAATCTACTTGGGTGGCATTGTAGTCCACTGGGTAAGACTGTGGACATTGGCTTAAGATTCATAGCCTGGTTCTGGCTCTTTTCGGCTGTGTGACCTTAGGCATGCTTGTTAATCTCTCTGAGCCTTGCTTTCTCTAAAAATGAGGCTAAAAATAGTACTTATGGCACAGGGTTGGTGTGAAGATGAAATTAGATAATGAAATAAAATGCTTATTAGCACAGTGAATGATGTATAATAAGTACTGTGAGTTACTTATGTAACTCTTAGTAAGAGAAGACATGCTCATGAAACATTGAAAATTAAGGAAGACATTAGTATGTATACAGCAATTTAGCAAATTGGGAAAATAAAATTATGAAAAGATTATGTGATCTTGCTGGTCTTTTAAAATGTATGTATTTTCCCCCTCAATCCTCCGCTGCCTCATTTTATCATTTTATCTTGTCTCCCTTTGTAGTTAACTCAAAGAATAACATTGAAGCTTTTTTTTTTTTTTTTTTTTTTTTTTTTTGGAATGATAGCCTTGAGTGACTCTAGACAAATAAAAATCTTAAGAAGAAGCAGAACTTTCTGGTTAAGATAGCAAATTGAGATTCAGTTTTATATTTTTTCCATGGCTTTTTTGAAAGAGTTCAAAGAGTAAATCAGATAGCATTGCCATAGGTAACTAAATAAATGTTCCATTGTATAGAAAGACTACATTTTGCTTATTCATTTTTCAGTTGATGGATGTCGGAGTTATTTCTACCTTTTCGTAACATGAGTGAATAATGCTGTTAGGAACATTTGTGTACATGTTTTTGTGTGGATGTATTTATGCTTTTAGTTCTTTTTTCCTATTTAAATTTTAAAAATTTATTTTTTGATTACAGTTGACATACAATATTATATTAGTTTCAGGGGTACAACATAGTGATTAGACATTTATATAGCTTACGAAGTGATCATCTCATTAAGTCTAGTATCTACCTAGTATCATACATAGTTATTAAAATATTATTGACTAGATTCCCTATGCTGTACTTTATATCTCTGTGACTATTTTTAGATCTCGAAATTTGTACATTTTAATCCCTTTCACCTTTTTTGCCCATCCCCCCCCAACAACCCTCCCATCTGGAGACCGTCAATTTATTTTCTGTATCTATGAGTTTGTTTCTGTTTTGTTTTTTCATTTTTTATTTTAGATTCCACATATAAATGAAATCATATGGTATTTGTCTTTCTCTGTCAATTTGCAGTTCTCTTGGATATATAGCTAGCAGTAAAATTGCTGGATAATATGGTAACTCTATGTTTAGCCTTTTTAGGAACTGCCAGACTGTTTTCCAAAGCACCTGTGCTATATTACATTCCCAGTAGCAGTGTAAGAGAGCTCCACTTACTCCACATCCTCACTCACACTTGTTATTATCTGTCCTTTTTTTATTATAGCCATCCTAGAGGGTGTGAACTGATAGAGATGAAATTTGTTTTCGTTTGTATGAAAGGAAAGCATGAATTTTTAATAATTATTTTTTGGGGGGGGAGGAGCATAAATTTTTAAAAGTAGTGAGACTTTGGGCTAGAGTCAGCAGTAATCAATCAACTAAAAGTGATTTAATACCTGCTAGATTGAAGAGGTATATGTTATACTGTGGTCTCTGATTAAGGCAATTAAAATCTGGCTGAGGAGTTAAGTTATGATACAGAGAAAGTTTTTCCTGTTTTTTTTTTTTGTAAAAAATATATTTTGTTGATTTCAGAGAGGAAGGGAAAGAGAGAGAGAAACATCAATGATGAGAGCAAGTTATTGATTGGCTGCCTCCTGCACGGGTTCGAATCTGCAACCCAGGCATGTGCCCTGACAGGGAATCGAACCGTGACCTCCTGGTTCATAGGTCGATGCTCAACCACTGAGCCACACGACAGGCCAGAGAAAGTTTTTAATCAGGGTCGGAGGGATGCAGATTGATGGTGGCTGGAATGGTCTCCAGAGGCCCTTGAGTAGGATATGAAGCTTGACTCAGATCCAGAAGGATGTGTAAGAGGAAAGAGAAGTAACATTTTTTACCCATTTCTCATTTTTGTTGCAAGTGGTGAATTACTGTCCAAGCTAAAAATAGGCTATTTAAAGGAGCTCACAAATTTTTAAAATTTAAATAAGTAGAAAACTCAAAGGAAAAGTGCAGTGAGAAAGAACAAGGTGAAGTCATGAGGGTAATTTCAAAGCTGTTGTACCATATGATTTGCAGAGATTGTTTTAGCAGTGCTCCTGTACTCAAGTGTTCCTCATCAGTGACCTGAAAACTATATTCTGTATTCACAATTCATTTACACAAATTTTGTTTAGAAATGTTCTTTAAAATCTTACTAAAACACAAAAGTGGCATTATTATTATTATAACATGACTGCTTTCAACACTACTAGTAAGTATTCTTCTGAGATGCAAAGTATTGAAGAATATTAGAGGTTATTTTTAAAAATTGATTACATTTATTATTACTCAATGGGATTTCCTCTGACCTATTTTTTAAAACCTTTTTTACAAAATGTTTTTCTAGGCTACATGATCCCCTGAAGGATAAGAACAATGTTATGTTGGGGATATTGGTCTCTGGGCCAACCTGGAATCAGCACTAACCTACAAGGAATTGTGGCCGAGCCACAAGTGTGTGGATTTATATCAGACAGAAGTGTCAAGGAAGTAGCCTGTGGAGGAAACCACTCCGTGTTCCTGCTGGAGGATGGAGAGGTTTACACCTGCGGCTTGAACACCAAGGGGCAGCTGGGCCATGAGAGGGAAGGAAACAAGCCAGGTGAGTGCACCTTGTCTGCCTTGATGACAGGCGAGAAAGGCTGGGGAATGGGAGGGTGCTGGTGGAAGATCTTCTCAGCAAGTGTTGATCTTTCAGGGAGGCTCTTTGAATGGTGTAGGATCCCCTTCTGTGTGGAACTTTTGTGTCTAATTCAAGCCTTTTGATGGAAAAGCAGACATTTCCTTTCCGTCTTTTTTTGTTGTTGATGTTAATCCTCACCTGAGGATATTTTTCCATTGATTTTTATAGAGAGTGGAAGGGAGAGGGAGAGACAGAGAGAGAAACATCAATGTGAGAGAGACACATTGATTGGTTGCCTCCCGCATGTGCCCTGACCAGGGCCGGGCATCAAGCTGCAACTGGTATGTGCCCTTGACTGGAATCAAACCCAGGACCCTTCAGTCTGTAGGCTGACACTCTATCCCAGTGTTGGCGAACCTGTGACACGCTTGTCAGAGGTGACACATGAACTCATTTTTTTTGGTTGATTTTTTCTTTGTTAAATGGCATTTAAATATATAAAATAAATATCAAAAATATAAGTCTTTGTTTTACTATGGTTGCAAATATCAAAAGATTTCTATATGTGACACGGCACCAGAGTTAAGTTAGGGTTTTTCAAAATGCTGACACGCCGAGCTCAAAAGGTTTGCCATCACTGCTCTATCCACTGAACCAAACCAGCTAGGGCTCCTTTTCATCTTATTAGACAACATATGTTGTATCAGTTACCAGGGGAGGGAAGTTGACTAGTTGGTTTAGAGTTAGAGAAATAGATTTTTCTCCCATAATTGAATGCTAACACATTGTGATTATTTTATGAATAGGTAATCCTCATACAATCTATATCAGAAGCATTTCCCTCTAATTTTTCCTCCAAAGTGCCTATTCATTTATTTCTGCAACATGCTTTTGTTAAGCAATTTGGGCTAAGTACTATGCTTGGTGTTGTGATCAGAAAGTGAATGAGTTAGTAATGATTTGGTTCCAGGGAACCCGTGTGCAGGAATGTGTGAGGTAAGTTGGAAAACATGCTGGGGGATTAAAGGAGAGGGATTCATTTCTCCTTTGGAGGTCAATCAAGTAGGAAGCAGGAGTAGGACTTCAGCAAGTGTGTGTGTATGTTTATTGCACACACCTGGGTGTACCTAGTGATTAAAGGCATGGGTATGATGGTGCAATCTTGTTCAGGGAATGTTGAATAGTTTGGTGAGACTGTTGATCGAGGGTGAGAGAGGAGAAGTTGGAAAGGTAGAGGGCTGATTAGATTCCTTAAGTTTTAGGGCCTTTCATTTATTGATAACAGGTGCTGTGTGTATTTAAAGTCCATTGGTTTAAGTTCTTTTTCCTTCCATTTTTTTTTTTTTGTCTAAAGGATCTAAGTTTGACCTTCAGTATGTGTTTATATAGCATAGATCTATCTATAAGGTACTTTCTTAGTCTTGGATTTCAGCTACATTTAGAGGAGTGGCGATACTTGAATGAGTCTCCTTTTGGTGAGAAATGATAAGATAGGGTCTTAAATTATGACCATGCTGTATTTTTCATATTAGCATGGCATGTGTCATTTTCTTTGTTATTTGCTGACTTTTTTATTTAATCCAAATCAAATGAAGATACTGAAGCTTCATTAAATGACAGTCTTGTTTTTTTTTTTCTAGATGATTTTACTTTTTTGTGTTTATTTAGGCAAATCATTTTGGTGTCAGGATGAGCTAATTTTTTCTGTGACACTGGCTCCCTCTTTTCTCATATTTATTTCCTCCCATAACAAGTGGCTACATTCTGTAGTTGCCCTGCCCAAATATCAGTGTTAACATTTCATCAATTTTATGTTGCCCACTGGATAAAGGGCTGCAGGGCTGCTCTTATGTAGAATTATTAAGTATGTGAACTGTGATTTATGGGCTTTTTCCCCATTCTTTGCCTCTAGGTTCCCTCTTGGGAACCCTCCCTGCCATATCCTACCAGGCCTGCTCACCCAATGTCCTAAACAGTTGTTTCTGGACTTGTGGCCCTTGGACTCTTGGGATTTCAAGGAAGTGTTTTGTAGCATGGTCCATATGTGCACCTTTGTATATACAATGCACCTGATACTACAGTTTTTCAAATGTGAGTAGATCATGTTTTTAACTAAAATAAAAATTCAGTTAACAATGTCACCAATTCATAAATTGAGTTAGTAATTCCTATTCATTATGTTTTACCAATTAATATAATACAGAAGTATAATATAGAATTATTATGGAGGCGGCAGGAAGGTTTTATACTTTTAAAAATGTTTTTCATATTAGAAGAGAGTAAAAGCCACGGTCATCTTTTCTCTCCTCCTGTTAAAACTCACCCGTGTCTTACATTAATCTCCTGCTCTTGCTCTGTTTCCCCAGGTGAGAGTCAGTGTCTAACAACTCAGACTTACAGAGGGGTCAGTGGCAGGTCACAGCCCAACATCATGCTCCTCCTTTTGGGAATATCTACATTCCATCAGGGCTTAGAGATCCTTTAGGCCCATTTCACATCAGTGACCCCTGAAGGACTTGTATTCACCCTGACCAGCCTTTGAAGGGAGTATTTTGGGGACCAGGAGGAGATCTTTCCATTACTCCTATAGAGACAACATGGTTAGGGTGAATTCTGGAGTCAGACAAACCTAGTGGAGGCATTACCGTGCTCTGATTCTGTATTTTAGAGCCTCAATTCCCTTTCCTATAAAAAGAGGAGACTTCGGTTCTAGTGTAGCTCTTGAAGTAGTTTCAAATGATAAAGAAGACTCCACAAAGCTAACTGTAGCCTGGGAAGTCTGTTTTCTCTGTGACTGTGCCTTCTGTCAGGCAGTGTCCCAGCGGAGCTGGTCGCTCAGGATGACTCAGGGCACACCTTTGCCTTAGAACCTGGGGTGAGAAGATTGAACTTGGGGTGGCAGGTGAGAAAGGAAACAAAATCCTGTAATCCCACAATGCCAAAGATCTGTGGAAGGCACTGTGGTGAATACATCTGAGTGCAATGTGACATTCTACCAGTGGAGCCTCCTGCCACCAGCTTCATGGAGCTAGTGGTGGGTGGTGGTTAGTGGGCCTCTAGCAGTGAGGAGCAGCTACTCTGCTTCTGCCTGTACGTTGGGTCAGGCCAGTTCTCTCTGTAGTAAAGCCTGAGTGATTGCAATAGACTTGAGCTAGAGGTATGCCAAGAAGGCCTTTGGATTCGACCACAGAATCCAGCTGATGTTTATAATAAAAATTTCAAATAAACAAGGTTCTAGTGTAAATTACAATAGATTCTAGAAATTTCTGTCGTTGGCGAAGCTTGCCTGTTAATTATAAACTCCATAGCAGCTTTGGAATAGTTCCTCTTTGAATGGAAAGATTATGTGGGTGAGCACTTCCCTCTCTCTCTTTTTTAAAATAAATTTTTACTGATTTCAGAGGGAAAGGGAGAGGGAGAGAGATAGAAACGTCAGTGATGAGAGAGAAACATTGATTGGCTGCCTCCTGCACGTCCCCCACTGGGGATCGAGCCCACAACCCGGCCATGTGCCCTTGACTGAAATTGAACCCAGGACCCTTCAGTCCACAGACCGACGCTCTATCCTCTGAGCCAAACTGGTTAGGGCCTTCTCTTCTAACTTTTTCATTGGTAGGTATGTTCTAAATCTGTGTACCATTTGGGTTTATTTTTAATGAGTGGGAAAAGAGAAAGAGCTTGTTTTCTGTATGTGCTTATTGAGAACTGTGACCTGGAGAGCTGCTAGGCGTGGAGGTGGTGACAGACAGACCCTGTTTCAGGTAGCCCTTGCTGGCCCTGGCCCACAGAAATGCTGTCCCCAGGTAACCACTGTGGTATTTGGGGAGGGATCTTGGTAGAAGGCCACCTCCCCAGAGGACATGTTTGTGGGGATAGTGGGCAAGTCTGAGATTTCAAGTTGACGACATTGCCCAGACCAAAGGACTCTGCAGTATGAAGGATTAAAAAAAGTGAGTGGAAGGAAAGGTGGAAGGTGATGGTACAGGCAATGTACCAGGAGGAAATTCTTCTATTTGAACATGTGTCTTGAGTCAGTCCTGCCAACTGTCACATATCAATTTATACTGATATTTTTATTTTTTAATATATTTTTATTGATTTCAGAGAGGAAGGGAGAGGGAGAGAGAAACATCAATGATGAGAGAGAATCATTGATCAGCTGCCTCCTTTATGCCCCCTCGTGGGGATTGAGCCGGCAACCTGGGCTTGTGCCCTTGACCGGAATTGAACGTGGACCTTTCAGTCTGCAGGCCAGTAGACTAACATTTTTGTGTCAACCCTTTTGGATTCATATCTGAGCAAAACCAGCTAGGGCTATACTGATATTTTATACGTTGTGTCCAACTGGCACAGTTGCAAGGTACACAAATTCATTTTTTGGAAGCATCCTGTACCTGTGACAGAGCAGTGATACAAAGCACTCATAGTGCTTGTATGGTTGTCTTTTTTTTTTCTCCTTGAAAACATGTAATAGTTTCCAATTGCTTTTATTGCTCCTAAGGCTACTGTGCTTTCCTTGTACTCTCATTTCTCTCCTCAGTACTGCCCCTATGTGACCAACTTCCCTGTGTGGAGGAGAGAAGGCATTTTAAGGGCACGTCCAATACTAAAACTCCTGATTATGCAGGCACATATATTTTTCCATTGTGTCAGGCAACTTCGGGTTCTAGCTTAGGTGTCTCCGTGACTCATTCATTTGTGCTTTGGCCAAGGGCAAAGACGCCTGTGATTCCCAGAAACATTTTTCGTGGGCAGAATGCCAAACCCCGTCTAAACTCAATGTCCAACTTTTAAAAAAAGTGTTGGATTATAATTGTTTTGAATATTCTTCTCTCACATGACTTTTCTCTCTTTATGCTCTCCTTTGTGTGATACATTCTTAACTCTCCCTTCCAAAATCAGGGATGGTTTCATTGATCAGGACATTGTATAATTATTTCTAATTTCTTTATGTTTTTGCTAATGAATTCATCTGATAACTTTGTAAGACATACGCTTACAGAGTTGCATTATAGGAAGAATTATGTCCCTTCCTTTTTAAATAAAGCATGCAAACAAAAACATGACTATTTTCTAAATGATGACATTTTATAAGTGATTAATCTACCTTGGAATATTTTATTAAACTAAAATAGGAACTGGTTGCCTATAGAGAAAATTGAAAAATTTTACCTCAGTTTACTGTGCTTCTCTTATTCCCACCCAGCCACATTGTCAGCACTAGTCTTCAGCTAAATGGACAGTTTTCCTTTCCCAATATTTACTTGATTTCCCATATTGGGATTAGCATAAACTAATCCTCTGAATTATTGTAAACCTCCTAACCTTTTTTCCTATCTTGAGTAGACAAGAACTGTATTAGCTGCAATTATTTAGTTTAACCTAATTTGACTGTTAAATGTTTAAAAATTCTGCATAAACATCCCAGGAAGCCTTTTCCTAGCAAACCCCAGTTTATAGGTAGACTAACATTTTTGTGTCAACCCTTTTGGATTCTTATCTATGATTGGTTTCTTTTACTTTCTCCTGAGTTAGTTTCTCTCTTGCAGGTACTTTAATCCAATTCACATTCACATTTTGTAATCAGTCTAATCATTTCCATAATGCCCATCACCATATGTAACAGCTCTTCTGCTGTTTTTAAAAAATATATATTTTATTAATTTTTTACAGAGAGGAAGGGGGAGAGAGAGAGAGTTAGAAACATCAATGAGAGAGAAACATCGATCAGCTGCCTCCTGCACACCCCCTACTGGGAATGTGCCCGAAACCAAGGTACATGCCCTTGACCCGAATTGAACCTGGGACCCTTCAGTCCACAGGCCGACACTCTATCCACTGAGCCAGACCGGTTACGGCTCTCCCGCTGTTTTGATAAATGAGGTTTATAAAGCAGAACATCTCAAAAGCCTTAATTCCCAGAGCTGTGTTCGCTGCTAACCCTGGTAGAAGTAACACTTTGAACTAGTAGCTTATCAGCTTGCCTTCCTGTCACTAAACGACTCAATAACTTTGTTGTTAATCAGCTTTCTGCCAAAAAGCAAACTAGCTGAGCTGAAAGGAAATAGAAGAAATTTTATGACTTCCTGTTATTGAAGTGTTTGTTTCCATAACTCTGATATGAAAGGCAGAAGGTGCCATAGGAAGTGTTCAGATCTCAACACTACACTTGTTAGGGGCGCTGTCCCTTCCTCATTAGGAGTGGCAGGTGGTCTGGGAGAGTGTATACCCTTTCTGATGATGATAATAATGGTGGTAATCAAACTGGTTGACTTTTTTGATAGCTGAGTGGACAGCTTTCTGGTCCAGAGGCCTAGGGCAGTGGTCGGCAAACTGCGGCTCGCGAGTCACATGCGGCTCGTTGGCCCCTCAAGTGCGGCTCTTCCACAAAATACCGACTTCTGCGCATGGGCCACGAAGTTTCAATCGCACTGTACGTGCGCTCCCACACGTGGTATTTTGTGGAAGAGCCACACTCAAGGGGCCGAAGTTTGCCGACCACTGGCCAAGGGATCAGAAGCAAATGTCATTTAATAATTTCATTTTCTGGTGTGCTTAATCAAGAGTTATAAGGAATTCTTTATATGGTATTCAGCCTATTTCTCTAAAGATGTTAGAAAATAAATACTTATTAATGAACAACTCTAATGTGAGGTATTTGTGTATTATTTAAAAATTTTTGCAGTATTTTTAAGTAATTAACACAGTGGTTTGTGTTGTGATACATTTGTTAATTGTAAATGTGGTTAACCGCATATGCATATTATAAGTTATCTTGATGTGCTTAGCTTTTTCTTAATTGTTGACACTATTACAAATGTGCCTAGCATTTTTAAGCTGATTAATCCTTATGATAGCCCTGTAAAGTAGGTCAGTATTATTATCCTAGGTATATGTAATGAGAAAAGGAAAAGGAGTTGAGTTTGAGTCTTTCTTAGGTACTGACAGTTTGGTTTTAAAATTCTAGAATTATGTCCACAGACATATTTTTAACCTCAGGTTGACTGGCAGAATTAATAGAATTTTTTTTGTTCTTTACCTTATTGGTACCAAGAAAAGTAACTTGTATATAGTGGGCATTTTGGAAAAACTGATTATCCATGTAAGACATACATACATATATCTTATCTCTACACCATAGTTAACATTGATTCTGGACCCAAATTGCAAAGATAGGAGAAGCAAATACCATAGTATGTACACTAAAGGCTGCTTTGTGATGCTCCTGGTGGACTTGAAGTGGTTCACCAACAATTAGGTGATTTGATATTGCCATAGTTCAGAACATAGAGTGCAATCTTATCCCAGCTGAATTCTGTGAACAGTTATTGTAGGCTTCCAGTTAGCTTTGATGGGTGAATCTTTGGACAGAGATGTAAATAACCTGAAAGAAGGTTTTCCTTTTTGCATTCTGCAGTTGCTTAAGAAGAGATCACTCTGAAGTCTGAACCTATCTGATACCTGCTTTTTTGTTTTTAAGTGGGCCTGTATCAGTCAGGATGCTTTCAGCAGCAAGTAACAGAATATAGTACTAAGGTAAATATGGAATAAGTAATGAGTAAAACTTAGGATCTTATATAAGAGGTCTAGAGAGAGATATTTCTAGGATTGGTTAAATCAGGGGCACATTAAGCACCCAGGTGCTTCCTATTTTTCTGTTCTGCCATCTTCATTTCCTTGGGTTTGTCCCCTCAAAGACACCAGGTAATTGTCACAGCTTCAGTCATTGTATCCTCACACAACTGTATTCAAAGGCAGACAGAAAGGGGAGTTTCAAAATGGGGAAAGTTTTTCCCAGGAACTCCCAGCATATATCCTCTTTTGTCTCATTGGCCAGGTCTGGGTTACAGGCCACCTGAGAGCAATCATTTTCATGCATAAGTGAAATAAGAATGATCTGATTGGCACAGTCAAGGCTTGTCTGCTAGGTTTGGGGAGGGGCCCAGCATCCCTGACAGTTCTGGTGCAAGAAAGAAGTGGGCGATAGCTGATGGGTAAGCAATGCATAGTGTCTTCCACAAGACCGATTTCATAATTGTGTGCAAATTTGGGTCTTTGGCACCTTAAAGTGGAATCATGAGTCTTATTTTTGTTCCATATTATGATCTATAATTTATGAATTCAAACCTTCACATCTGCTTTTAAAACAAAACTAATGGCTGTTATCGTGAGGCAATGACTTTCTCTAGTGTTTATTATGATATGTGATGTCAAATTGTGTATTTCCTAAGAGTTAGTATATTACTCATGTTTGTGTCTTAGTATTAAGTACAATGTGGTAGGCACATAGTGTACAAAAGTGTTAAATAAGTAAAATGTCTCACAGGTTTTATTATTTTGTTACTTTGCCATGTTCTGTATGAGCTTGGTAGATGGCTTGGGTTGGGTAAACACAGATCAGAGTGATCCCATTTTTTTAAAAATTGCTGAATTTTAAGGATGGAGAATAAAAGAGTGACTTGAATGGCAAAAATTGCCATTTATCAGGCTTCACAGAACTAAGAGTGGATTTGGTGTCATGCAGCAGAGCTTCTCCAAAGAGAGCTGTAGTAGACTCGGCAGCTTCAGTTCAGTAAACTCTACCATTAGTTTTATACATTTTTAGAAAGACTGCAAAAATCATGAATTGCCTGAGAACATTTTCTTTAACAAGTGGTATCACCTGGTCCATGAGTCAGTCATTTATTATTAGTGGTCCGCCCTCCTCCCTCCCCCAGCCATTTAACTGTCAAACTTCTATATAATAAAGAGCCAGGGTCGTAACCACTGAAGGCCCACCAGACCAGAAGTTAGTGCTGGGTTGCCATGGCGACCCAGCACTGACTGGGGCAGCTGCGGGCGCCCTGCTCCAGTACTAACTGCCTAGGGCAGTGGTTGGCAAACTCATTAGTCAACAGAGCCAAATATCAACAGTACAACGATTGAAATTTCTCTTGAGAGCCAAATTTTTTAAACTTAAACTATATAGGTAGGTACATTGTTATTAACTTAATTAGGGTACTCCTAAGCTGGCCTTTGCTAAAAACGTCCTCAATCTGATTGAGGAATGTTTGCTGAGGTTGACCCCTTCCAACTCTCCCATCCACATTCGTCTTGTAGCCAGTCTCATTCAACTCGTGCATGAATCGCGCGCACCTCCCCCCCGCGCTGGGTATCCTGCGGCCCGCCTGCGCCACGTCTCCCATCGCCCGACCGACCAACACCCCCCACTTCTTCTAACGCCACTTCTTCAAAATAGACTCGCCCAGGCCGAAAACCGACTTCTGCGCATGGGCCACGAAGTTTGAATCGCACTGTGTGTGCACCCACACGTGGTATTTTGTGGAAGAGCCACACTCAAGGGGCTAAAGAGCCGCATGTGGCTCGCGAGCCACGGGTTGCCGACCACTGGTCTAGGGGGGCTGTGGATCAGGCCCAGAGAGAGGCCTGCAGAAAGAGAGAGAGGGGCAGGGTCTGATCCGTAGCCTCTGTGGCAGCCGTTGATCAGAACTTGCCTCTCTCTCCTGGCCTGGCCAACAGCCGTGCCTCTATTTCTCTCCAGGCCTCCACTGGGGCTGCTGATCAGCCCCGCCTTTCTGGTCAGGACCCGTTGATAGGCCTAGAGATGCTGACTGGCATAGAAACTGACTAATCAGAACCAACTTGGCCAGCAGAGGATGGCAGTTGGGGGCAAGATCAGGCCTGCAGGGGCGGGCAGTTAGGGGTGATCAGGCAGGCAGAGAGGTTAGGGGCGATCAGGTAGGCAGGCAGAAAGGTTAGGGTAATCAGGCAGGCAGAAGGGTTAGGGGCAGTCAGGTAGGCAGGCAGGTGAGTGGTTAGGAGCCAGGATTTCAGATTGTGAGAGGGGTGTCCAACCACCGGTCAGACATCCCCCGAGGGGTCCCCGATTGGAGTGGGTGCAGGCTGGACTGAGGGAAACCCCCCCCCTCCGTGCACAAATTTTGTGCACTGGGCCTCTAGTAAAATCATAAAATGAAGCAGACTCTAAAGTATATCCTTTACCATACCTTTCATCCCTTACTACCACACCTTTCCTCAGTACATTTCCAGGCGAATGTGAATATCTGTTTCTTAATATGATTGATACAGATAACTTCCAATTATAGGAGACTTAATTTTTTTGGAGAATGTGTGGGTATGAATTATGTGTGAGGCAGTGATGGATGGATAGGAGTGGAATTTTATAGTGATGTGGAGATTTATTCTTCCTGCCAATTCTCTAGCTCATTGATATAGTTGTAAGATTTTTCTGGGCCCCATTTAAACCCTGCTTATGTTTTCCAAATGCTTTACCAACAAGGTAAAGCCATTATACTGTGGTGTTTTTTTTTGATGCCAGAATCAGCTTGCTGTATTGAAAGTTTTAATACTGGCTGGGTAAACTCAGTTGGTTGGAGCATTATCTTCATATACACCAAGGTTGCAGATTAGATCCCTGCTTAGCCAATGAATGCTTAAACAAGTGGAACAAGGGAGAAACCAAGATGGTGGCATAGGTAAACACCGGAAATTGCTGCCTCCGACAACAACTTCAAAAATACAACTAAAAGACAGAACAGTCATCATCCAGAACCACAGGAAGGCTGGCTGAGTGGAAATTCTACAACTAGAAGGAAAGAGAAGAGCACACAGACTCAGAGGAGCTACGAAAGTAAAGTGCAGAGGTACGGAGGCTCCGGCGTGCGGGGAAAGGGGCAGGCACCTGAGGACGCGGCTGTCTTTTTGAATCGGGAGGGAGTCAAAAGCTCCCGACTGCTCTGAACTCCGATTCCGAGAAGTCTCTGGGAACCCAGGGCTCATACGGGGAGAAACTGGACGGACTGGCAGCGGGCAGAACTCGGAGACGAGGGGCTTAGGGCAGGGCTGAGAATCAGCCATAGCTGCTTGCTCCGCCCTGTTGATTCTGAGACCCCGCCCCATCCAGGCTCCTGCTGCGGCTTTTGCATATGAATGCCCGGGTCCTTT
>NW_005356150.1:113736-159855 GCF_000412655.1 Myotis brandtii
GGGGGGAAAGGGGAGTGGGAGATGCGGGAAGAGACTGGACAAAAATCGTGCACCTATGGATGAGGACAGTGGGTGGGGAGTGAGGGCGGAGGATGGGGCGGGAACTGGGAGGAGGGGAGTTATGGGGGAAAAAAAAGAGGAACAAATGTAATCTGAACAATATGAACAATAAAGATTTAATTTAAAAAAAAACAAGTGGAACAACAAATCAGTGTCCTCCCCTTCCCCCCTGTTTCCCTCTCTCCCCCTCTCCCGCTCTCCCTCTTTCTCTCTCTCAAATCAAGCAATCAATAAATAAAAAATTAAAAAAGAAGAAAGTTTTATTTTCTCTTTTGCCACTCTGTCATCTATTGAAATGGAAGCATTGGACTCAGAGATTATCAAAAAGAATATGATTTACCTCATTAACATTTGAGAACTTTCCATGAGGTCTAGTCACTATAGCATCTCAGCCTTTTAACTTTTTTTTGAGGGGGAGGGGTTAGTTATTTATACTGCTAGGAAGAGAGTTTAAGGCCCTTTCTCCCCCTCTTTTCAAAGGAGAGCTTGCAGAGAATCTTTAACAATTAAAAAATCCTGTTTCCCACTTTAGATCGTGTAGTGATCAATCTGTGTACTTTATCATGTGAAAGGAATCTTTCATTGATTTGGAATTGGCCTAGTGCTATATGAATAGCGCCAATCATGGTTAAATAGATTGTGGTGATTGAAACAGCAAGTTCTACCTTCTGTCTATACAGAACTCGGAGGATATTTGGGCATAAAGTTAAAATAGGGAGTTGGGGAAGGTGGGGACCATTAGACCGTGAGGCTGAAAGTCCCCTGTTTTTCTCCAAGGAGGTGTAGGCAACACTGATCTCCTCCAGGCCAGCTGGAAACAAGAATGTTGGGAACAAGGAGAGAAAGGAAAGATAGGAAAAATGGTGATAGTCATGCTGAGCTCACCATGAGGCACACATTACATCAGTGGTTCTCAACCTTCCTAATGCCTCGACCCTTTAATACAGTTCCTCATGTTATGGTGACCCCCAACCATAAAATTATTTTCGTTGCTACTTCATAACTGTAATTTTGCTACTGTTATGAATCGAAATGTAAATATCTGATATGCAGGATGTATTTTCATTGTTACACATTGAACATAATTAAAGCATAGTGATTAATCACAAAAACATGATGTAATTATATATGTGTTTTCCGATGGTCTTAGGCGACCCCTGTGAAAGAGTCGTTCGACCCCCAAAGGAGTCGCGACCCACAGGTTGGCGACCCAGAGGTTGAGAACTGCTGCATTACATGTTCTTTCTCCTTCATATGCAGGAAAGAAGGCTGCAGTAATTATGGAGTGTTTTTATATATTGTGAGGTAGCATATGATAGGGATACCTCAAACCAGCTGGTCATGAATGAGAGGTTGGAAGTTTTCTGTGATGTCTTCATGAGTGCTAGCCCATGCTTTACCTTTCTGTTTGTTATTCCTCACCAAGAGTAGCTTTTGAAGCAGAAAAACTTTAGTGAATACCTTTAGTATTTGCAATATAGAAACATTAGTGGTGAACAATGAATATACTAGTCATTCTGGTTATTTCATGCTCTCCCATTGGTTACTGAGGGTAAAACTTATATTGACGAGATGCCTGTTTTCTTTCTTACTATTCTAATCTATCTATACATATAAAAGCCTAAGCGACCTTTACAACAGAATGACTGGAACGACCGGTTGCTATGATGTACACTGACCACCAGGGGGCAGACACTCAATTCGGGAGCTTCCCCCAGCCTGCAGGCCCCCCATCGCCGTTGGGGCCTGCCGGCCAACCCCCCAGTTCCTCCCCCCGGCCAGCAGGCCCCCATCTCTGGATTGGGGCTGGGCCCCCGGGCTGGAACGGGAAACTGGGGGTGGGTGGTGGCAGTTGGGGACCCTTTCCCAGGGGGGCCAAGGGCTGGCTCCCTTCTGGGGGCCGGCAGCCAACCTCCCGGGTCCCTCCCCCCATCATCCCCCTGGCCAGCAGGTCCCGATCACCTGGTTGGGGCTTGGCCCGGGGCTGGAACGGGGAACTGGGGGTGGGTTGCGAGGGAAGGAGGAGGCGGGGAGGCAGGGAACCTGATCGGCCCTGAACACTGGCCAGGCCTGGGGACCCCACCCATGCACGAATTTCATGCACTGGGCCTCTAGTTTGTCATAAAGCATCTGCTACCCTCTCATATGGTGGGGGATTTGTTTTTTTAGGTTTTGTAAATAGCTGCTTTTTATATTTCTAAACTGACAAAATGTAATTAAGAGTGGGAAGGGGTGGACCAGTGCCCAGAGAGCAATGAGTGATATTTCTCTTTCTCTCTCTGCCCCCTCCTTCTCTCTCACCTGTGCCGATATAGGTTGAATGGGGGAGGGTGCTAGTACATTTCACCCATGGTTGGGCAGGGTCACTAGACCTACAGAATTTCTTTTCCTTATCATTTTATGAACTTAGGAAAAACAGTAAATCTCACTGTCATCCCTTAGCTAAATCACTTTATGGATTACCATTTAACTGCCTTGATTTAGGTATTTTGGGTCAGCCCACTGTTTCAGGTTTGTTCAGTTTAAATGAACCATTCAGTTTGGCAGTGTTCCAGCCAAAGGGAGCTGTTTGGAGAACTTCTTAGGATTGATCATGAGTGTCCAGCCAGGAGAGCTTCAGGCTTGAGTGCCTGGGGCCGAAACCAACCAGTGAAACAAAGCTCTGTGATAGGAAAGACTGGAGGGAGCCAAAAACTTCAAGATAAATGAATCCTTTACTGTTTTAGTTTAAGTGGCTACTCTCTGTCCCTTGTTTTGGACTGGCCATGGCAAGGCCAGACCCACGAGTCAAGAAGAAGCCATGCTTTGGGTTTCTTTCACTTTTACTGTTGTTCTCCTCTTTAATGCATTTTTGACTCTGAATTTTGCTCTGTGTAACCTGCATGTTTATATAAAATACTAGGGCACTTTGACTTTTTTTAGGCTCTTATGCAGAATTTATTTCTGGTCAAGATTGCATGGCTGCCCAGGTGAGTCAGACATATGATAACGAGGTATTTCTGCCCTCGTTGGTTTGGTTCAGTGGATGGAGAGTTGGACTGGGGACTGAAGGGTCCCAGGTTCGATTCCCATCAAGGGCACATAACTTTTAAAAATGAGATCATATTATAATACTTCTTTGTAACATTCATCTCCTCTCAGTATCTCATGAATATTTTTCTATGATGATCATGTTCATACTGATCTATATTAGCCTTTTAAAAGACTGCATATTTCAACTTGTAGTGTATAATCCCAATTTACTTATAATTTTTTTCTGTTAATAGTGCAATGTACAGTATTTCTTTATGATACATTTATTGAAATTCAACTGTTGTATCAAAGACTATGCAAAACTCTAAAGCTTATGGAATACTGTCAAAATGTGTGCCTTAAAGTTTGTACTGATAGGTAGTATACTAACATTAGGTGTCTACTATTTACTTTATTAGGAGATAAAGGTAGGATTTGTATCATAATTTTAATTTTTCAGTGCTTTCTTCATTTTTACCTAAAAGCTAATAAATATGTTATCTCTCCTTTGATTTAATCAAAGACAATTTTTCCATTTACTACAGTTTAAATGGTTAATCAAAAATAGGGACTTTTTACACAGCCTCTTTGAAAAGAAGTGGACTAGCAAGTATTTTGTTGTGATTACACATGTTTCCAGTGTATATTTTGTCATTTAGTATAGAGTGCTTTTTATTATCTTTTGGGTCAGTCCATGGGTTTTGGCTGCCTTCCAAGGAGGCCAAAGTTAAAATATTTGAGCTCTAAGGAGATAGAATAGTGCTATTGGTTAACTGTAGTAAGTGATAAAAATTGGGAGGGTTTGGTTTTTATTCTGGATGAGAACAAATGTTTATGAGATAAACATGTAAATTGGTCTCTGCTCCTAGTTCCTGGCACAGAGCTCCATAAAAACCCTCATAATTTCCTAAGTGCTAAGAGCACTATATAAGCATCTCTTGTTCTAATATTTGTTTTTTTTACCCCATTCCTGGCACAGAGCTTCTAAAAAACTTGTAAATTCCTAAGTGGTAAGAGCACTAAGAGCATCTTTTGTGCTAATGAGGTGATTGGGTGGGCTCCTAGATGGTGGCTGGTCACCAGAAAGACCAAGCAATGGTGAGGGTGAGGGCAGGATGGGGGGGATGAGGGGACATTGGGGGGATAAGGACACATTTGTAATATCTTAATCAATAAAGGGAAGAAAAAAAAAAGATGAGAATTTTCAGCCCTCGCCTCCCATTCTCCAGAGATGGGAGAGGGGCTGCAGCATGTGTATGTGAGGAAGCCTCTTGTAATAAAGGAGACATATAGAAGTGGGGAAACTGGGATTTCTTAACAATGTCCTACTTATATTAGTGGATCTAACACAGATTAATTTATTTTCTAAATGGACCTGTCTTGGTTCTGTCACCTCTGATTGATGCATTTTTTGAAAATGTTTTAGTTTCTCCATTCCCACTGTAAAGGATGATGATGCTTTGAAATATTCATGAACTCTTCCAGTGATTTTGAAATAACCAGTTTGTTTTCTCCTTTTACTAGGAATCATAGTATTTTAATGTCCGTGACTTCCTTAGCAGTCATTTGAGACATCTTAATGCTGTTTGCATTTTGGTATTAAAGACTTTATATAGTCAGCAGGTGTTTCCTAGCTTTTCTTTAATGTGAGGCAATGTTCCTGTAGTTTACACTCTAGTTCTTGTAGGTAGGTACCCATGCAGGCACTCTGCTGCTGTCATTGTACAGGAAAGGAAAGCTCTGTGAAGGTTAAAGCAGCTATGATAACATCTGAGCTAACCTTAGTATTTTGTGCCTGAGCATTAAGATTTCAGTCTTCTTGGAAGGGTTTTGAATTATCAACTGGAGGACTCAGGCATTTGCTATACAAGTTATATGTACCACTGTATCTCCACCACAGAGGTCCCTTCTGCTTTTAGGATTCCCTCTCCCAGAGGTGTCAGGTAGTTTCCTAATTTACAGTCTTTCTCTTTTAAAATCCTTTTAAGGCATCATATTATGCATGGTTGGCAAATCTGAGTTCCTGAAAATAACTGAGTCACTACAGCTGGTTTTCTTCTGGCTAGTGGCATGCTAATGACTAAAAAAACACAAATACTTCTTCCCTCCCATTGCCTGTGACAGGCCTCCATATGTTCTAATTCAGTATATTTGGTTTCTTGCATCTAAAAGCATACATGGTAAATTTAGATTTATGGCTTTAAGAATAAAATATCCTAAACAGGATTTTAGGAATCTGCGGGACAAGAACATTCATATCATTGGAGTCCTAGCAGAAGAGGAGAAAGAATGTGGTGCTGAAAATAATAATGACTGAAACATTTTCAAATTTGGCAGAAGAGACATAAACCTACAGATTCAAGAAGTCCAGTAAACCCAAGCAAGATAAGGTCAAAGAAATCCACATCCAGACAGGCCAAAATCAAACTTGAAAATTAAAGACAAAGAAAATATTTGAAAGCAGCCAGAAAAAAAAACACAACATATTACCTACAAGGGGGTGATTATTGAAATGACTGTGAATTCCATCCCAGAAACTATGGAGGCCATAAGTGGTACAGCATATATATATATATATATTTTTGTTGTTGTTGTTTTGTTTTGTTTTGTTTTGTTTTGTTTTGTTAATCCTCACCCCAGGGTATTTTTCCATTGACTTTTAGAGAGAGTGGAAGGGAGAGGGAGAGGCAGAGAGAAACATTGATGTGAGAGAGAGAAACATTGATTGGTTGCCTCCTGCATGAACCCCAACAACCAGGGCGGAAACTTGCAACCAAGGTACATGCCCTTGACCAGAATTGAACCCGGGACCCTTTAGTCCAAGGGCTGATGCTCTGTCCACTAACCCAAACTGGCTAGGGCAGTGGTACAGCATTTTAAAATTGCTAAAAGAAAAGAAGTCAACCCAGAATTCTGTATCAAGGAAAAATTAGCTTTCATGAATGAGTGTGAAACAAAGACATTCTCAGGTGAAAAAAAAACTAGAAAATTCACAGCCAGCAAATTTATTCTAAACAATAGCTAAAGGAAGTTCTTTAGCAGGAAAATGATACCAGGAGGACTGTATTAGAACATCAGGAATGAAGGAAGAGCAATAGAAATAGTAGATGTCTGGGTAAATATAATAGACTATTCTCTTTTTGAGTTCTTTAAAATACATCTCTGATGGTTGAAAGCAAAAATTATATCATTGTGATGGAGTTTGCAATGTATGCAGATGTGATATTTAAGATTACTATAACTTAAAGGGGGAAGGGTAAAGAGATGTATATGGTGGTAAGGTTTCTACATTCTACTTGAAGTGGTAAAGTATTGATTCTAAGTAGACTCTGTCTCTGAATCTTCTTTTGTTCATCATTTTATGTTGTACATTATAGTCCACAAGTGAGTGAAATTGTGTGATATTTATCTTTCTCTGACTGGCTTATTTCGCTTAGCATAATGCTCGCCAGGTCCATCCATGCTGTTGCAATTGGTAAAGTTCCTTCTTTTTTATAGCAGCGTAGTATTCTATTGTGTAGATGTACCACAGTTTTTTAATCCACTCATCTGCTGATGGGCGCTTAAGATTTGTTTCCAAATCTTAGCTATTGTAAATTGTGCTGCTGTGAACATAGGGGTGCATGTGTCCTTTCTGATTTCTCCATGATTGCTTTTACTTTCTGTAAAATGTTTAGTTTTTTCTGGAATGAATTATTCCCTCCCTCCCCCTCCTTTGGCATAGTAACTTCTGTTTTGTCTGACAGAATTGTAAAACTTAATATAAAACTCATAAGATTGTGTTTCCTTTTTTACCTTGGAGACATTCTCCAACTTTGCCGCATAGGTCTGCTACATAGCTGCCTTGGAAATACTCTTTACCTTGCCTATGCAAAATTGTTTTTTTTAAAATATTGAATTTATTGAGGTGACCTTGGTTTGAAAAACATACAGATTTCAAGTGTACAACTCAATAAAACATCATCTGCATACTGCATGGTGCACCCACTGCCCCATGCAGTCTCTTTCTGTCCCCATTTTCCCCTTTTTTATCCACCTCCACCTAGCGCCCACCCTCCTTTCCCTGTGGCTATCACCACACTATTGTCTGTGTCTATATTATATATATAATTTTTTTTTTTGCTAATTCCTTCACCTTTCATCCTGACAGCCATCAGTCTGTTCCATGTATCCTGCCTCTATTTCTATTTTTTAAAACCTAATTCCTGTTTCTGGGCTGTTTGGTTTGGTCTCTTTCAGAGCAAATTGGAGCGTTGGCAGATCAGCATATTGTCCATGTGGCGTGTGGCGAGTCCCACAGTCTGGCCCTCAGTGACCGGGGCCAGCTGTTTTCTTGGGGTGCAGGAAGTGATGGTCAACTGGGACTCATGACTACTGAGGATTCAGTGGCAGTGCCCAGGTAAGAATGTCACAGAAAGGAATCTGAGTTTTCAAATGTCAATTGTTGTAAATATTACTTCCTGCTGTTGCTTTGTTAGACATCTTGTTTTAGTTTCTGCTTTCTTCATTTAATTGCTGCTTCTTTGTGCCACTGCTGTGCCTTATATTGTAGAACTTGTCATAAAAATTGTAATTATTTACAGAAGTGTGTATCTCAAGTTAAAAAATGTGAGTAGTTTGGGAATGTACTTTATTTATTCTAGTAGCCTAATTGCTAACAGTGCTTGGAACTCGATACATTTTTGAATTTAAAAAAGCATCTTTTCAAATAACCTTTCACATAATATTGCAAGCTTAAATCAAATACTCAATTAAGCACTTTAAACTAGAGTCACAAGGCTGACCTGTTACTCTAACAATAAGCCAAATTACCCAAGCATTAAGAACAGCTAAAATACCAAATATGCATAAGCTGTTTAACACAATAATACTAATACAGTGGTTTCAAGTCTCTAAAATAATTTACTTCTAAATCTTAGATGATTTAGCTAAATATCTAACAGATGCTTCACCACTAAAAAATAATACAAAATATTGAAGTTACTTTCAAGTGGACTTTTTGTGTGTGATGTGCCAGTTTGTTGAGGGTTTGTTTTTTAAATATGTTTTTATTGATTTTAGAGAGAGAGAGAAAAGGAGAAGGAGAAAGAGTTAGAAATATCAATGCATCAACATTTATTGGCTGCCTCCTGCACACCCCCTGCTAGGGATTGAGCCTGTAACCTGGGCATGTGCCCTCACTGGGAATTGAACTAGCTGCTGAGAACCAAGATCAACAGCAATTAATATAAATGCAAGAAGTCTGGTCAGAAGGCTGAATTGGGCTCTTTGATATTCACAGTGTGAATATTTGCATTTTATTACCTGCTGCTGAATCAATGGCCTAAAGCAAACTCCCCCAACCTGATAATCTTACTGTTTACTAAACAATCACCTTTGACATGTCTGTTTGCATTCCTAAAAAGCAGTTGTGTATTCTAGTAAATAAAAGCATATGGTAATGAAGACTCAGTGGAACTTGGTTTCTTGTACCAGCTCACAACTGGCTTCCCCCATAATTTCAAATTTATATTTCTTGCCTTGTATTTTAATTTGCACGTCAGCCCTTTCTCCAAGTGTTTGAACCCGAGGCCACACGGGCTGTGGCTTCACACTAGCGACCTGTTGGAACATGGGTCGGAGCTCAACCACTGAGCCATACTGGCTGGGCTGTTGAGGATCTTAATGATCAAAGAGGCCACCGGTTTATTTCCACCATTTAATTCCTGTGTTTTTTTTATACTACAAATATATACATACCCCTTTTGTAGTACTTGTCATGTTCTTTGTAATTATTTTAGTGACTATTTCTAGTACAAAGCTGGGAGCTCTTGATGGCAGGAGATCTGGAGTATTCACTTTAGCACCACCTTTATTAAGGGTGCCCAGCACATACATTGCTCAGCACAAACATCTTTAATAAATGGCCTCTCTTTGGACCTTGCCCAATTATTGTCCCCTTTAAAGGACAATATATTCTTCTTTCTTTTTGCCCCTTTTAGATTTTTGTCTTTTTAAACAAAAGCTGTTTTAAGGAAAAGAGGAACATGGAGGTAAGAGTGATTTGATTCACTTCCTCATTTAGAATAGGTAATTTCTCAGATTCATTACTTCCAAAAATTAATTTAATTTTGGAGGAAGGAGAGTGATAATAAGAAAAAAGGGGTGGTATATTTTAATGAAATTGTGGAAAAGATTTATAACATTAATAACAAAAGTATTCCATTTGTTGATGCTAAAGAATCAAAGGCTTTTAGTGGCATTTCATTTCTGAAAATGAAATAATCTATGTTATAGTAGCAATTTAATTTTCATTAGTTGTGTCTAAATTATGGATGACTCTTGAGACTTTGGTTTATGTATAATTTTATATTATAACTTAATTAAAATAAATTTATTAATTAGTAACTTAGTATTGTGGAAAGTAACATAGCTTTGAAGTCAAATAGCCTCAGATACTAATACTGGCTCTATTATTTATTAGGGGAATGACCTTGGCAAATTAACTTATCTAAGCTTCAGTTTCCTGACTAAAAAATGTAGTTATGTATTGTGTGCCTTTACAAATTTATTAGGAGGATAGATGAGATGAGTAGGTAAAACACAGTAGCCCGGCCAGCATTGCTCAGTGGTTGAGTGTTGACCTGTGAATCAGGAGGTTCGATTCCCGGTCAGCACATATGCCCGGGTTGCAGGCTTAATTCCCAGCTCAAGGATATAATTTCCCTATTTATTTTTGTCCTTTTGACCTGCTTTCCTTCTGTAACTGTGGTTGTGAAGGTTGTGCCAAGGGTAATGTTGACCCATAAAGGAACAATTGTGGAGAATTTGAGTGGAAACTGGTCAGAAAAAGGGCTATTGCTGTGTAAATTTCTGAAACATTGGTCTCTTAGTCAGTAACTAATGTTCCAGTTTTAAAAAATAGTGGAGTTATAACAACTATTGACACATGCAGCAACTTAGATGAGTGTCTAGGGAATTAACTCTGAGTGGAAGAAAAACCAGTCCCAGAAGGTTACCTGGTGTATGGCTCCATTTACGTAATATTCTTGGAATGACTTAATTTTAGAGATGGAGGATAGATTAGTGATTGCCAGGATCTAGGAATGGGGGAAGGAAGGAGTAGTTACGAAAGTACAACACCAGAGAATACTTGTGGTGTTGGAACTGTTCAGTATCTTGACTATGATGGTGGATACATGAACATACACAGGTGATAAAATTAATACACACTCAGAATGAGTACAAGTAAAACTGGGGAAATTGGAATAAGATTGGTAGATTGTATTAATGCCAGTATTCTGATAAGACAGTTTTGTAAAATGTCACCATTGGGGAAAGCTAGACAAGTATATAAGGGATCTCTCTATTATTTCTTACTACTGTATGTGAATCTACAATTATCTCAATAAAAAATAGTTGGGTACCATTTGCTATTAAATGCATATGCAAACTCTAGTTTAACTTTCTTATATCTGAAAAAATAAAACATTAACAAAATTGACAGCTACCAAACTGATATCCGCCCCTATCTATTTCCTAAAATACCCCACTCCAAGGGCATGTCCATCTGACTCCTTTATTTCTATGGCATCACGTAATGAAGAGGAGTGTGGCAACTTGGGGACATAAAATAGAGAGCAGGCTTCCCAACTCTCTGGGCAGTGCAAGGTACCTTACATGTTTTTTTTTTTTTATTTTAATTCTCACCCCTGTGAAAAAGGTACTGTTCTTACCTGTCTTTACACAAGCAAGCAGAGGAATGCAATTTGAAAAGTAATCATATAAAATCAGGATTTTGGAGGCATTGTCCTTATTATTGTTTTTTAATTGTGGTAAAAAACACACAACATAAAATTTACCATCTTCACCATTTTGAATGTACTGTAGTTCAGTAGTGTTAAGTATATTCACATGTGACCAATCTGTAGAACTGTATCTTGCAAAAATTAAGCTCTATACCCATTAAACAACAATTCCCCATTTCTCCTTCCCTGAACCCCTGGCAACCACCATTTTACTTTGTTTCTATGAATTTGGCTATACAAGGTACTTCATGAGTGGAATCATATTATACAGTATTTGTCTTTTTGTGACTGGCTTATTAGTTAGCATAATGTCTTCAAGTTTCATCCATGTTGTAGCATGTGTCAGAATTTTTTTTCTTTTTAAGGCTTATTAATATTCTATTTATATGCCATATTTGGTTTATTCATTCATCTGTTGATGGACACTTGAGTTGCTTCTACCTTTTTTGGCCATTGTAAAAAATGCTATTATGAGCGTGGGTGTACAAATACCTCTTTGGGACCCTGCTTTCGATTCTTTTGGCTATATACTCAGAAGTGGAATTGCTGGATCATGGCATTGCCCTCATTTTGAAAGTCATTCAGACACTAACCATATTCGCTCTGTAGCTTTATTCCATTTGTCCCTGAATTGGAGAAGACAGGTGGGAATTAACAGAGGGTGTGGTAATGGGTTTATGTGCAGAAGGTTTTTTTTTGTGTGTTTTGAGGCAGGAGATAAGTGAAAGACCTAATAGAATTATATCATGCAAGATTATATATTTGATTTTTAAAAGTCTTAGGAAAGATGATGTTATTTATTACAACTATTTTACTTAGATGGGAATATTGTTTGTGAATGTCCTTCTTAAGAATAAAGTCTTTTCTGTTTTAGATTAATACAAAAGCTGAACCAGCAGACAATCTTACAAGTTTCCTGTGGCAACTGGCATTGCTTGGCTCTTGCAGCTGGTAATGTAACATTGAAATATATGCTCATATTAAGTTACTATTGTGACCAATTCTCTTTGCATTTTTGTGTGATGTTATCTAACTGGAAACCTTTAATTAACTGGTTAGTGTCTATGCATTGCTGTTGGACAGTGGCCATTCTCCAGCACCCTTACTTTTCTCAGGTGTGAAGGATGAAAAAGGTGGTCATCATAGCTGCTCTAGTTCTCTTGCAGGGGAAGACAAGCAGCAGACAGGACTGTACCCAAGTGTTCTTGAGCATATGAGCCTACAGAAGATTGGTTTTTCTTAGCTGCACCTCACTATCAAGCTCTATTTCACTATTGGGTACCCCAATAAATGACAAAGAAAGAGCTAGAGAAACCTAAGCCAGCAAATAATACTGTATTCTCTGTTAGAATAAATTTGAAGGAAATCCACACTAACATGTCCTGTTCTGATAGATACTCTGTGGTGTAATTCAGTTCATGCCGAACCTCTTGAAATCCTGGGTCTCATGGTCTTGGGGTGTTCAGAAATAGTTCATCTTGCTTAGTGGTTTTAAGCCTGGTAATTGGCCTATTCAAAACTGAATTGTCTTAAACATTTGATATTTTAATTGCATAACTGTTAATAGCCTTTGAAGAATAGTAAGACTTAGCTTATCTCTCTGTTGTTAAGACAAGTGGGAGTTTTGGTTAGGACAGCCTTACAGCATGAAGTGTCTCTGCTCCCTTGCTCTTGGGGCAGGTTTGATGTATGTATGGGATCAACTAACAAATGATCCTACTGGGCAACTGTATTGTTCTAACGGATTGTTTTGTGGATGGAACTTGTATCATTTCTGGTAATACTTGTTATCCTGTTCTTATTTCAGATGGTCAGTTCTTCACCTGGGGAAAGAATAGCCATGGGCAGCTGGGCCTGGGGAAGGAGTTTCCCTCCCAAGCCAGCCCACAGCGGGTGAGGTCCCTGGAGGGGATCCCGCTGGCTCAGGTGGCTGCAGGAGGGGCCCACAGCTTTGCCCTGTCTCTCTCTGGAGCTGTTTTTGGCTGGGGGATGAATAATGCAGGGCAACTAGGGCTCAGTGATGAAGAAGGTAGGTAAACTCTTCATACATACCTCTTTGTTCAAAAACACATTTATTCGTTTAACACATGTTTCCTGGTGATCTACTCTGTGCTGGACCCATGTTAGTTACTAAGGGTGCAGCAGTGAACAAAGCAGATAAGACCTAGGCTTAGTGAAAATTGCATGGTGGGCACAAACCAGTAAGTATATAGTCAGGGATTTGAGAGGAAGATTTCCTGTTTTACATTTGTGGTCAGGGAGGGCGTCTCTGGTAAGAGGATGTTTGAGCAGAGCCCTGTAGGAAGTCAGGTAAGAAAAGTAACATATGGATATCTGGGCAAAGAATGTTCCTGTGAAAGGGAGCAGGATGAGCAAAGGCTATGATTCAGGAAGATACGTGGTGTTCTCGAGTAGAGTGAGCTGGGGGAAGATAGCAGAGCTGGAGGTCAGATGGGCAGTGTAGGTCAATCATGTAGGGCCTGGTAGGGCAGGGTCAGGATTTTGGCTTCTTTTCTCTGTGAGGGTTTTGAGGAGAGGAGTGATTTATCTTGACTCTGGCTATAGTGGGTCCAGGGGGAAGCTGGAAGAGCAGTAGGGAGGTAGTGGGAGTAGTCAGATTTTGTATCGACTTTGAAGATGGGGCCAGTTGGATGTGTGGTTTTAAATAAAGAGAAGAAAAGCTGGAAGGATAAAGTTACCATTTATGAAAAGAGGAAACCTCTGTGTGTGGTGGGGGATGGGCAGGAGGTGGGCAGGCAGAGTTGGGGAGTGTGGGGAAACTATGCATTGCGTTTTAGATATATTAAACGAGATGTCTGTTGGACATCCAAATGAAGATGCATGCAGGAAGATGAATATGTGAGTCAGCCATCCAGGGGACCCAAAATTCATGCTAAGATAGGTATGTATATTTCATCTCAAGGGCAAATGGTAGTGACATTCTGATATTTATCTTACTCTAGATCGAGAGTCCCCTTGCCATGTGAAACTTTTACGAACGCAAAAAGTTGTCTATATTAGTTGTGGAGAAGAACACACAGCGGTCCTCACAAAAGTAAGGGACTCTGGAGTATTCTGGAATAATCTGGTACTGGATATGACATGGATGATTATCATTGATTAAGTATTTTATTATTTTTTATCCTCACCCGAGGATATTTTTTCCATTTATTTCTAGAGAGAGTGGAAAGGAAGGAGGAGGGAGGGAAAGAAGTGGGGGGGAGAAGAGAGAGAGAGAGGGAGAGAGAGGGGGGAGAAGAGGGAGGGAGAGAAAAATGGGGGGAGAGAGAGAGAGGGAGAGGAGGAGAGAGAAACATCGACATGAGAGAGATTCATCAATTAATTGTCCCCCACACAAGCTCCTACTGGGTCTGGGGATCCTGCAACTGAGGTACGTGCCCTTGACTGGCAACTGGCCTTAGACCTTTCAGTCCATAGGCCAACGCTCTAACCACTGAACAACTGGCCAGGGCTGATTAAATTTTTTTGATTATTTTTTATAGTGTTTAGAGCAGCCGTGGGCAAACTACGGCCCGCGGGCCGGATCCGGCCGTTTGAAATGAATAAAACTAAAAAAAAAAAAGACCGTACCCTTTTATGTAATGATGTTTACTTTGAATTTATATTAGTTCACACAAACACTCCATCCATGCTTTTGTTCCGGCCCTCCGGTCCAGTTTAAGAACCCATTGTGGCCCTCGAGTCAAAAAGTTTGTCCACCCCTGGTTTAGAGAGAGTGGTGATGATGTTTAAAAATAGTTTTATGTAAATAACCTTAAAATATAGTATATGTAGCAACATTCTATGTTCCTTTAAAATAAGTCATTTAAATACAGGGAGGGGTAAAAGTGGTTTACAGTTGTTAATATGGCAAATAATACAATCTATATATATAAAAGGCTAAGCAATCATGTAACCATCCAACCGTCCGATTGACCGGTAGGTATGATGTGCACTGACCACCAGGGGCAGACGCTCAATGCAGGAGCTGCCAAGCTGCGGTGACTTGGCAGTGGCAGTACTCGGGTGATGCACCCCAGAACCAGAGAAGAGGGAGCCTGATTCCTCATGGGGCTACATGATTCCACCTTTGGCCGTGGGTGGCGCTGCCGCCCCGAATCTGGTTTACTGCTGAGCTGTGGTGACTGCAGACGCCCTTTGAGCTTTGGAGCTGCCCCAGGTGTGGCCTGCCTGAGAGGGACCACGGGAGGTAGGCTCCAGGGCGTCCGGCTGTCTCACCCAGTCCCGCCCCACTGGCCACCTTCTAATTAATTTCCTTTTAATGTGCACGAATCCGTGCACCAGGCCACTAGTAATAAATAATAATATAAGAATAAACTCTGTTTTGGGTACTCACAACTGTAAACCTACTTTTGTCCAACCCTATATCTAGAAAAGAGCAATGTAATTAACATTTAAAAATTATCAACCTATTTCTTTTGCTTCTAAAACAGTCACATCTAGAGAGAGTGAAAATTATTTTCATGTTGGATAAATACTATTATAGATTCACTATAATAAAATACCTTAGCATTTGTTCAAATGTAGCTGTTAAAAATACATCTTACTTAACCAAGGAGTTTGTAGAGCATTTAATTTTTTTATATATGAATGATGATGCATTCATCTCATTTCATCTGTTTCTTTGTTTCTCTTTTTTTTGTGTTTTGCTTTCTAACACACCATTGTACTTTTAAACAATTTTCAAAATTTACAGTTTGCACACATTCCCTTGAGCAGTGCTGTCTTTGTTCCATAAAGATATCTTACGTTCCTTTATTATTATTTTATTTAATGAACATCCCATAGCAGTGATCTTGGCCAAGTATAAGGTGAGCATAGTGTCTTTGTACAGACCATTTGTGATAAGAATTTTGTACGCAGAAGGTTTGAGAGGAGTGAAACTCAGCAGTCCAGTGCAGTCATGTGATGTTTGCTCCTTGTTAGAGTGGAGGTGTGTTTACCTTTGGTGCTGGTTCCTGCGGGCAACTTGGGCATGATTCCATGAATGATGAGGTTAATCCAAGAAGAGTTCTAGAGCTGATGGGCAGTGAAGTAACTCAGATTGCTTGTGGCAGGTGAGTGCTCGCTCCTAAGAGCTTCCTAGTATCTATCTATCTATCTATCTATCTATCTATCTATCTATCTATCTATCTATTTAAATATATTTTTATTGATTTCTGAGATGAAGGGAGAAGAAGAGAGAGATAGAAACATTAATGATGAGAGAGAACCACTGATTGGCTGCCTCCTGCACGCCCCCTACTGAGGATCGAGTCTGCAACCTGGGCATGTGCCCTTGACCACAATTGAACTTGGGACCCTTCAGTCTGCTCCACTGAGCCAAACTGGCTAGGGCCCTACTAGCTATTTAGACCCAGAAATGGGTCTTGTCTTGTAGTGATGGAGAATGTGGTTAGACCTAATCACTATTATTTTAAGAAATCATAGCTGCTGCACACCTATGGTGAAAGTTTGGAGAGAGTTGGTTCTGAGCAGGCTGTGGTAAGGAAGGGTTTTAGATAAGCAGAGGAACATGGGGACATTAGGCTTCTTTTGGGATAAAGAGTAGCAGGATGTGGGGAAGACATGAAGAAAGGAAAGTGAGAGAGTCTCCGAGAACTTCTCAGAAATTCTGCTTGGTCCACCCGCCTTCTTTCCTCTCATCCTAAAGGCCAAATGCAGCAGGACATCCAGCTCTTCCCAAGTCTTGCCATCTTCCCCATGACCAAGAGCGTCAGAGAAGGATAGGAGTATGGGAAGCCAGCCACTGTGAAAAGAGTCACATAGAAATATGGGGGAGGCTTTCTAGGGGCATGCCTAGGAATTGCTGTGCTCAACTTGTGGACGTTAAAAGTCAGAGTCTGAGTGTATATCCATATTCAGTAATTATTTTTAATTTAATTATATTTCCCCAGACAACACACCCTTGCCTTCGTGCCTTCTTCTGGACTCATCTATGCATTTGGTTGTGGAGCAAGAGGTCAACTAGGAACTGGACATACTTGTAATGTTAAGTGCCCATCTCCTGTGAAAGGCTACTGGGCTGCTCATAGTGGTCAGCTTTCAGCCACAGCTGGTAAGAGTGATTTTCATTAGAATTTAATGATATTTAAATGATAGAAACAATTTTTTAGAGAACATGTTTTTATTTTTTCCTTGAGGTCTTTTGAGGGAATGAATATGAGGTTTTTTCTTTTAATATCAATCAACAAATATTTGAGTACTAGCTATATAGGTGAGATCCTAAAGAATAAAGCAGAAAATGTTCTTTTGGCCCCAAGAACTTTGGTAGACATTTTAATTACTATGAAAGTTAATGTTTATTGAATGCTTGACCAAGTTCCGTTACTATGCTAAGCACTTGGGATAACTTTAAAAACTAGTGGTTGTTGTCCTCATGCCGGCGATGAAGAAACAGTCTTAAGGGAAGTTAAGTAACTTGCCCAAGATCACAGAGATTCTAGGGCAGGATTTAAATTCAGATCTGCCTCATTCTAAAGCCTGTGCTCTTAATACTTGTACTGTATTACTTTCCTTTGCTAATATTTTCGTCATAATATGACACAGTTTCATTTTATGCCATTGTCACCTTTACTTAAAAAAATAGTTAAATAGCATAGTGTCCAAAATAAGGCAGGCTCAGTGTGAATAAATGCAGAGGCTGAAATGGAGCTGGAGAGTCATTACAAGAAGCATAATTTAATAATTAATTTTGAAGACTGTAAAGTGACACTTTCAGGATTGTGGGAAACTTCAGGACAGGGACTGAATCTTTTCCTCTTTGTAAACCTAGCCTGCAGTACAGGGCCTTGCACAAACTTCTCACTCAGTAAATATTTGTGGAATGAATATGTGAGTGTCTAAAAATGTAGAACTTAAAATATAAAATAAACGGGATTTTTTTCATTTTTTTTTTTGCGATGTTCCAAAAAGTGAAAGAATGGCTTGGTGTCCTCTCTGTCATTTGTAAATGTCTTTTTCTCAAGATATTGTACTTATTATGTTAGGAATGTATATGTTTAAGAAATACTAACTTTATATACTAACTTTAAGTACTCAAGTGTTTTAAAGGTTGATTTGAAACCCAAAGTTTCCAAGTTTAATTACAACCTAACAGGTGCCTTTTCCTTATGTGATCATAAACTTGTATTACAATGTTTGCCAAAATGATTTTATAACATAAGTAGGTACATTTCAATTTATTATGGTAAATGCTATGGTTTTAGGAACTTTCATGGTAATGTGGGAACACAGGGGAAGCCTTCAGGAGTATTCCAGTTAGAGGAAGTTTGAGCTGTGTCTTAAAGGATGATTTGGAGTTAGCCAGGTAGAGGACTGTGAGGGAGTGGGTGCTGCGTACCAGAATGGCCCAGTTCCGGGAGCACTGTTCCGATTATGCTCTAGAAGACACCATTCATGGAAACAGTGTGTGCTGGTGGTGGTGGAAGGAAAAGGCATGGAGACATGGAATGGAATGGTACTAGATTAGAAATAAAAGCAGCGTGATGGTATTAGAGTATTACCATAGACACAGTGTGATGACATACAAAGCAGGGAGTAGGACACGCAGGTTCTTATATGGCAAGCTTCATCCTGAAGGGGCTAGGGAGCACCACACTCAGATGTTGAATTCTTTGTTAGGCAGATGTTACTGTTCATAGTACTGACCGTTTTAAATTGCAGGTCAGTGGCATGACAGAACTAGAATGAAAAATAGAAACGAGGTCAGCATTAGCTGGCATTTGGGGAGGGGATGGAGATAGGGTTAGAGTGGAGGCTACCATTTGATATATTTATTTTTAATTGAAGTAGAAACAGTCCTGGGCAGAGAGCCAGGAGACAGTTTTTTTTTCACTTCTCTGACATAATTAAAATGGATAGGAAACCATTGTGAAGGATATTTTGGAATATTAGAAAAGGGATCAAGGAAAAACTTTAATTATTGAAAAACATGCTGTTGAAAATTTTTTTGACAGATCGCTTTAAATATCATATTGTTAAGCAGATCTTCTCTGGAGGAGACCAAACTTTTGTACTTTGCTCCAAATATGAGGTAAAATTTTCTTTTGACTATTACTTTGGGGGTTGAATGATGGTGAACCAGTATTTATTTTAATAAATAATTATACAGAAAAATAAATAATTACACAAGAGCAATGTTACTCTTTGTTTCTACCAGTTTATCTTATTAAAATAAGCAAACTAAACCTTGTAGACATTAGCTTCATTTTGCTTCCTTGAAATGCCAATATTTTTTTCTGGTATTTTAGTCATAGAGTTCTAATTTATAATTTAAAATTACTTGTATCTATATCTGTTCCAAAAGAGATTTAAGGATACCTAGATAGTTCATACGTACTTTGGCATTATTAGACTTCCTGTTTCTTTGCTTCTCCATGAAGTAGTGAAAATACTAGGTGTTTGAGAACTTCGTGGGTTTCTTTCTTTCTTTCTTCTTTTTTTTACATGATTGAATATATACAAAATATAGAAGAGATACCCCAGTATTTAACTATCCTTTCTCATTTATAATCTGCTCATTGCACCACACTAAAATTTTCCTCATGTTGTCCCCTGCATCACTATTATGTGTAAGTCAGGAAGAAGGAGGTTCCAGTATCTTTTGTGGTTGAAGGTAGGAGAATATGGCCTAGGTATCTGCAACAGTGCTTTAATTCATTGCCCTCTTCCTGGATGAGGAAAATCAGTCTGCAGCCAGCACCAGAGAATTGCTTTGTGCCCTCCAGCCTCTCTTCTACTCTTGTGCTTTCTCTCCTCTCCTCTCTCTTGCCCTCCCTGCATTGATCCTTATCCTATCCTGGAGCAGCAAGGAAGGGGCATTGGTGATGATAAAGGATTCCAAATTGGAAATTCTCCCCATCAGTCTGATATTTTGCCATCCTTAAATATGAACTGTTCTTACCTTCTAATTAGTAAAATTCTATGCTTTTGGTAGAAAAGGTTGTGGTGGAGCCTGAGGCTGCAGGTTGGACAGCTAAAACTGATAATTAGATATTTTCCAGGTCAGCACCCTGAAGAAGGTTCTGTTTAGTGACACCATCTGGGGTGATTGGGAACTCTAATTTTAGACCTATTTTAGACCCAGCTTCAGTGCTTCACAGAGAAATGTTGAGGAAAGCTGAAATTATTCTGTTTCTTTAAGATGCCAATAAAGTGACGTATGAAAAACACTGCATCTCTGCAGAATAATAACTTTTTGTCCACAAGTAGTACAGTTCGAAGTACTCATATTCCTAAGAAACTGACTTGAATAATATTATCCGAAATATCCACAAATATTTTTCCTGTTCAATTCAACATAAAACTTAGTTTCCTTCCTTTTATAAATGTTATCTGATATAGCATGGTGGGGCAAAAGTAGGTTCACAGTTGTTTGGTGGAAGCCTGGGAAGGGAGAGAGAGTAGGGTGGAGGGGGTCATTGGGGAAAGGGGGGCATCTACTTTTCAACAATAAAGATAAATAAAAAATAAAGTAATTTAATAAATTAATTAAAATTAATAATAATACAAGAATAAACTCTGTTTCAAGTACTCACAACTGTAAACCTACTTTTGCCCCACCCTGTAATATCCCTGAAGAGTCTTCACTCCTTCTGTTGTCCAGTCTCCAGCTCACTTTTGCCAGCACCAGCATTGGCCTTTGCAGTCCCCCTGACTTTCTTCATTCTGTTCTGGGTTCCTTTTGCTATTTTCTTCAGGTGTTCTCATACAGACCATGTCTTGCAAATTTTATGTTTAGGTTCATTTTTCTTTGCCTAATTCAAGGAATCATAAATCGTTTCAAAGCCAGTTGTCTCACCACCACCAAAATGGGTTCTGAATCCAAATACAGAGATGACATCTGCTGGTCTTATACATTTTGGTTAGTTTTTCTTGAATTTCTGTCTTGGGTACTGTTTCCTTCCCAGGGTGAAGGATGTCGATGACTATTTGTTTCCACTGAAGTAGTCAGTTGGTCAGCAACTTCTTGGTGTGGATAGTTACTGGGATATTCATGATGGCAGCCAAAGAGGAAAAAAAGCTGTAGTTGAATTTTAAATTTACTGTAATTAACACTGATGTGACTGGCAAAACATTGATGAGAAGGAAGTGAAGTAGGTTAGTGTTAAAGAAACAGGGCAGGTTAATGTTTAAACACCTGTTAAGAGTAGTATGCATTAAAAATGTAAGATTGCAAGGGAAAAAAGAAAATAAAAATAGGGTATTACTTGGTAAGGTGTTGCTCTTTTTAAAAAACAAACCTATACACTTTTACTTAAGCCAATAACCATAGATTTTTGTTTAGATACAGAAACTGATCAAATCATGCTTATCTTGTTACCATATCACATGAAGAATCACTTAAAGAACCAATAAAAAGCATCTGTGTAGTAACAGGCTCCATTTAAAAACATATATATTTATTTCTTTATTGATTTCAGAGAGGAAGGGAGAGGGAGAGATAGAAACATCAATGATGAGAGAGAATCATTGATCGGCTGCCTCCTGCACCCCCCCTACTGGGGATCGAGCCCACAACCCGGGCATGTGCTCTTGGCCGGAATTGAACCTGGGCCCCTTCATTCCGCAGGCTGACCCTGTATCCCAGCCGTGGGCAAACTACGGCCCGCGGGGCGGGTGCGGGCCCGTTTAAAAGAAAAAAAATAAAAAAAAAAAAAAGACCGTACCCTTTTATGTGATGATGTTTACTTTGAATTTATATTAGTTCACACAAACACTCCATCCATGCTTTTGTTCCGGCCCTCCGGTCCAGTTTAAGAACCCATTGTGGCCCTCGAGTCAAAAAGTTTGCCCACCCCTGCTCTATCCACTGAGCAAAACTGGCTATGGCCAGGCTCCATTTTTGTAAAATGCTGACTCATTCATTAATACCAGGCCTGAGGTGGAAGAAGGGAGGGGAGGAGTTATGTTCAGATACTCCTTTGCTACATTTGATTCTAGGTCTTGGCAATTTAGTGAGTGTAAACCATAGCCATTTTTCCTTTCATCTTGTTCCCTAGATAGGACTGAAGAGGGAATGCAGTTGAGATTGTGTGTGTGTGTGTGTGTGCACGTGTGTGTATCCGTCTGAAAGCCTGCTATCCTATATAATAAAAGGCTAATATGCAAATCGACCAAACGGCAGAACAACCGGTCGCTATGACGTGCACTGACCACCAGGGGGCAAATGCTCTATGCAGGAGCTGCCCCCTGGTGGTCAGTGTGCTCCCACAGGGTGAGTGCTGCTCAGCCAGAAGCCAGGTTCATGGCTGGCGAGTGCAGTGGTGGTGGCCTCTCCCACCTCTGCGGAAGTGCTGAGGATGTCCAGGTGGACATCCCCTGAGGGCTCCCAGACTGCAAGAGGGTGCAGGCGGGGCTGAGGGGACCCCCCCCCCCAAGTGCATGAATTCATGCACATCTTAGCATGACTCACTCATAGTAACAGAAAGCACAATTCTCTAGAGCAGCGGTTTTCAACCTGTGGGTCGCATCGCCTAAAACCATCAGAAAACACACATATAATTACATATTGTTTTTGTGATTAATCACTATGCTTTAATTATGTTCAATTTGTAACAATGAAAATACATCCTGCATATCAGATATTTACATTACGATTCATAACTAGCAAAATTACAGTTATGAAGTAGCAACGAAAATAATTTTATGGTTGGGGGTCACCACAACATGAGGAACTGTATTAAAGGGTCAAGGCATTAGGAAGGTTGAGAACCACTGCTCTAGTGTGACATAATCCTCTTTTTTCTTAGAACAGTTATTCTCAACCTTGGTTGCTCATTGAAATCACCTGGGGGGCCTTAAAAAATGCTAATGCCTCTAGGGAATCTGATTGAATTGGTGTAGTGTGACTTGGCCGCCAGGATTTGTAATTGCTCTGGTGATCCAAGAGTAGCCAAAGTTGAGAAACACTGTCCTAGACCAACTTTTTCGTTTTGGCCTATATGTAATTAGAAGACATTGATTAGAAGAAAATTGATGCTTTTTCTTAGATCTTTAGGTAATTCTGAAATTGTACTTTATTTAAGGCATCTGAAGTTTATTGGGTGGACATATAGGGAAGAATGAGAAAATAATTCCATGTCTATATTTTATTTATAAGTTTGTGTTCAGCTTCACCCTTCAATGGGGGAAGTAATTAAAATTTACATAACAACAATAGTTTAAAAACCAGAGTGTGTTTGTATTTGCTCAAATGTCTACTTTGTCTTATGATTTTTATCTATATAATCCAAGATGACTTCTGCTCTTTCAATAGATGTCTGTGGCCATTTTAGTAAAATAATTATCATGAACCGGATCAAAAACTTTGGCAAGCATCTCTGATTCATAACACGACTTCTCTTTTTCCCTTATAATGATATCTTAACTCATAATTATGGGAAAAACCAAGAAAATTTGCTTTGAAAGTTGTGTTTTTATGTGTAGATGCAAACTAGAAAAAAAATGATCATTTTATGAATTGGTGGATGAATGCTCTACTATTACTTTTTGCTTTTTTCATATATATATATTTTATTGCTTTCAGAGAGGAAAGGAGAGGGAAAGAGATCAATGATGAGAGAGAATCATTGATTGGCTGCCTCCTGCACACCCCCTACTGGAGATCACGCCCACAACCCCAGGCATGTGCCCTTGACCCGAATTGAACCCAGGATCCTTCAGTCCCGCAGGCCGACACACTGGGCCAAATCAGCTAGGGCACTTTTTGCTCTTTTCTATTGACAAGTATAGGAGGTATAAAGCACTTTCAACTTTTTCGTAGTTCTACATCAAGAATAGGATTTGGGGAAAATTAGTTGAAAAGGGAAATTTTTAAAATAAAATTGCTTATGTTTTTAAAATCTCACGGAATAAAGGATGTACAGTCCTGGGCAACATTTAGAATTTTTAAGTCCACTATTGACATGTCCTTTTGCCACCTTTATAAATTTATAGCTATAAACTTGGAGCAAGAAACTAAGAGTCATTTTTTATAGATTATTTGCAATATACATTATAACAGCTTTTTATAATATATTTTGTTGGAGTTCAGTGAATATTTATGGCACAGGATTAATACCTTAAAAACCTTGCTATTATGGTGATTCAGCCAAGGGGCAAGAAGTCTGGAAAAGTCATATTGAGTTGGTTTCTCTGGGAAACAAACTCTGAAACTGAGATTTATGTTCAGAAAGTTGTTTTGGGGAATGCGTTGTGGAACAACCTTTACATGGAATGAAGGAGTCAGGTTTGGGCAGAGGGAGAAGTTGATCTGCCAATCAGTATAACTGAGTCCCCAGGCAATCCTTGGGGAGCTCTGAGGTTGGGGTGGCGCTTCAGCCATTCCTGAGTTGAGGCAAAGGGGCTGGGCCTTTACACCACACCTCTAACTGCCACTGGATGGGAAAGGAGTGAAGCAATTTCTGGAGAGCAGCCCAGCTGTCAGCTGTCAGGAGCTTACACTCTCAGCAGCTGGGGGGAGTGAGTTCCCCCTTTCTGAAGGGTGGGGGGCATCTGGGCAGTGCACCCCAGCTCCTGTAGTAAGTGAAACACAAAATGGAGATTATGTCGGGAGAAGCAGAGGGGAAAAGATCCATCCTACATAATTTCTCATTTTTACTGTTGTATTTCATCCTCCAGAATTCTTCTCCTGCTGTTGACTTCAGGATTATGAACCAAGCACATTATACCAGTTTAATAAATGATGAAACCATAGAAGCTTGGAAACAAAAACTCTCAGAACACAACAATGCAAATACAATCAAGTATGTAATTATTTGTTTTTATTTTTTCAAAAGTGTAGTGGAATCTTCTATCAGTGATTTTCCCCACTTTCCTATTGAGGTTGGGAATATAAATGATGTTTTACATTTTAGGGAATCAGTTTTGCACCTATATATTCAGGATTTGGTGTTCTTACCCCAAATAACATACAGGTTGTTCCTTCTTCATTCTTTCAGAGATTGTATTCTTCAGCCTGCCTTGTTCAGATCTTAAAAATCCTGATGAAGGTCTGAGTTGGCCTTTCTGTTAAGAAAAATTATTATTATTGTTTGACTCCAAGAGTTTCTTCATATGCATGTTCCAAAGCATCCTAAGTCTAAGATAGCTATCTTACCTCATCTGAATATTCTAGGATTCACAATGATTAGTTGAGATGGTAATTCAGTGTCAAATAGGGGAAAAAATATAGTAAAAAGTATTGAGGCCTTTTATCAAGTTTATTTTATTCTTAAAAGAGAACTTTTTACTGAACATTTTTATACATTTTTCATTGGTTTTCTTTAGCATTTCTATTTTTCTGCAGAGAATCTTCTTCTTGGGAATGAATGAATCACATTTGCTGTACTAAGCTGTGGTCATTCCCAGAAATGTGTATAATATACCTGGCTTTATGCCATGGATTGTAGGGGCAGATGACCAGGGTCTGAACTTAGGGCACACTGGGGGTCATTGGGAATGCCCTAGAGCAATTCTTGGCTGTCCTCAGAATAGGTGTCTCAACAGAGGAGTTCAGGCTGGAAGGTAGCAGGGGAAACTGGACTAGATTCACTGTTGAAGGGCTGGGTGGAGAGGGGACTGAGGATTGTGGCCTCACTTAGCTGGAACCATGACACTTTGCTAGTTTTCAGTTTTCTCATAAAATGAAAGGATGGAAGAAATGATCTCTAAAGATCTTTCCTGACCCAGATTCTATGACTGAAACAGCCTTCACAACCCTGTATTTGTTTCATTCCCTCCCTTTCCTTAAACTGAATAAGAGGGTCTAGAGCTCCTGACATGCAATTTCACTCTGGATCCTTGGAAACTAGTTATTTTCGCAGAACCTGTATAATCTAAGTAATAGAAATAAACACACATTTCAGTTATCGTTCGTTTTATTCTCAGATAGGCAGCAAAATAGAAGGAAGTGGTTGTTCAGCTATTTGCAAAGATAATTTCTGTATTTGGGAGATAGCTCAACTTCTCTGTTTTGGTTTTATTTTTTGTTCATGTTTGGAGATAAGGTGGAGCGTAGATGGCTGGTGGTAGAATAATGTTCAAGATCATTACCAGATGCAAGAAGTTTTTCTTTTGATAGTTTTATGCTCTGTTTTTATTTTACTATGACTTACGGAAAACTTAAGCTCCTATTCATTTTGAGATGTGACGCAATATTGTTGTTTTTTTAAGCAAATTGTATGCACATTTTCCAGTGCTTCACCTGAAACCCTAGAAAGAGCTACTATTAATGAAACCCGAGAATATATGTCTAATCTATTGCTGATGCTTAAATAACTACCTATTTGTAATTATTAAAGGCTTTCCTCCCTTTTTCTCTCTGAACAGTGATGTTGTTCAGATATTATCTTCTGCAGCCTGTTGGAATGGAAGTTTTCTTGAAAAAAAGTAAGTGACTTAGAGTCTTAAAAAATACCCAAATGTCATAAATACCCACATGTGATACAGATACTTATTCAGCAAAGGCTGTGAAACACTTCTGTTCTCTTTGATGGTGGTTGGCCTTAATTCAGTGGATAAGCTAATGACTTATGCAGAAACTGGAATGACCAGTAGTAATGAAGGAAAGGCAATGCTGACTCATGCCTGGTTGGCAGAGAGGCCGATTACCAAGGAGAGAGGCTGTATCTCAGAAAGAGTTGATGTAATCAAAAGTAAGATTTTTGCCCTGACCTGTTTGGCTCAGTGGTTAGAGTGTCAGCCTGTGGTCTGAAGGGTCACAGGTTCGATTCCAGGTCAGGGGCATATACCTTGGTTGCAGAGCAGGAGGCAACCAATCCATGTGTCTCTCTCACATCAATGATTTCCTCTTTCATCCAGCCCAGCTCACCAGGAAAGTACATTTGGGCTGAACCCTCAGGTAGTAAATAGAGTATGTGGGTTTTGGGTTTTTGTTTTTTTTTGACTTGGCCTTATCCCTTCTGCAGATATACCCCTTAGGAACCTGATGCAGCAGAGGGTTTGTCATGGGTTTTGATTTTTGGTGATCCCAGATCCTTACCATTTCTTCGTACTTTTTGCCAATGAGAATCCCAAGAAGACTTGGACATCATTTCTGTGTATGAATCCCACTCCCCCATCCCACCTAACTGGGTTGCAAGAGCTCACTTCAGAAACTCTTCAGTGAATTAGAGATTGCTAAGTGATTTACTTGTATCATTAGGGCAGCTAGAATGAGCTTATCCAATTCATTTCAGACTCAATCCTTAGCCTTTTCCTCCAGGGAAAAGTATTCTGGATTGTGCTGATTTTGGTCTTTTTTAGAACAGTGATTCTCAACCAGGCTGATTTTGCTTCCCTGGGATACCTGGCAATGTCTGGTGACATTTTTTGTTACAATGGGGGAAGGTATACTACTGGCACCTAGTAGGCAAAGGCCAGGGATGCTGCTAAGTAGCTCACAATCCCACCCATTCAACGAAGAATTTTCCAGCCTCAAAAGTTAATGGTAACAAGGCTGAGGAATCTTGTTCTAGAAGAACAGCTCTTATGAAGGTTAGGAATGGCTCTCAGACAGATCTGTCGGGTTCTCCATCCTTAATAACATAGATTCCATCAGGTTCTGGGGGAAGCTTTTTTTTTTTTTTAACTGACAATAGTGCCATTTCAGGAGTCCTGCTCCTGCAGCTTATACAGAATGCATTGATGGGAACCAATTAAAATGAAGACCAGTTTTACAAAGCATACGTGTAAAATATTTTGTCTTTTTTTTTGGTATTTTGTTTTTTCTTAACAGTGTAGCAAAATTACATCTAAGCATATGGAAAGTTACATATGGGACACCAGAATGAATTTTTTTTTTTTTTTGAACAACAACAAAAGACGCAGCAAAACCCAACCATCTCCTCTTGATTTGACAGTTTAGGTTCCAACACATATAACTGTGGTTTAAAAATAAATGTGAGAAGCTCTGCTTATGTTTTTATAAATTAAACCATTGCTGTCAGAGGGTATTAAGACTATCTGAATGTGTCCATTACTCATAAACAGAAACCCGTTTTGCAAATAGCTAGTTCTTTTGTGATTGATAGATGTGGTATGTTCAAGAGCGGACATTTAAAAGAGACATTCTTTAAGTCTAAAAAAATGAAGACTTTACTCAGAGTACTCTAAAATGCTCTTTATTCAAGGTTGGAAAAAAGATAAGTTGCTAGGAAGTTAAAAACGGTAGCAGTGAAATTTAGTCCCTGGGTGAATGTAATTGTATCTTTCTCTTTTTTAAAAACATGTTTTCATTGATTTTAGAGAGAGAGGAGAGGAAGGGAGGGAGGGAGAGAGAGAGAGAGAGAGAGAGAGAGAGAAACAGAAACATCCATGAGAGAGAAACATCAATAGGTTGCCTCCTGCACGCCCCCTACTAGGGATCGAGCCAGCAACCTGGGCATGTGCCCTAACCAGGAATCCAACTGGTGACCTCTTGGTATATGGGACAGTGCTCAATCCACTGAGCCACACTGGCCAAGCTGTAATTGTATCTCTTGTGTTAACTAGTACATTAGCTTTGTATTTGTTGTAGATCTGATTTTAAGAAAGGCTTTAAACAAGGAAGTTCTACTTGCCACTTGTTGATGAGTGGTCCAGTTTGCAGAGGGTACTTCTTCTACATCTGGGTACAGCACCCACTGCTTGTTCAGTGCACCACAATTACAGAAAAAGGCAAAAACACAAGAGCAAGTCAGGGAAATAACACTGCTCATAAACTGTGAGACGGTCTCAAATTGAAATGATGATCCTTGTACTTAGACAGGAAGGAAAAAAGCCTTGACAATTTTAAGAATATCTTGAAAAAGGGATTCCAGAGAGGTTTATTCTGTCTGACTTTTCCAAAATGTACTATATTGTCTGCCAGGTCAAATTTAAATGTGATCAGTATTGATAAACTATTTTGTTTACCTGTTTATAATTCCTGTCAGAGTGTTTGCTTTGTGTTTCTTACATCCTCTTTTGTTTTTGTTTAGAATTGATGAACATTTTAAGACAAGTCCCAAAATCCCTGGGATTGACCTGAACTCAACTAGGGTATTATTTGAGAAGTTAATGAACTCACAACATTCTGTGATTCTAGAACAGGTATGTTCTTTACGTTGACAAAGTGCATGTTTAAAAGTGCTTTTTTTTCCCATTGCAATACTTCAATTTTCAAGAGAAAGAAAAAGACGAACAGGCAAAGGTCTTGTATAAACCTTAATTCTAAAATATTCAGTTTGGGAATTTGACCTACCTTCCACTTTCTTTTTGGCCTAAACCTTCCTAAGGAAATGCCTCTCCAGAGTGTAAGGTCTGCATGGGCAAGACTCTTTGGTTTTTCTTTTCACTGATATATTCTGAACACCTACATCAGTGCCTGGCTCATAGGAGGTCCTCAGTGATACAATGCGTGAGAGTTGAGAATCTATTAAATAGCATATGAATTAGAGATGGGGTAACTAGATCTCATGTATGCTTGAATTGCTCAATGCTCTTTTCTCTCGTACAGATCTTAAACAGCTTTGAAAGTTGCCTGATTCCTCAGTTGTCAAGTTCACCACCAGATGTTGAAGCTATGCGAATCTATTTAATACTACCTGAGTTCCCCCTGCTCCAGGATTCCAAGTATTATATAACGTTGACTATTCCTCTGGCTATGGCCATTCTGCGGCTGGATACAAACCCTAGCAAAGTATTAGGTGAATTTGCTATATTCAGTACTAGTGGTTTTGTGCTTTTTATTTTATTGGTGTGACCACTGGCTCTCGGTGGATTGAGATCCAAGAAGCTGTTTGTTGCCATTTAACATCCTTAACATTTTAACCTTTTTTTCTTTGCTGTTAATTTCTAACTAGCCGTATTGGCAATTTGAACAAATTGAACCATTATTTTGGTTATTTGAAATAATTCACGCCACACTAATATTGACTTTTAAATATTCACAAAGTTAGATTATCCAGCTTTATTTTTCCTTTTCCTGTTCTTGCTAGTAGTTAGTAGTGCCTCAATTTAATGTCTATCATTGCTTTTACTCCTATACCTAACTTAGGGGGTGGGAGTGAAATGAACAGTTTTGGTGATTCACAGGTCTCCAGAAAAGGAGAGGAAGAAAATGACCTGGTGGAGACTTACCAAATGTTTGTTTTGTTTTTCTTTTTTAGGGCAGTTGAGTCCTCACTGATTTTTGCAGGCTACGGACACTTTGCTGAGATAAGAACCTTCCGTTCCTCAGTGAATTGGAGAGTGTCTCTCATGGGAGTAGCACCTGAGATGTTTTTATTAACCAAGTGCAGAAAGTTTGTCTACTGTTTTTTTTCCTTTTTTCTCCCTGGTAAATTTTTTTAGGTGTTCACTGCAGCTCAGTAACGTCTGCGTTCCATGAGAAGTAGGATGTTACTTGAGTGTGATCTCCCCATGAGGAACCTATGTTCCTCGAGTGGAATATTGGAGTAGATTGCTTCCACCTTTGTAGAAGAAATAAACACAGAAGTCATAGAAGCACTAGTAGTAATATGTTAGCCCTTAGTTATTTTTTTAAGATCAAAAGCCTTTTGGAGCATATTTTCTCAGATGTGCTAATAGACTGTGAGGTAGAGAGATGGCAACTTGAGAACGAGTATAGTACCTGACTTTTAAATTTTGAAGGTTTTTAATTTTAATTTTTTCAGGTAGGATGGCACAAAGCGATCGAAATCATTCAGTTTTACACTGAATTTGTTTTTAACTTATAATTATAGAACTATAAACTTAAAAAAATGCCCTAAAGTAGAGAGAACACTACAGGACATCATCAATTAATTATTATCAACATTTTGCCCTTTTTATCTATTCCCCTACCACAAACTTTTTATTTTTGCTGGAATTTTATTTTAAGTCTCAGATATATTATTTAATCTCTTACATATTTCAGTATGGCTGAATTTATTACTGACAAAAGAGAAGTCATTGATACCGTTTTCTTGTCAGGTTATTTGGTGAGAAGCAGAAATAGTAGTTTTTCAACTAATTATGCCTCTTGAAAGGAAGGAATGGTTGTCATATTGATGCTGTTCTGGGATGTGTGGTCATTGGCATCCCTGATCCAGGATTTAGGTGTGGTGGATGAGAAGGGGGCTGAAAGGACTAAGATAGATGACTGCTCCTGCCCAAAATATGTACCTTAGCATCTTGTCCACAGTGTATCCTTGGGAGTGAAATTTTATTTTATTATTTATTTATGTATTTAAAAAATATATTTTATTGATTTTTTTACAGAGAGGAAGGGAGAGAGATAGAGAGTTAGAAACATCGATCAGCTGCCTCCTGCACATCTCCCACTGGGGAGGTGCCTGAAACCCTGGTACATGCCCTTGACCGGAATCGAACCTGGGACCCTTCAGTCCGAAGGCCGACGCTCTATCCACTGAGCCAAACCGATTTCGGCGGGAGTGAAATTTTAGATTAGCCTTCTAAATGAGTTTTTGAGCAGAAAAAATCAGATCAAGATTTACAAAAAAGGCTCCAGGGATTCTTGTATAGCTGCTGCTCTCTCTAGAAATACTTTAGTAAATTCCTTTAAAAAAAACCACCACGTTTTTATTGATTTTAGAGAGAGAGGAAAGGAGAGGAAGAGAGAAACATCGATGAGGGAGAAACATTGATCAGCAGCCTCCTGCATGCCCCCTACTGGAAATTGAGCCAGAAACCCAGTCATGTGCCCTGACTGGGATTCAAATTGGTGACCTCTTGGTGTATGGGATGACGCTCAACCAACTGAGCCACACCAGTGAGGGCTATTGGATTCTTTTAAAGTCAATTTTAGGAAACTATTTTAGAATGACGTTCGCTTTCTAGCTGGAGTGGTTTTTAGCTAGTAGGCAGAAAACATAAATACTTCAGACATAAATACCAAGATTATATGTTGAAATATGGTTTTTCTTTCTTTCTAAAGATAACTGGTGGTCTCAGGTATGCCCGAAATATTTCATGAAGCTGGTAAACCTCTATAAAGATGCAGTTGTTTATCTTCTTCAAGGAAGAAAGACATTCTTAATTCCTGTACTGTTTAACAATTATATTACAGCAGCTCTCAAGCTCTTGGAGAAATTATATAAGGTAAATATTGAGTGTGACGAGTGGGGAGAAGGCTGAATACGTGGGAGGGTTGAATGTCCTACTGAGATGTTTTGTGGGAAGTCATTGTCCAGTTGTCTTGGTTTTAGTTGTCCTTATTTTGTTCTGTATCAGGTAAATCTTAAAGTGAAGCATGTGGAATATGATACATTTTACATTCCTGAGATTTCCAATCTTGTGGACATTCAGGAAGACTACCTCATGTGGTTCTTGCATCAGGCAGGCACGGTAAGAATTCATGTAAAGCTTATCTTACAGCTTTAGTCTTTTCTCAGAGTACAAATAAGGATGATGAAAGGACACCTGAGCCCTATAAATTTGTCCTTGACTTTGGTGTTCATATCATACCTGTGTTTTATCCACTGGCTTTTGCATTCTTAAAGTTTGAAGTGCTTTGAGTAATTACAAATGATCACAAGGAGTTATGATTGAGTAGTCACACAGAAATGGTGTAAATTTTAATTAGTTGTCAACATGAAAAAAAAATCAAGGTATCTAAAGTAGTCAGACTCATAAAAACAGAAAGTAGAATTGTGGGGAAGGGAAGTGGGTAGTTGTATAATGGGTATAGGGTTTCCGTTTTGCAAGTTGAAAGCATTCTGGAGATCATTGCCCAATAATGCAAATGGAGTTAATATTACTGAACTGTATATTTTAAATGATATAGTAAACTTTGTTATATGTATTTTATCACACTTGAAAAATGTCAAGAAATATTAAATGAATTTTTAGCTTTTCTTGGAACTCAGAAGATCTGGCAACATGACCTTCTTCCCAGATGGCACTAATTGGTTGGAGTTCAATAGTGGTTCTTTAGACGAGGTTTCTGTGTGCCACAATCCCCACTGCAGCTTGATTTTGACATTGAGTAAAGGACATTTGGTAATTATCAGCTTCTAATAGCTATCCTACTTCAGTCATCTTATTCAGCTGCTTGAACCCTATAGTTCACTCTGATTTAGGATTATGTGAATGAAAAGGTCACATATCCCTGACGCAGTTCTCACCATATGTTAGACATGCCACCCAAAGAACTTCGTGCAGATTCCTGCCTGCCACCCTTGACTTGGCAAGAACTGCTGAGTTTGAATGTACTGTCTTGAGGTATAGGAAAGGCTTTTTAGATCCCCCATCTGTGGAGTATGTAAATTTGAGTTATGTCAGAAAACAGAATGATGATTTGGTTATAATATTTAGTGAAGCCATGCACAGCAGATACATTTGAGGTGAGTTCTTGCCAGTTTAACAGATTTATCACATGTAGGCAATATTTTCCCAGTAGGGTTTTTGGAGGTCAATAATTGCCTACAAAAGCAAGGTATTGCAGTAGGTTTATTTGACTAAGCAAGATTATTTCAAATAATAGGTGATGAATGTTAGACATAATATGTGTTTTTAATAAGATTTTATAATTACCTTAAAAATACTTTTCAATAAAAGTGGAGTAGAGTATTCTAAATAGGTTTATGAGGGAAATTTGACATGGAGGCTAACAATGAGCTCTGCTTTCACCCATTAATTTAGAAATCGTAAAAAGATTAACTTTTTTATTTCATTGATCTGTATCAAGTTATTACTCATTGAATAATGAAATGTTAAGAGCTGAAATAAGCCTTATGAATTATTTAGGCCAATTGCTTTGTTTTTAGGTGAGGAAATGGAGACTCCCGAGAAGTTAAACAATTTTCCCACCAATTTAATTAGCCATAAAAGCCAATTCTTCTGACTTCTAATCTATACACTTTCTCTGAGTTAATGTTGAATAGGATAATTCTAATGAACCCCAATTCTTTTTGCCACTGAAAAAGAAGTTACAGCTGTTAAATTCTAGATGATCATGACTGTAATCTCTGAATGGAAGTTAAATGAGCAACTTTACAACTTTTTTATAGTTTTTTCTCTTAACATTTAATAAGCAAATATAGTTTTGAATACCAAATGCTCATCTCCTCTTCAGTAATTAAGGTAGTTATTATAGAAAGGTAGAAAATAAGGTGAAATTACTATGTGAACTTTTGTAATTTTTGTGGAATTTTAAAAAGCTATATAAAGTGCAATAGTATTAGAAATTGAAGTTTAAATTTCTTGATATCTTGGGTTTTAACCTGAGTTGCTAAAGCTATTTTATACATAAAATGATATTTTTTTAAACCACTGTTTTGGTATGTAAATGACACATGATATTATATTAGTTCAGGTGTACAACATAATGATTCATTGTTTGTATACACTATGAAATGATGACCATAAAAAATCTAGTTACCGTCTGTCACCATACATAGTTACAGATGTTTTTTTCTTGTGGTGAGAACTTTTAAGATTTACTCTTTTAACAACTTTATAATGTGCAGTACAGTATTATTATGTAAGTCACCATGCCGTACACTAGCTCCTCAGAACTTATACCCTTTGACCTATATCTTCCCATCTTCCCAATCCCCTGGAAACCACCACTGTTTCTGTGAGATTGGCTTTTTTTTTTTTTTTTAATTCCTCATACAAGTGATACCATATAGTATTTGTCTTTCTCTGGCTTATTTCACTTTGCATAATGCCCTTCAGGTTCACCCATGTTGTTGCAAATGGCAAGATTTCCTTGTTTGTTTGTTTTTCTTATGGTGGAATAATATTCCATTGTATATATACACAATAAATATTTGTGTGTGTGTGTTAAATTTTTTAGCTTGGTAGTAGCTGAGGCAGTAGAGCATGTAGTTCAGAGGACATGCTTGGGTCGAAAAGAGATGGGTTCTAGTCTCCACTCTGGCCTATTACCTATGTGACCCCAGGCAAGTTACTTAATTTCTATTGGCCTAGCATCCTCATTTGTGATGAGAATTATAACAGTATTGTGAGACTTAAATGGAGGAGAGCATGCATGGAAAAGCCTTAGTTGGCAGAGTGCTTTACTTGGCATATAATAAGTTCTCAACTATTTTTCAGTAAGCTGTTCTTGGCACCTGAAGTATGTAGGGTGCTTGCTAGTCACTGGGGATGGAGACATGTGGAGGACATGGTGGCTGCCTCTATGGGGTGTTCAGTCCAGAGGCAACAGTGAAAAAGGAATTACAAAGGGATATAACACACATTTAAATGGCTATGGAGCACAAATGGACATTCTGAAGTGTCTGATTTTTGCTCATTTTAAAGAAGAGGTGGTAGTGGCTTGTTTATTTCCATTAATAAACTGCCATCATCCACTTGAAAATTAACACAGAATGAGTGACTTTGTGGCTCCCATAGAGGCAGCACAAGTGAGAAAGTTAGTGAAGTAAATGCTTCAAAAATAAAACTAGAGTCAACTTGTTACCATATGTGTTACAAGGAGGCAGTGTTTTGTCTCTGAGTACCAGTATTGTGCATGGTCAGACAAGGCATATGTTTTTGCCTCAGCATCAGTGATGGCAGGGAGCCAGATTTTGCCCATGGTGGGTATAGGAATCTGTGGTGCAGGCAGGCCTCACAGCAGAGGCTCCTGTGTTTCCTTCTTGGCACAGCAGGTGTTTATGCAATGACTCCTGTCCCCAGTCACAGTCACATTTAGGAAATGTTGGCTTGGAATTAAAAAATAAAAAAGATATTCCCAGTTCTTCAGTTCTGTACCATGTACTTGTTCATTGCTCTTATTTCATATACTTGAAAAAGGTCACAGTGCAACCCCATTTCAAACATTTGAAATGTGATTCGCTGGTACTTTGCTAGTTTTAGGTTTGTGAGATCATTTTGGGGGAACAGACAGCCTAGGGCAGGCAGCCCTCAGAGGGGATCACATGTCTGTTCATATGTCTCCTTCTCAATTAGGGAAAGTAATCTTGAAGTTAAATCATAACATGGCTGTTTCAGTATTTACTTCATATCATATGGAAATACCAGTATTAATACCATATCTAAAATATTCAGCATTCACATACGAAATTAAGTGAAATTATTATATTTCATATACTAAAACTTACAGACTTACACAAAGTTTGTAGATGTATAATAGACCTTCATATAGATCTGGTGCTTATTTAGACCAAATAGCCTTGCCTTCTGCACCTTCCTTAGAGCTGGCACTGTGGTCCTCTCCGGGGGGAGGGTCTTCTGGACCACCAGCTCTGTGGCCTTGGCTCTGGTTCCTAACTGAGGTAGTTTTGGATTTCTTTTCAGCAAACCCACTCAACTGAGAGCATGGTGACCCTGCCCGAAATTTAACCTCCTCTCCTTCTCCAGAACATAGATCAGCCTCCTTCCAAATCTGGGCCCTGTCAGGGGGTGGGGAGGGGTCAGGCAGGAAGTGAAGGGAGGGAATAAGAGCTTGTGGGGCTTGCAGGGAGCGGGTGGTACAGAGAGTCGGAGAACTGGAGAGGGACTGGAGAGAGACAAGAAATACACAGCTGTTGATTGATGTCTGAAATGATACTGAGTGGGGGCAAAAGTAGGTTTACAGTTTGTATGGACAATAATACAATAATAAATAATATAATAATTATGAACTGTGTTTCATGTACTCATAACTGTAAACCTATAGTTGTCCCACCTGTATATTGCACTAGTTTTTTGAAATACTAGGTATACTAGGGTGCTTTAATGCCAACAACTGTTTCCACAGTCACTACTGTTGCTTCTCCCATAGTCACTTTTACATTTGAAGTGTTCAAAACTTCATCTTGTTTTATAGACCAACACACATTAAAGGTCATCCTTTTTTCTTGAATAAGCAAGTCATGTTTCTGTTACCGATCGGGGTTACCAGTTGGGACCTCTGTTCTTTTTGTCTATGCAGAAAAGATTTTAAGGTCAATGAAAGGAAAGCAAAATGGGGTTTATTAAAGATAACATTCCAAACCTGGAGCAGGCCAGGCCCCGAACTCCTGGGTTTAAAAGAGGGATTTTCTCCCTGACTGGTTTGGCTCAGTGGATAGACCGTCGGCCTGCGAACTGAAAGGTTCCAGGTTGGATTCCAGTCAAGGGCATGTACCTTGGTTGCGGGCACATTCCCAGTAGGACGTGTGCAGGAGGCAGCTGATCGATGTTTCTAACTCTCTATCCATCTCTCTTTCTCTCTGTAAAAAATCAATAACATATATTTAAAAAAATAAAAAATAATAGAGGAATTTTCTGAGTAGAGACTTTCATTTGCATTCAGGAATGGTTGACAGAAACTATATTTCTTCTGGGCCTGCCCTTACACATAATGCATACAGAAAAACTCGGGGGCGTGGAGTCAAAACTGAAATGCTGATTTTATTATAATTAGTCTAGGACCCCAGTAAGGTTACATTGAGGTCATGTCGGTTTCCTCTGAGCTTGCGCCAAGAACTGGCTGGCTCTGAACCTTCCTGCTGGCTGTCTGCTGGGCCGCCCATAGACAGGCAGTATGGTTGGACTCCAGGGCAGACCCCACCCCAGCTGCTCAGGTCTAACTTCCTAACACTTAGAATAAAATAATCTTTCTGAGATAAAGATTCTAAAATTCTGAATATTTGCACCAATTTAAAATCTACTTCCCCGGATACTTATACTTTTCGTAGGTACTTAGAGTAATTTTTAGAGTGCAGTTTTATGGTGTGTGTGTGTTTTATTTTAGTGATTTCAATTCCTAAATTCAAAGTAATTAGATATGTAGGCATGAGAGTGAGTCAGTTGGCCTGGATTATGTATGCATGCTTTCATACCTGTCTCACTGGTATGAATTGTCTCTTCGATTAGTGTTCCTCAGTTTAGGGAAGTGTTCCAGGATTCACTAAGGGACCTGTTTCTATAGGATAAACAGGATGGATTTTAATTAAAATTGCTTTTAAATGATTTAATTGGACTATACACAAACACAAAAGGAGGTAGGTATACACTTCTTATTCATATAGCATTTAAATAAAACCGAATCAGATTTACAAATTAAATACAAACAAACTCTAAAATGAATAAAACGTGGGTGGTCTTCCTGAAACCATCCCTCAACTCAGTCGTTGGTGCTTGAGTTCTGAGACGTGTCCTATTCATCCTGGGATGACTCATCTCTCTTTCTTCCTTTTAGCTGCTATTAAACCTTTATTCACACAGAGAGCCAGGGCAGCTCTGGCACTTTCCTGGGTGCAAATGAATAACTTACCAAGAAAGACTGCTTTTCTTCTGTTCTTATTATTCTTGGACAATTAAGAATAACATGGCACCAATGTAATCATTAAAATAAATGTAAATTATATGGTGACACACCAATATAAGGAGGTCATTAAGAATGTGTTTTCGTTGATTTTGTTTAGGATATTATTTATAAAAACTACAAAATTTAAAAAATTCATATAGCATTCTCAGATCTCTGAGGAATAAATCCATAGTTTTCTGTTTGAGAAATACTACAGGTCAGCATGATCTATATTGTTGATACTTTTGTTTGTTTCTGTTAAATTTATGAATAATGTTTGTCATATAACCTAACAGAAGCTTCCAGAAGAGATGCCTTCCCCCCATTAATGAACTAGCATATCTTTTAGATATGTTTGTGTGTGTTTTTCTAATTTACTGTTATTCCCCTGCTCAAAAGCTTATTAAAATTTTATTTACCTATTGATGGAGTGTCTTCTGTAGGCCAAGCATTGGTTCAAGTGCCGAGTCAGGGATAGCTTTAAATATTTGGTTACTCTTCAGTGTAACAGCTTGTGTGTGTGTGTGTGTGTGTGTGTGTGTGTGTAAGTGTAAGGAAGAGATGTAACATGCTGACAAATAAATGAAATTTGCATTAACTTTACACAATAAAAGTAACATCTGATATCAATGTTTTATAATTAGATTTATTTTATGAAAGAAAATTCTATTAATGCTGTGAATTATGGAGTTAGTGAAATGACCTAAAACAGCCCTTTAAAAATTTTTAAAGATTGTTTTTAGTTTTTTTCTCAGTTTGTGTCCATCAGAACATTTGGTCTGTTCCATTAAAATCCAGTCAGCTATTCAAATGGGGTTAGTTCCATGGCCAAATAAATAGTCAGATAGTTTATATGTTTTGTTATTTGTATTTCACATTTGTAGGGGGTGTAAAAAGTTTAGGTTTTGCATTTCAAGTAAGAGGCTTTTTCTTTTTCTTTACACAGAAGACTAGACCATCTATAATACAGGTAAATGATTCTTTTTAAATTTACTTGTATATTTTTCCAGCAGTATTCTCTGTGGTTACTACAGTTTTCTCAATAATGTTTTATTTAGGATGCTGTAACACTTTGTTCCTACCCTTTCATCTTTGATGCCCAAGCTAAGACCAAAATGTTACAGACAGATGCTGAACTACAGATGCAGGTATCATATTTTAAAAATTATTTCCTCTTATTATGTGTTTCTTTTAACCTACACATTCAGTTCTAATTTTTACTAATAGGAGAAAGTATATTTGGATGCATTCTATTCTAACTTTTAGAACTATTATAATTTTTTTTTAGCAATTTTATGTTGAATACAACACATAAGTGAGTACACATTTACATAGATCAGGGGTTTGCAAGTGTTTTCATAAAGGACCATATAGTAAATTAAAATTTTGATCTTTATGGGCCATATTGTCTATCTCAACTATTGAGCTCTGTCATAGAACAAAAAGTAATAGTATGTGAATGAATGAGCATGGTGGTATTCCAGTAGAACTTAATGTACAATGAAATTTGAAATATGTGTAATTTTCACATGTGGTGAAGTATTCTTTAGATTTTTTTTCAAAATTTAAAAATGTAGAAACCACTATGAGCTCAAGAGCTGTACAAAAACAGGCAGCAGGCTGGATTTGGTCCAGTCGTCCACTGACCCTTGATAGAGATAGAGAGATAATTAAACGGAGCTTGGTAACTCTTTATTGAACTAAAACTTAAGTTATAGAGATTAATTTCAAGTACACATATTTATTATAAAATATAATTGGTTTTGACGTGCCTACCAAGTTATTATCTGCAAATTAGAAATTCAAATCTACCAGTTTCTACTGTCGGTAGATACCTAACTTCACTCATCTCTCTCTTCATCTCTCAGTCTTTCTGTCTGTTTCTCTCTAGCCTTATTTATCCTTCCTTCCTTCCTTCCACAGTTGAAAGGTTTTCCAGAGAAAATGGACATTTTTCAAAGAATAAAAAACATTTAAAAGTGGTTATTAGGTTTCTTGTCCTGCCATTCTGAATGTCATAGTTTTTACCCACTCTCCATCATGTTTCTTTTATTACAATATAATTTCAGTCTTAATTAGGCCTAAATCATTTTCCTGGGACTGGTTATGGATCAAATTGTTTCAGTTAACCTTTTTGGGTTCATATTAGAAAGATATGTGTGTTTTATAAACATAGTAACTTAGAAAATTTAACTGGAAAAGTTTAGAAGAAAATAAAAAAGACCAAATGAAGTTGCAGTCAGCATGCTTCCCACCTACCCCAGATTGAAAGGCACAGCTGGCTGCTGTCCCCACTCACAGGTGCACTCTAATTGTGTTCTTGATGTGCCATTCCAGGTGGCAGTCAATGGAGCCAACCTGCAGAATGTCTTCATGCTTCTCACCTTGGAGCCTCTGCTGGCCAGAAGCCCCTTCCTGGTTCTTCACGTTCGCAGAAACAACCTCGTTGGAGATGCCCTGAGAGAGCTGAGCATTCATTCTGATATTGATCTAAAAAAGCCTCTCAAAGTGAGCCCTTCAGTATATTCTTCCAAATATCTTCCTAGTTTTTCTTTAAACAGGGTTGAAGTAGCAAAGATCTTACTATTAAAATTGTGGAGTATAGCCATTCATTATTTATTTCATTTATTTTACAAGAATTTAATCATCTCCTTCTGTCAAATCACCAAATAGCACATATCAACATAACATCAGATAAAAATGCCAGTGGATTACTTGAGAGGTTATAGGGTTTTCTTTGCTGACTTCAAGGTATCTGCTCCAGCTCAACCAAAAACAAGCAAACAACAGCAAAACTAAAGCTTCAACTAGGTATAAAACTATCAAGCCAGCATCTAGGAAGTCTGTGGATGTCAAAGATTTAAGAGAAAGAAGGTAAAAAGGAGAATATAGAAATGTGGTGAAATCATCTGGAAAGCTGTTGGCCTATTGTTATAGGCACTGTTAGTACCCTAATTTTACTGAATTAAGAAATTGTCTTTCCTCATAGACTGTGCATGTTTGTGTTAGTACTTACTGTATTCCCAGGGCTTAGCATAGTGCTTGGTACATAGTAGGTGTTAATAAGTATTTAGAGAATTACTTGAACTTTTAAGTAATTTATCTTTCCCTTCAGAAGACTTCCCTATCTCTGTTAACAATCCTCTTGTGAACTCCAGTTTCTGAAACACAATAAGTAAGAAACTCATGGTCTTCATGATATTGTCACCCTTTCCAAAATGTCCAATGAGTATTTTCTGTCCCATCCATTTGCCTGGGAGTTCTTAGAACTTCTGGGTTAGATTTTTGATCTAACAGGAGCTTCTTTTTGCGCACTGTTTTCCATCAGTAGTTCAGATAAGACACTTCTTGCTCAGTAGCATGTCTCAGTTGTCTTCTGCTGCCATCTGTCCCCACCTTTACTCTTGTCCTGTTGTGGGCAGCCTTGAAGACAACCACAGGATAGCTTTTTCAAATGCTGTTTTAGTTCTTTGCCTGAGCCCTTACCTATAAAATGGTGATGATAATAGTAATACCAACGCATAAGGCTGTTCTGAGGATTAGGTCATAGAGTTTAAGTGCTGCCATATAGTAACTCTCAATAACTCTCGCTCATTGGTTTGCTGTAGTTGTTACTATGATGACCATTATGGGTCCAGCATGCCCCGTGTGGGCCTGTTCATGGGTCTTTTTGTAGCCCCTCACAGAACCCAGCTCTGTACTACTTAGAATGCCCTTCTCCTTTCCATATTCATCAGTTTCTTCTTTTACTCAGGTTAATCATTGCTTTTCTCTATGTGCCAGAACATTTACCTCTCAATGTATTTTACTCTTTGAAAATAAAGTATATTCTCTAATGGATCCTTTTATGTTTGCTTTACTTCCCTAAATAGATGGTAAACTTTCTGTGGACCTATGGTGAACTTCTAACCTTCTTTGTATTCCTTGAAGTACCTAGTAAAAATTCTTTCTGTGTGTCTGCAAGTGCCTTGTGAATAATCAGCGGATACACCTTGCAGTTTTCATTGCATCATTGTATTCTGTGTTATATCTTCCTTCCTTTGTCCTGACTTTGGAAAGAATTTGCTAAAAAAAAAAAAAAGGTAGAATACCAAAGGTTCTTTGAAGTATTAATTCTGCTTTCATTGTTTTAAAGGTAATCTTTGATGGTGAAGAAGCAGTGGATGCTGGTGGTGTCACAAAGGAGTTCTTTCTTTTACTGTTAAAAGAACTTTTGAATCCCATCTATGGAATGTTTACCTACTATCAAGATTCAAATCTCTTGTGGTTTTCAGATACAGTAAGTTAGTGATATTATAGTTAAACAGATGGATATAATTAAATTTTTATTTTAGTTGTGAGGCCAATTCCAAGGCTTCTGATTTTGAAACGGGAAGCATAACAAAGAAAATAATTTAAAATGTCTAAATAATGTATCTAGTCGTTACTTTTTTTACCCATTGGCCCTATTTCCATTTCTAGTTTTTATAGAGAGAGGGAGATGGATAAAGAGATAGCATCATTGATGAGAGAGGAACATCATCAGTCGGTTGCCTTCTGCACATCCCCCCACTGGGGATTGAGCCTGTAACCTGGGCATGTGCCCTGACCAGGAATCAAACTGGCTTGGTGCTCAACTGCTGAGCCACACTGGCTGGGCCAAATGTGTCTTATTTTAATAACAGTGAAAGTATGTGTATGAATACTAATACAAGTAGATACACACACACACACACACACACTTTAAATTGAAATTCAGTAGGAGAGCTAAGTTTTAAGGAGCATTTTATTTTCAACCAGGCCATAATTTAGTTCTTTTTCTACCAGTTTTCTTCCTGGATCTGTACTGTGCTAAAAGGTAGCCATTAGCCACATGTGACCATTGAAATTGAAATTTTATTTAATTAAAATTAAATAGTACCAGAGATTGATTTTCTCAGTTGTACCAGCCACATTTCCAGTGGCTACCAATATTGGACAGCACAGAATAAACAATTTCCATCATTGCAAAAAGTACTATTGGACAGCATTGCTCTAAATCAGTACAGTGATGTGCTGCATAATGACATTTCTGTCAGTGATGGATCGCATATGTGACAGTGGCCCCATAAGAATATAATGAAGCTAAAAAGTTCCTATTGTCTATGAAATCATAGCCATTGTAATGTAGTACAACACATTACTTGTGTTTGGGGTGATGCTGATGTGAGTACACCTGTGCTGCAAGGCCTATAAAAGTATAGCACATACAATTATGTTCAGTGCATATTACTTGATAATGATAATAAAAGACCATGTTACTGGTTTACGTAGTTCCTGCACTGTACATTTTATCATTATTTTTGAATGTACTCTTTCTACTTATAAATAAATTTTCAGTGAAACAGTATGCTGTGTTACTCAGACAGCCGATTCATACATCTTATGTACTGTGTTTCTTGATTGCACCCTACTTTCTCTTGTGATTGATTTAATCTCAGGTTGTTTTGTATAGTAACCGGCTGTACAGGCTTGTAGCCTAGATGTGTACTAGGCTCTACCTTCTAGGTCTGTGTAAGTGCACACTATGGTGTCTGCACAAGGGTAAAATCACCTGAGGCATTTCTCAGAATGAATCTCCATCATTAAGTGGCGAATGACTGTATAAGCTGTTCTCTCTATCTCTAGATGAGCTGCAAATACTTAACTTTGCCTACATTGTATCTGTTGGGGATAATCAAATTTTTGTCAGGGGAGTTTTCTCTGCTCTAAAAGGTAACTAAATATTAAGAAAGCCTTTATTCTTTTATACTGAAAATATTTTATAAATGGCAGATTGTTTTGAGGGCTGGAAACACTGAATTTCTTTTTAACACATTTGCATATATTCTGAAAGTGTTTTGTAGAGCACAACTGGTTTCACTTGATTGGCATAACCTGTGGACTAGCAATCTACAATTCCACCGTAGTCGATCTCCACTTCCCGTTGGCACTCTATAAGAAGTTACTGAATGTAAATCCTGGCTTGGAGGACTTGAAGGAGCTTTCACCCACTGAAGGAAGGTACAGAGCTAAAAGACAGACAGATTGGTGTAGGAAACTGCTCTGGCAGTGTGGATTAAAGTTTGAAAATACCACAGGTGGCACAGGTGTGAGTGTATGGAACTATATGGTTGTGTGTGCTTTGTCTTAAGGTTTAGCTATACAGCTACTTGCTTAGAGTCTATCACTCTATGAGCAGAGGAAAGAAAAGAAAATAAAGTCAGAACTGCCCAGGAATATAAAATAATCCCCCCCTCTCCCCCCTTATTCTGAAAAAGAAATAAGGACTTTGTCATGGTCCAGAAATGTATGGGGAGAAAAGTATTGAAAAGAAGGGAGCCTATACTAAAAAAACACACACAAAAAAACCCGCTGCAGTTCTTCCCCCCACATGTTTCTCTTTCCTGTGTGTCTCCTTTACTCTCACACTACTGGTCACCGCATGTGTGGGTTTTTCCTCCACACCACCAAGCAGTTCTCCATGACAACAGCTGGGTGTCCTACAGTCTACCTGGAGTTAGTGTCAGATCCCACAGGTTAAGGGCTCAGTCCCACAATACTGGTTGCACCCCACTTCAGATGCCATTTGCAAGGAGGAGGTCCCCAGGTTATCCACAACTTCTGTCTGATTTAGCTACAAACCCTCCTCAGGTTTGCCTCATTTGCTACAGCAGCTCACAGAACTCAGGGAAACACATTTACCAGTTTATTAAAGGATATGGGAAAGTGTACAGATGAATAGCCAGATGAAGAGATGTATAGGATGAGGTCTGGGAGGGTCTTCAGTACAGGAGCTTTTGTCCCTGTGGAGTTGGGGTATATCACCCTCCTGGTGTGTGGGTTGTGTTCACCAACCCAGAAGCTTTCTGAACCTCCTCCTACTGGGATTTTATGGAGGCTTCCTCACACAGGCGTGATCAGTTATTACCTCTACTTCTAGCCCCTCTTCCCTCTCTGGCAAATCGGGGTGGAGCTGAAAATTCCAAGCTTCTAATCATGGCTTAGTCTTTCTGGTGACCAGTCCCCATCCAAGAGCCCACCAAGAGCCACCGTGGAACAAAAGATGTGTCTAGTGCTCTTACCACTTAGGAATTTATAAGGTTTTTAGGAGCTCTGTATCAGGAACCAGGGGAAGAGATATATCTGTATGTTACTACTAGAGGCCTGATGCACGAAATTCATGCATGGGTGGGGTCCCTAGGCCTGGCCGGCGATCAGAGCCGATCAGGTTCGCCACCTCCCCCCTTCCTCCTCCCCTCACCACCTGCTGCCACCCACCCCTAGTTCTCCGTCCCAGCCTGGGGCCCGGCCCGGATCAGGCAATTGGGACCTGCAGGCGGGGGGGGGGAAGGGACCCGGGAGTTTGGCTGCTGGCCCCGAGGAGGGAGCTGGCCCTTGGCCCCCCAGGAAAGGAGTCGCGTCCACTGCCACCCACCCCCAGTTCACCGTCCCAGCCCAGATCTGCCGGCTGCGGGGAGGGACCGGGAGGTTGACTGGCAGGCCCCACCAGCAATTGGGGCCTGCGGGCTGGGGGCAGCTCCTGCATTGAGCATCTACCCTCTGGTGGTCAGTGCGTGTCATAGTGACCAGTCGTTCCTGTCATAACAGCATTCTGGTCATTACAGCATTCCGGTCACTGGCTTTTTATATGTATGGATTATCTCTTAGAGCCTTTAAAAACGCTTAATTGAGATACAGTTCATATACCATATAATTCACCCACTTAGAAGTATACAATCCAGTGACACTTAGTATATTCAGTTGTGTAGCTGTCACCACAATTTTAGAATATTTTCATCACTTGTAAAAGAAACTTCTTAGTCATCATCATCTCCAGTCTCCTCCTTCAAGGCAGTGCTAATCTTTCTATTTCTATAGGTTTGCCTATTCTGAATGTTTCATATAAATGGATTTATATAATATACTAGAGGCCCGGTGCACAAAAATTTGTGCACTCGGGGGGCGGGGGAGGTGGGGGTCCCCCAGCCCGGCCTGTGCCCTCTCACAGTCTGGGACTCCTCGGGAGATAACGACCTGCTGGCTTAGGCCTGC
>NW_005356150.1:161321-186606 GCF_000412655.1 Myotis brandtii
GCCATCTTGGCTGACAGTTAATTTGCATATACTCACTGATTAGCCAATGAAAAGGGTAGCGGTTGTACACTAATTACCATGTTTCTCTTTTATTAGTGTAGATGGTCCTTTGTGTCTGGCTTCTTTTATACAGCATGTTTTCAAGGTCTATCCATATTGTAGCATATCAGTGTTTCATTTCTTTTCATTGCCAAATAATATTCCGTTGTGTGAATGTACTAATTTTGTTTATCAGTTGATGAGGCATTTGGCTTGTTTCTATTTCTTGGATGTTATGATAATGCTGCTTTGGACATTCTTGTACAAGTTTTTATGTCGACATAAATTTTTATTTCTCAGGTACATACCTAGGAGTTGAATTGTTGAGTCACAGGCAGCTCCGTGTTTAGGTCTTTGAGGAACTGCCAGACAGTTTCCAAAGTAGTGGAGCCATGTTTGTATGTTCTTTTCTTTCGGGCTGTTAAACTCTTTTATTCTGAGTTTCTCTATTAATTTTAGGTAGCATAAGGTTAAGTATATAAAATGACACCATAGCCTTAGCTTTCTATAAACAGTGTAATCCTTCTGGCATTATCAGGAAGGAACACCCCCTTCTATAGAGAAAGAGTACGGATTTTAAGATGGAGATAGAGAAGGGTAATCTCTAAGGTGCCCCCTGGAAATGAGACTGTCGCACCACCAATACCAAGAATCCACAACCGATGGCAGGGTGGGTCACAGAGAGTGGAAGAGAGAGTTTAGGAGGAATATGGAAAAATGACAGAGGAGACCAAGGCAGGGTTAATTTTTAGTAACTGAAAGAGAAGGCTGGAGAGTGATAGAACTGCGTGCCATGTACTTTACCAACCTGGCTGGGAATGCTATATTTCAAATAGTAATTTTGGCTGGTTAACTGATACAAATTTAAATTCTACAGTAAGAATTTTCTTCCTGGCAACTCTTAATGGAACTGCCAAACTCAGAGTTCACTAAAGAAGAAAGTGTGAATGAGGTTTAGCTACAAGAATGTATTCTCTTGAAAACTAGGATATGACCGTTGTTGGAATAAACATATTTTTTAAGCATGTTTGTGTGCTTTCGTGGCAGATAGTAGAGTATCTTTACCATATAGAGCCCCTTGCATTAACAAGTAAGACATTGAGATTCCTAATAGATGAGGTGACTTTGTGGCTTTTTAAGAAAATGATAGAAGGATTACTCTACTAAAGAATGTGGATGAAGGCAGTCGGTGGGACCACTGCAGCACCATCTCCCCCAGTCTCTACTCCCAAGCAATACCAGGGTTAAAAGAACCTACGCGTGTGTCAGATGTAATTCATTTGAATTTCTTCATTAATCCAGTAATATTTGTCAGTAGGAAAAGAGAACAATTAATGTTTTATAGGTCTCTTGCCCTATTTCTTTCAAGATATGGTAACATGATTTTCTGTTGGTCTGGATTTATGTTTGTTCTAGAATCTCCTTTTATAGTTTTTCCTTGCAAACAGTCTGCACATGTGATTGAGATAAAAACACTATTGCCCTGTCTGATTTGCCTCTTTTCCTTTCTCCATCGTTCTGATTAGGAGTCTTCAAGAACTTTTAGATTACCCTGGGGAAGATATTGAGGAGACTTTCTGCCTCAACTTTACAGTAAGGATTTCCAGCTTACTTATGAGTGTGTCTCTTTCATCATGCTTACAAGTCATAACATTAGTTTTTCTCCAAATCAAATAACAGTTCAGGGAATTCTCTGTACCAAATTATTTAGTCATAGTATCTTAAGTTCAGTAAATGTGTTAAATGAATGAATAATTAATCTCTGTCCTTAAGAAAATGACTGAAGCATTAATCCTCTTTATTTTGAATATATTTCTTTTCTAGAGTTCATATCATTTCTCTTTTATTGCCTTTATTGGCAACTCCAAGTCTTAAAAGAGATCTTTTAAGGTGCCAATGTTTTCTGACTCAGGTTCTCTCTTTCCCAAGAATTTTCTGTGGTAAAAAGTAGTCACTAAGCTACATTTGTTCCTAACGCTTCTCTCACTTACAAGTGGTAAACAAACTTGAACCATTTCTTTTCCCCCCTTAAATATAGATTTGTCGAGAAAGCTATGGAGTGATTGAACAGAAGAAGCTGATACCTGAGGGAGACAAAGTGACTGTGTGCAAGGATAACAGGTAAGTCCCGACCTGGGACTTCCGCAGACATTGCTGCTTTTCTGCACTTTTAAGACCAAGATTGAAGTTACATTTTAATCCCTTTTTCAGAAGAAGGGGAGAGCAAAAATTGCAGATTTTAATGGATTTTTTAATAATAGAGGAAGCACAGGACCTGAATTCAGGAGATACCTGTTTCAATTCTAGATCTCCATCTTACTGGCTTTGACCCTGAACAAATCATGTAAACTGTTTGATCCCAGTTTCTCATCTGAAAAATGGGGGTTATAATCACTGCCCCTTATAGGAAAACATTTTGGAATGAATGAGCTCCTGGCATCTGGCACAGGGTTTCCAGTATCCAGCAGAGTGCTGGGCACGCACAAAAATGCCTGAAAAATGTGTAATGAATAAATGAGTGTTAACCCTTTGCGGTCCAGTGTTATTTTTGGAATTCAAACAGTCTGGTTCAAATTAATTGACAGGATTGAATGTTGAACTTTTTAATGTTCTTATTGCTCGACGTTGGACCTGCTCCTAGCGCCTGGTCTGTCGAGTCAGCCTCGAGGTTGGACCGAAAAGGGTTAAAGAGATGCTTACTATTACTGTTGTTTTATTGCTGAAGAATTTGTAATATAGATTTTAAATTAATTAATTTTCCCCCTCATAATAATTAACTAAAGTACATGTGATTTTTCTGGATGATTTACCAACTCTGTGTTATCTCTTTGGAGGAGAAAATTCTCAATTTTGTTTGTATTAGATTATGAGTGAGGTCACTGCAATCTGCATATTAATTCAGTTTACAAACTCTGCTGTGTGCCAGGCATGTTGCTGGGTATAGGAAAGAAATAACTTTTATCTTTGAGAAGTCCAAGATTAGTCAAGAAGGGTCAATATTAGTGAATGGTTGCAGTAGATTACTGTGCATGTGATCGAGTAATAGGCCAAGTGCCACAGAAGCAGGGGGAGAGGCTACAACACTTACATTGGACATTGAAGAATGTAAGTGGGGGGAAATATTATAGGCACAGGGGATAATGTGAGTCAGGACTCAAGTTTGACACGTGGTAGAGGATGATGAGAACCTAGGGGATGGGATCTTACTGTTTGGATGGAGGGTTCGTGCTGCAATAGCATTAGGATAGAGATTGTCAAGTTTTTAAATGGGATTTGGACTGGGACATGGTTGATCAGCTTTAGGAAGATAACTGATCAACCATATTGAAATAGACCACATATAGGGCGACCCATGAGGAGGCTGTTGAGGTAGCTCAGGTAAGGGGTAGTGAGGGCCAGAGTGAAGGTAGCGGGAGGATAGAGTCAGCTATGTGCTGGTTATGTAATCACCAGGCGCTTGTGTCTGATTTTATATGGATGGCACTAGAGTAGCATATAATGATAACACTGAGGTTTCTAATTTGCACAACTGACAGGAAATAGAATCTGTACAGCAGGGTGGAGGGGAAAAGAGTTTCATTTTGGATATCAACAGGTCTCTGTGATACCCAGGTGATTATATTTAGAGCTGAAAGTTTGCATGTATCTTGAGAGAAGTTTTATATGAACATTTTTATTTAGTTACTTATGCCAACCTCTATCACCAGTGAATTTGAGGTTGCTTACAACAAGAACCACAAAGAAACAAGGGATGGAGTAAGTAGAAAACAAGGACAGGGAAAAGGTACTTACTTAGAGGAGCTATATATATATCAGAATAGAAGGTAGACTCTGAACATGAGGATTTAGGGATCACTAGCACAGTAGCTGGTGTTAAAGCTGTTGGCTTAAAGAAGGGGAGGTGGGGAAAGAGGAGAGAAAGGCAGTCTCTACTTGGGCCGGTTGGGAGCAAGGGAAGCGTCCACAGAGGAAAGGAAGGCTTCATTTAACCTATGGAACAAGGTACAGAAGTAGAGAAACTGGATGCTGTTTGTAATCATGTTGGGAAATTAAAAACAGTTCACTCTGGGCTTTATTTGGCTTCTTCCATAAATACGTTGTTGGAAATACGCAAGCAGAGGTCATATGAAATTCACTGTCCGAGTGACCTGCCTTGGCTTCCTCCCATAAATCTTCCCTTTTGAAAATAGGAATAGAAAAACCAATAGCCTTTGTTTTAAAGTCTGTTTGTTGATATAAATATTGATACTCCGTTTTTTTTATTTCCACTTACATGAAATATGTTTTTCTCTTTACTTCCAGTCTGAGTGTGACTTGATCTGAAGTGGGTCTCTTGTAGGCAGCATATGTCTGGGTCTTGTTTTCTTCTCCATTCAGCAACCTTGTGTTGATTGAAGCATGTATCCATTTATGTGGTTGACAGGAATGTAGTTATTGCCATTTTGTTCATATTTTTTATCTTTACCGTTTTCTTCTTTATGAAGAAGTCCCTTTAACATTTCTTGTAAGACTGCTTTAGTGGTGATAAACTCCTTTAGCTCTTTTAGCCTGTGAAACACTTGATCTCTCCTTCAATTCTAAGTCCTTGTTCTTCATAACTTTGAATATTTTGTATCAGTACCTTCTGGCCTGCAAAGTTTCTGTTGTGAAATAGGCTGACAGTCTTATGGCAGCTCCCCTGTAGGTAACTAATTGCTTTTACTAGTTTTAAGAGTCTCTGTTTGTCTTTAACCTTTGGCATTTTAATTATGATGTGTCTCAGAACAAAAGACTCACACAGGATGAGAGTGAAGGGATGGAAAAAAATTTCCCATGCAAATGGAAATGAAAAAAAACTGGGGTAGCAATATTCATATCAGACAAAATATACTTCAAAATGAAGGCCATAACAAGAGATAATAAAGGTCACTACATAATACTAAAATGATCAATCCAGTAAGAGGATATAACCTTGGTAAACATACATGCACCCAATATATAAAATATATTTAAAAAAAATACATGCACCTAAATATATATATTAAAAAAAACTTTTGGGGGACCCTAAGGGGAGAGATCAACAGCAATACAGTCATAGTAGGGGACTTTAACACCCCACTGACTTCACTGGATAGATCTTTCAGACATAAAATCAACAAGGAAATAGTGACTCTAAAGGACTCACTGGGTCAGATGGATTTAATTGACTCTTATAGAACATTTTACCCCAAAGCTGCAAAATATACATTCTTCTCAAGCACACATGGGTCATTCTCTAAGATAGACCACATGTTAGGACACAAAACAAGTAGCTACAAGTTCAAGAAGATTGAAATAATATAAAGTATCTTCTTGGATCACAATAGCATGAAACTAGAAATCAACTACAGTAAAAACACTCAAAAACATTCAAGCACATGGAGGCTAATTAGCATGTTATTAAACAATGAATGGGTTACCAACGAGATTAAGAAAAAAATAAAAAAACTTCCTGGAAACAAATGAAAATGAATACACAACAACCCAAAATCTATGGGACACAGCGAAAGCAGTTCTGAGAGAGAAGTTCATAGCACTACAGGCCTACTAAAAAAAAAAAAAAAAACAAGAAAAATTATTAGTAAACTATCCTTATACTTAGATAATTAGAAAGGGAACAACAAGAAAAGTTCAGAGTAAGTAGAAGGGAGGAAATAATAAAGATTAGAGCAGAAATAAATGACAGAGACTAAAAAAATAATACAAAAGATCAATAAAACCAAGAGCTGGTTCTTTGAAAAGATAAATAAGATTGATGAACCTTTAGCCAGACACAGAGGACCCAAATAAATAGAATCAGAAATGAAAGGGGTGAAGTAACAGCTGACACCACAAAAATACAAAGGATTGTAAGAAAATACTGTGAACAACTATATGCCAACAAGCTGGACAATGTGGATGAAATGGACAAATTCCTAGAAAATACAGTCTTCCAAAATTGAATCAGGAAGAATCAGAAAATCTGAACAGGCCAATAACTGATGAAATTGAAGTAGTAATAAAAAACACACACCAGTAAACAAAATGGTCTGGACGGCTTCACAAGGGAGTTTTACCAAACATTATCAAAGAATTAGTACCCATCCTCTTCAAACAATTCAGAAGAATCCAAGAGGAAGGAACACTTCCAACCTCTTTTTTTCAGACCAGAGTTATCCTAATCCCAAAACCAGATAAAGACACTACAAAGAAAAGGAATTATAGGCCAATATTCCTGATGAACATAGACACTAAACTCCTCAGTAAAATACTAGCAAATCAGATCCAGCAATATATTAAAAAGATCAGACACCATGACCAAGTGGGATTTATTCCAGGGATGCAAGGCTGGTACAATATTCACAAATCAATAAATGTGATACATCACATAAACAGATTGAAAGACAAAAATCACATCGTATTAATATATGCAGAAAAAGTATTCGACAAAATGCAACACCCATATTTGATAAAAACTCAGCAAAGTGGGAATAGAGGGATCATGCTGCAACGTATAATAAAGGTCTTATATGACAGACCTTTTTTGTTCCTTCATTTTTAGTAAGACTATATCAAACATTTTTTATGTATAAAGTGTGTCTTTTTGCCTTTCAGATTGCTTTTTAATGATTTGGTCCCAAGGGTGAAATTGGATTAGGATATATCATTTTGAATCTGTTGATAGGTATCTTTGCTAAATTAATTTTTCTAATGAATTATTTCAGCTTATACGTTATCAGTATATGCGAGTACCCATTTCACCTAATCCTTACAAGCTCTGATTATTTTCTTAAAAAGAAAAATTACTTTTATTAAGAAATTTGATATCATTTGTAAAATTTTATATTACTTCTATGTAGAGGTTACTTTACATATTTACACAACACTGATCCACTTTATTGATATTTACCTCTAAAATAGTTTTGTGTGAAAAAAGTGAATTAGATAGAAGTGATGGTTATATAACATTGTGAATGTACGGATGCCACCGAATTGTTCATTTAAAATAGTTAATTACCTTTTGTGGATTTTTACCTCAATAAGAAAAAAAGTGTACATGTGTGTGCACAAGCAAATGCATCTGTGTACACACTGAATGTAAATTCTCAGGCAGGGAGAGCTGTTGTGCCCTGTTGGGCAGTGAGCGTCACCATGCTACGGTTTTCTGCAGAATTCTCTTAGAGCTCGAGTTAAATGTTTAATGCACGTTGCCTTTCTTTCTGCTAGTTATTTTGCGCGTTGCTTACTAATGTGGGCCTATAATAGATTTAAAATGGTTGATGTGTGGTAGTGTTTGACCTGCCTTGAAAGGAGGGTATCCTGCTAGATGTTATCATGCAAGTTTTATGGCTTTCTGAGGAACTATCAAATAAGCACTGCAGGAAACAGAGGGTAAAGATCAACCCAGTTCGGAAGTGGTGGAAATTGTTTGACTTTGTAAAGGGGATTATAAACATGCCTGTATCCTGGGGATAGTGGCCAACAGTATTCATGACCAGTAGTTAGAAAACCCTATAGCTAAAGTCCTACAAGTGGAAGAGAGATTGCTGCCCAGAGCATGCAGTTGGGAGCCGGTGTACTCGAGACCTCACCAGAGCCCTTCTCCTCTTAGTGCTGCCCTTTTAGGATATGTTTTTCTGCCCCAAACAGGGTTGCAGGATTTTCCCTTCCTAAAGTAGTCTACTGATGTTCTTTATGCATTCGCGATTGAGACGAAATGATTTTCATTTAATTCGTATGAACTCTTTATTATATTAAGACTATTGAACCCTTTGCCAGTCATATTTATTGCCGATTTTATTCCCGGTTCGTTGTTTGCTTTTGAAAATGTGTTGTTTTCAAATCTTTATAATTAATTTTTGTGTTGTCAAGTCTGGTATTTCTTTCCCTGTCTAGTAATTGATAAAATACCTAATGTATTTTATTCAATTAAAAATTTGTTTGAATTTGTATTCTAAGTTGTATACATATTGCTAGTTTTCTTAGCTAGTCTTACAGGTGAACATGCAGGTAATTATATTAATTTGCAGATCCAGTTTGGATTTTCATTTGAAGTGTGATAAATTAAAAGTTAATTTGGGAAGAATGGACACTTCTGTGATATTTAATCTTACCATCCTAAGGCCTATTCTGGTCCTAGCTGGTCTTGCTCAGTGGTCATGGGTTCGATTCTGGTCAAGGCACATACCTAGGTTGTGGGCTCGATCCCCAGCCCAGGTAAGGATTCGTGCAGGAGGCAGCCAATTGATGTGTCTCTCCCTGTATCTCTTCCCTCTCCTTTCCACACTCCTAAAAAGCAATGGAAAAAATATTCTCAGGTGAGGATTAACAGCAACAAAAAGGTACATTCTGTTTTTTCTTTTCATATAGGTTATACATATTTTTATTAGAGGTTCTTATAAATATTTTGATTTCTTATTCTATTGTGAAAGAGAGTCTTTTCTACATATTTTGAGATTAGTGCCTAGAAATAGTTACTGATTTTTGTATATTTATCTGGTAACGGTCAATTCCTCAGACTTTCTCTCCTCTCTCCCTCTCCCCCCCCACCACCCCCATCCTTCTATTGGTTGGCCTGGCCCTAAAGAAGATTAACATTACCTTAAGGTTTTACTCAACTATTGCCTTTAGCAACAGGTCAGAGCTGCCTCCCATTCCCTAAGGTAAAGCAATCAAATGTTGCTTCTGTGTAATTTTAACCTTTATGGGAAGTGGAAGAAAATGCATCTTGAGTTTTAAGATTTTTTGTAAGGCTTTAAATTAGTTTTACTTCATTCAGAATGCCCAAATGTAAAGTTGAAATACCTTTTTTATATATTCACTAGGGGCCCAATGCAGAATTTGTGCACCTTGAAAGGAACTGTGGGCTGTAAGGCTGCAGTGGGCACAGGGGTAGGTCTTGGCCCATCCTCCATGCCCCCCCTGGACCCTCCCACCCTGGTAACCTGTCTGCCGGCAGCCCCACTCCCGCCGCTCACACCCACTGACGGCGCGGAGTGATGGGGGCTGGCGCCACCAGCGGCTGTCAGTGGGGCCATTGCCACCAGCGGGTGCAAGAGGAGGCTGCCGGCCCCCATCGCCCCTCAGGAGCAGGGGGAGGTGGACAAGCCCTGCAGGGCAATCGGGGCCCGGCAGCCACCGCTCGCACCCGCTGATGGCACTGAGCGATTTGGGCTGGCTCTGGGCACCAGCAGCAGGTGCGAGTGCCAGCTCTGGTGCCAGTAGAGGTGCAAGTGCCGGGCGGGACCGGGGCGCGCAAGAGCAAAGAATTTTCAGTAACCACCAGAGGCGCGCCCTGATGACAGCGACCGGCATCCCGCCTTGGTCTGGCGCCCCTGTTCACCTCCACCATCCCGCTGCTGCCAACATCCACCATGTTCCATGCGTGCCCCCTGGTGGTCAGCGCACGTCATAGCAACTGGTTGTTTGGTTGTTCTGCTATTCGGTCTATTTGCATATTAGGGTTTTAGATAGATAGATAGATAGATAGATAGATAGAAGATAGATAGATAGATAGATAGATAAAGTCTTTTATCCTTCTGGGAAGCAATCAAAACCTGATTTTATATTAAAACCAAAACCAAAATAGTTTATTGAATTTCCTGTGTTTCTGTATTAAAGACTACCTTGTTTTCTAACAATAAGGAGTCATAAGCTTAAGAATATAATGGTGTTGACTTCCTCTCCTTTTGCAACTGGGGAGAGAACGAGGATTGAATTTCTAATCAGTGTCTCTGTCTTTTATATAATAACTAGAAGCCCGTTGCACGAAGATTCGTGCAATAGGCCTTCCTTCCCCTGGCTGCTGGCACCAGTTTTCCTCTGGCACCTGGGACCCAGGCCTTTGGTCTGGCCGCAGCGAGGCTTGGCTTTTCCGCTGAGGCTGCAGCAGAGAAGCCAAGCCTCTTTAGTCTTCAGTCTTCGCTCTGTGTCTGCGTATGCAAATTATCCGCCATCTTTGTTGGGTTAATTTGCATAGTCACTCTGATTGGCTGGTGGACGTAGCGGAGTGACACCAATTTGCATGTTTCTCTTTTATTAGTGTAGATAACTGATAAATCTTGAGCACTTTCAGACACTGGCCTACGGGCTTTTATATGAATTAACTCATTGTTGTCCATAATAACCATGAAGAGGGGGAGTATTACTATCCTCTTTTTATAGATGAGAAGAAACTGAACACAGATTAAATGAATTGCCCAAGGTTCATTGTTAATAGGACTCAGAGCTGGAATTTGATTGCAGGCATTCAGAGTACCGAGTCCTTTTTTTGTTTGAAAATACTGTTTTAATAATACCACAGTGGTAAACAACTTTATGCTTATGTATTTTATAGATCACTGAGTCACACACAATTCAAAACCCACAAAAGAAGCTAAGAGTCTTTACATTAAATGTGTCCTTCCTAAAAATCCTTAACTGTATTCACTCTATCCTTAAGTAGTAAAATTTGATTTTGCACCATTTTATATTTAATATGTCACTTTTACATACAAAATAATGAAGGCACAGCTAATATAAGCAAACGAACTTTTCTGCTTTTGAGCCGAGGGTGAGGACACACATTTAAAGATTGGTTCTTCAAGTATGTATATTTTCCCAAACATTAGCTTCATTGAAGAGTTCTAAAAGCTACATTTTAAAAGTTACATGACAGCCCTAGCTGGTTTGGCTCTGTGGATAGAGCATTGGCCTGCGGACTGATGGGCCCAGGTTCGATTCTGGTCAAGGGCACATGCCTGGGTTGCGGGCTCGAACCCCAGTAGGGGACGTGCAGGAGGCAACTGATCAATGATTCTCTCTCATTATTGATGTTTCTATCTCGCTCTCTCTCTCCCTCTCTGAAATCAATAAAAATGTAAGAAAATAAAAGCTACATGACAAAAAGATTTCACAAGGATCAAACTATGTAACACTATATGCACATGCTTTACAGAATTTGCTTATATTCTGCATTTCTTCAAGTAAATTAGTATTTCTGATGCTAGGTAGAGGGATTTAATACTTAAAACATTTTTTTACACCTTTGTAGATATTATCAAGAAGACATATAAACATGAGACTCCAAATAATGAACATACGTTGACAGAATTATACAGATTATACACTCTCCTCAGAACGATTTATTTCTCTAAGTTCAAACATTCAGAACATGCTTTAAAATTTGAAGTGGCAGTTTCCAGGCCTCATTAGCAGTACTGTCATGATCTCCATCACAGACTCCCTTGATTCCATCACTCTGTTCTGATGTGTAAAGCTGAGGTCTGGGTTACAAAAGCAAAGTCTTATAGATGAGTTTTTTTCTTGGATTCTGCTTTTTCTGCGGTGGGAAATTTTAGGACTAAAGAAATCGAAGAATTAAGCACTGAGGACATGTTCAGTCTTGGCTTGGGTGTTCATGTGTGGTGTGATGAATAGTGTGATGACTGGGTTTCCAAGTGGTTCTTCACATCTACTTGACACCCTCAATAAGCCCTTAGTTCCCGCCCTCACAGAAGAGATCATGAAAAAAATAATTTTTAATTAAACTCGTTTTCTCCAACACCTTTTGAATTATTTATTGGGCTCAAAAATGAAAATCAAGGTTGAAACGGGCTGGTCAGGATCAGACTGTTTCAATTTAATATGTTTTTAGGAATGTCAGAATTGATTCATATTGTATTTTGGTCTCAAACCTGAGCCTTTTCAAGTTCACCAATATTCAAAAGGAAAAAAGCAGGATTTTCTTAGTCATTCTCCTCTTCCATCTCTGTCCCCGCCTATTCCTTGATGTCATCGGGCACCGCAGAGTTGGGGCCCTCATTTTTGGCAGCCACAGACCCTTCCGTTTCCCCCTCCTCTGCCGCCACCGCCGCCTCCTCCTCATACCCCTCATCACCCTCCAAGGTCCATGCATCTCCCTCCATCTCACCAGTGAGCTCTTGGAACTTGGCAAGTAAGGGCTTGTAGATGTCGTTATACTTTTTTCCCCAGAGCCTGAAATTCCTTATCAAATTTGGCCTCTATCTTATCGCAGCGCTTCTGCAGCGTTTTAAGGGCCAGGACTCGGCATTTCACCGAGTTAGGCAGGCTCTCCAGAAAGGCATTTTTAGGCTCTGGCGCTTTCTTTGCAGGGGTCTCAGGCCCCCTCCGCACCGCCCTTGGCCATTACTCCTCCTCCGCGGCACGCAGGGACACAGCGGCCCCTTGCCGCCGCCTGGTCCTATCCGCTGGCCTCCGCTGGCCTCCGCTGGCCTCCACCCCGCCCTTACAGCGCGGGGCCCTGGACTGGCTCCCTGGCATCAGCTGATGGTCGTGTCCTCCTCCCCCTTTGCAAACGAGACAGCTTCCTCCTGTTGCTATGGCCTCAAAACTGAGGTCAGATCCCGTCACCTGGCTACCCAGTCCCCGAAGTTTGCTCCTCAATCCCACTTAAATCCCTAAATCTGTCAATACGTTGTCTTGGCCTTTGCCTGCATCTCCCTGTGGTTGGCCCCTATGGTTGGTGTGGGTCTGCCTTGTAGCTTATCTTGGCTTACTTGTGGAGTCGGCTTCGATTGGGGTTGCAGGCTTCATCCCTAGGTGGGGGTGTGCAGGAGGCAGCCGATCAGTGATTCTTATTGTTTCTCTCCCTCTCTGAAATCAATAAAAATATATTTAAAAACAAAAGACCAAAAAACCACGCTACTGCCAGAGGAAGGGGGTGGGGGGAGAAGGAGGCCCTAATAAATTGTGACAGAAGATTTGACTTTGAGTAGTAAGCACACAGCGACATACAGATCTTGTCACATAGAAACCCACACCTGAAACCTATATGATCATATTGACCAGTGTCACCCCAATAAATTTAATTTAAAAAACAAACCACAGCCCAGTACTCATCTTGTGCATTCACGTGAGAATCTTTTTGTGTCACCCACCTGGATCAAAGGATGTTTGTTTTCAATTCTTTGAGCTATTGGCACTTTTTCTCCTGGATGTGTAGAGGTCTCATTTCACAGTTTACATTCTCACTAGTGAGAGACTACATATGCACACAGACAGTGGCCAGCCTCTATATAAAAAAAGAACTCTCACCTGCAACCGCCTGCTCAGGAAACCAGCCCCTTATCCGCAACAAGCAGCCAGCTTGCCTCTCTCTCAGTAACTCCTGACACAGTCAGCCCCGAATGGCCAGCACTTGACAGCTTCTTCCAACTTAGGCCAATCAGAAAAAAAGCAAAATACGCATATTTGAAACTTTGCTAAGAGAGTAGATCTTAAAATGTATTATCCCAAGGGGAGAAACAATTTGTAAGTACGTATGGCAATGGATATTAACTAGAATTATTATGGAATCATTATGTTGTATATCTGAAACTAATGTTAAATGTTGATTATACCTTACCATCCCCCCTCCCCAAAACAAAGAAAAAGCAAAATATGCGTCTCTGACCGATCACATAGGATGCTCGCTTCTAGCTAGCCCACCCCCAGCTTCCCCATGCCAGCAGCCTCCCCTTTACCACTCCGACGCTTTTCCACCTTCGGCCTGTTTTTGAGTCTCTGCTGAAACGTAAGTGATAGTGGCTGACTCCTTTGCTATAGCAACTTCTGAATAAATTGCCTTGGCTTTTCACGATTTTTGCTTATTTCCATGTGATTCCCATTGTCATTTCATACCTTATCTTCCCACTAGCTGTGTATGAGGTTCCCATTTCCCCACATCTTTACCCATCCCATCGATATTCTCTGACTTTACAGCTTATGCCAGTCCAGTGGGTGAAATGGGAATTCACTGTTGTCTTTTCGTTTGACTGATTATTATTAGTGAGATGGAGCCACTGTATGACGGTTCTTTCCAGAGGTGGTTAAGAGATTTATAGAAAGGAGTTATGATTGCATCTGTGTGCTTCTTCTGTATATTGAAAGTGAGAAGAGGAATTTCTGGGGGCATTTTATATACGTCTGTGAAGAAAAAAAAAGGAGTTATGGCACTAACTTTTAAGATATGTGAGCATACAAATATCAGATGGTTTAGCTTTATTTGTTTCTGAAGAGGGGAAGGAGCCTAGAGCCATTATCCTAGACTTTTTTCTTTTAGCAGAAAAAGTTTTTGTTTTTGTTTTTTTCTAACCTACCCAATGCCTTAGGATGCCTCCTGGTATGAGAATTTAATGAAATTCCATTTTCATCACACTCCACCTCAGTGTAAAAGGGGAACAGGATTAATTCTACAAGACTTTGGGCTAAACAGGTGCTGTTTCTTTGGTTTTCTGGCAGGCAGGAATTTGTGGATGCTTACGTGAATTACATCTTCCAAATCTCAGTTCATGAATGGTACACAGCGTTTTCCAGTGGCTTCCTCAAGGTGTGTGGTGGCAAAGTGCTTGAGCTCTTCCAGCCTTCAGAACTAAGAGCCATGATGGTGGGGAACAGCAACTACAACTGGGAGGAACTGGAAGAGGTAAGCATGTTTTTCCCTCCAAGGAAGCAGCAGTGGCCTGGGGAGGTGTGCCCAGAGGCCCGTCTTCCAAGTGTAGGGTTTGGAGGACTCTCCTGCATCTTAGAGGTCATTTCTTACTCCTAAATGCAAGTGGTATATACAGCGTCCACTATAATCTTCTAATCTATAAGATACATTTTTTCCTTTTTATCTTTTGGGGCAGACTGCCATCTACAAGGGAGATTACTCAGCCACACATCCCACTGTGAAACTATTTTGGGAAACATTTCATGAGTTTCCACTGGAAAAGAAGAAGAAGTTTCTCTGTAAGTATCAGGATTCTCAATATGGTATTCGTTAGATACTAGATATACTCCACAAGTAAAATTCTAACTCTTTTAAGTGGTAAACAGTTAATAAATGTTTATACTTTTGTCTTGATATCTCAGGCACAACATATTAATTCCTAGTTGTTGCTCTAAAAACACTTTTCTTATGTTAGTGATTCCTTTAAGTATCATGTTGATGAAATCTAATTGTTTGGATTAATTTACCTTATCTGTCTAGCCTTTTGAAAATATTACAAATTGTCTATTGCCTGTGTAACTTGGGAGGTGTGATTTTTATTAGCTTTATAATCGTGGTATCATTCACATACCATACAATTCACCCATTTAAAGCATACAATTCAATGGTTCTTTAGTATATTCACTGGGTTGTGAGACTAACAATTTTAGAACATGTTCATCACTGCAAGAAGAAACGCCATGCTCATTAGCAATCACTCCCCATTTCCCCCTAGCCCCCACCTCACCAATCTGCTTTCCGTCTATGGATCTGCCAATTCTGGACATCTCATGTAAATGGGATGATATAATAGATGGTCCTCTCTGACTACCTGGCTGACATTGGAGAAAAGTAATACATTTGTAAAGGAACATGAACTCTAGTTTATGTGAACAAACTTAGCCTTTTAAAAATAGTTGAAATCTTTGTGTCAGTGTATAATCAAGGTCAGAAATTAGCCAGTGAATAGCATAGAATTCTTACTCGTAGAAAACCAAAAAAGAGGGTTTGAAATAGTCTCTTTTGCTTTATATGAATGAGCATTTATTAATATTAATGATATGCATGTTGGCACACGAAAGTAGTTGTACTTCTCACACGAGCCACAGGGTGTCACGCTTTCCTCTCTGTTCCTGGGAGGACTGCTGAGCGCTGCTCCCTGTTGGCAGAGCTAGTAATGCCATCCCCTTTCTCCCCAGTGTTCCTGACAGGCAGCGACCGGATCCCCATCTACGGCATGGCCAGCCTGCAGATGGTCATCCAGTCCACAGCCAGCGGGGAGGAGTACTTGCCGGTGGCCCACACTTGCTATAACCTTCTCGACCTCCCCAAGTACAGCAGCAAAGAGATCCTGAGTGCACGTCTGACCCAGGCCTTGGACAACTACGAGGGGTTTAGTTTGGCCTGAGGTCCCCCAGCTTGCCCCAGATTCCCCTTCCTTCCTCAGTGTCCACATTGAGGCCTATACAGAAAATCATGGGGAGTGAGTTCTATTTTTTTATTGCATAAGTGTGTTGGGACTTTTGAATCCTGAACCTGGTTGATGTATTTCTGGGGTTGTATGCAGTAAGCAGCCTTCTTGAAAAATCAGGGGTTGGGGATGGGGTGAAAAATTGGCTCTTGTTTAAGAGGTGTTTTTGTTTTTAAATCAAATCACTGAGTGCTCCTTGCACTTGTGAATATGTTGCACTCTGCTGGATAAAATGGCAGCGATTCTTAAATTCTCATTTCCCAAACGTCTCTCAGCCCTGATCTTTCCTTACAGTGCTTCCTCTTCCTTCTCTTAACTTCTCATTCCTTTGCACAAATGATTTTGACTGATCTGTCCTTTCTTACCTGCGCACGCAGACTGTCTCCTCGCCCTGGCTTGTTGTAGCCCTATTCTAAGGACTAGGAGGAAAGGACTACTTCAGAAATTCCCAATTCCAACTAACTAAATCTGGGTCCATTACTTGGCTGAACTCTTGAGAATTTAAGGGAGCCTTTATGAACACATTTTGCTTTAAAAAAAAGAAAAAAGGTCTTGAGGGATTAGCAATCTCATGGCTTTCCCTATTCCTGGACCTCCTTTAAGATGTGCAGAGTAGCTTGGAGTGGCAACTGAGCTTAATTTGTTTTGTTGCTCAGCCAAGTTCCTTTTGACAGTAAAGTGAGGTGGTAAGGCCCAACCCCTTCCCTTATCTCACTTTTGGAGGAAGTTGCATTAAATTTTTTTAGAGTATCTCCTCCAAGAAAAGTAAAAATAATAAATTTCTTGTTCTGTTCTCTACCACTGTCTATTTCCTCCCTCTCGTCTTTTTCCTTTTCCTACCCTTTCCCTACCTACTTTACTTTTCTGTCACTTCATCCCATTCTTTGTTACCCGACTTAATGCTCCCTTCCTCTCCTCTCCTAATGGATGCATGCAGTCTATTTTTTTATTCCTATTTAAATCGCAAAATTTCTACTCAGATTTTTTTCCTCTTCCCTAATTGCTAAGACTTAAGGATGTTCTTTATTATGGAACTTTCGTTTATTCCGTTTGAAATGTTTGTTTACAGTGGGATTGAGGGGACGATTGCGTTTAAAGCAAATATATGTATCTCAAAAATAATGACATGTTGAGCCTTCTTCAGTGTGGGATAGGAAAGTTCTACATGGTCAAAGAATCCATGTGAACCTAATTTTAAATTCCTAGTCACCAGAGAAAGACTTATTTATATAAAATGAAGTATTTATGAACCTTGATATAGCATCAAATCTCAATGAAGGATTGTAGATTTTTGATTTTGTTTTTCTGTTTTTAAAACGTATTCCAATTGCTAAATTGGTAGTTTTTCAGTCTTTATAAAACAAGGTTAAAAAGATATACAGTTATATGAAATGTTTATTTTCTATGTGTGTGCATATAGTTCAATATTATGCAATAAATTTGGTGTTTTAACTTAAAACTATTTCTTATTGTACTTGCAGAATGGGTAGCTTGCTTTCAGTAGAATAACTAAGTCATCTACCCAAGTGATCTAATAGCAGGTGCCAGAGAAATGGAGAAGAAAGCAGGGCTGGGGCCAGGGTGGGGGAGCAGAGGACACTGAGGGCGAATGGCATTTCTGAAGGTTGTGAGGGATGAAAGCGATCCCCATGGAGGGGAAGGCCTGTGCAAAGGCGTGAACACCGGGCCATATCTAGGGAAGCACAGGAATACGTGAAGAAGGCATCAGAGGAAACAGGAAAATAATGGTAAGAAGGGAGAAAGAAAGTATGTTTGGTGTCAGGAAACAGGGCTAAACATTGGAACGTTAGTTGACAGTAAAGTAGGATTTGTTACACTGTTCAGAACCCTGGGGTGAGGTTGGAGGCAGGAACCTGACTTGAGCTTAATTTTAAGAGAAAGATGTGGAAAGAGGTACAATTAGGAACTGGAGTGGGAAGAGCAGAACAGAGAGACAGCAACTGAGAGCAGTGACGGTGGTCGCAGTGCAACAAAAGAAATGGCAGGACATGGAGGTAATGGGAGCCTTAAAGGAAAGGAGAAATTAAAGGGGAATCAGTGACTTGTTCATCTAATGATTGATGCTTATTAGCCCACCTAATACGCACCAAAAGAGTAAGAAATGCGGCAAAAAAAAAAAAAAAAAAAGATTTCAGTAGATTTAGATTTTAAAAACAATTATACTGTATCATTTTGCCAGATTTAATAGATGGTTTAAAGAGGTGGTCAAGAGAGTAGTAGGTTCTCATTATTAAGTCCCATTCAACAAACATTTAATAGTATAAGTAAATGCTAATTCTGAGGGGCGCAAAAAACCAGGTACATTTAATTTTGAATGGAATTAGCCAAGTTATTTTAAGTTTCTGGGCCTTGGAATCCTCAAACATGAAGTAAGGGGATTGGACCAGATAATTTCTAAGGTTCCTTTGAGATCTAAATTACAACCCTGAGAACAATGCCCGCTCATAGAGATGCCCAATAAATAATTCTAAACATCTGTGGCATGAATGACATTCTGTGCTGCTTCTAAAACACGATTTTTCTGGGATATTTTCTCTTTTCCCTTCATCATTTACTGTTTTAGAAGACTCTTCGGATAGGCATATCTAAATTTACCTACCTACCTACTTTCCTTCCTCTGCAAACCTTTGGATGTTTCTTCACTGTTTCTGTCATCTAATTTAATGAAACTGCTTGGCAACTGAAAGTGTAACCTAGGCACTTTAGCAAATTCTGAAATCCATCTCCACATGAAAGCCTTTTCATGACATACTGCTTCTCTATTAATAATCCTGGAGATACAGGGTTGGAAAACCATAGCCCATATGCTAAAATGGGTCTAATATTATTTAAAGGTTGACCATTTTTTTAAAAAGGAAGGATAGGGGCAGGGGCGGGCTGAAAGGAGTATGGGCGGGGGGGACATATGTAATACTTCCAACAATAAAGAATCATTAATTAAAATAAATACATAAAAATAAAAAGGAAGGATATGTGCCAGTGCCCGTATGGCCTACAAAGCCTAACTTATTAATATCTGGCCCTTCACAGAAAAAGATTTGCCAGCCCCTGTGAGACCAGACTTGTAGGAATCACAATAACAGTGGATAACCTGACTGAAATCTTAGGAGGAACTTGGGTCAGTTTAACACTGAACCAGAGAACGCGTTTTTGGGCCTTTCTGCCACAAGGGTGAGAAAATCAAGCGTCTCAGAAAGGGATACCAGGACTCTGAATGTAATACTGGCTGCCACAGTGATGGTGTGCTGTGTGCCAGGCGCTGTGCCAAGCATTTGCTACGCACCCTCCCGTTTCACTGCCACCATTGCCCTCCTGGCTCTGCCACTTACTAGCTGTGTGGCCTTGGGCAGGTTCCTTAACCTCTCTGTACCTCATTTTCTTCCTATGTAAAACGGGATAGAAATAGTGCTTACCTCATAGAATTGTTACGAAAATTAGGTGATTTAATTCATGGAAAGCTCGCAGGACAGTGCCTAGCACATAACAAGTTCTCAGTAACTATAATTAGTATATGAAGAAATGAATGTTTAGAGAAAATAAAGTGTCATGAAATGGTGGGGCCTGGATTTGATCATTATTCTGTAATTGCACCCAGATGCTAGAGATGAGGCTGCTTAGTGACCAGGGGCATCGCAGTGTGGCAGGTAACTTCCTTGACCACGCATCTGCAAAGACACTGCGGTGTAGGAGATAACGTCTCCACCCACCCCCGCCCCAAACCCACAAGTGGCTGTTCATGAACAAAAACAGCTCTGGGTGAGCTCTGGAGTCTACTTAAACTTCAGCAACACAGGGGAACAAAACAAAATACCTCCCCCGCTCCCCAAATAATCCTACAAAAAAGGGAAGTAGATGGCTTCATTTTGCCTGCATCATCCAATTTTCCAAACCAGCATTGCTCCGAGCCCAGCTAGAATGAGGTCCCCTCACTGGGAAAGGAGGATTGGGGTGCTTCCTCAGCCTTCTGGGGCATTGTATGAACGTCCCACTTAAGTTTCACCCAACCCAGAGACTGGCAAAGCTGAGACGTGGTTAGGAACAAGGAAGAAGCAACGGGCTATCGGAAGCAGGCACACCGTGGGACGATCACAGTTCCCCATGACCTGCTCTGCAGACAAATCCAGCAGCGCTAACCACTGGCAAAACCAACAGACAGCATAGCTGCTGTGGACTCTGCAGATCTCACCAGCTTTCACCTCACGGCTATTTGTGTCCACGGACATTAACCACCTGAGTCTCTACTTGCTCCCTTCCTACCTCAGCCCCCTCTGGCTCTTGCTGGATATCAGGGACTGCACTGACAGCCAGTGTAGACTTGTGCAGCTATGCATGTGTTAGAAGATACCAGCCTAGATTCCCACGCCGACCCCCACTGCCAGGCATGCCCTTGGGGCTATCCCTCAGCTATGTACTGCATGCTACCAACCTCACACCTGTTACCTGCCTCCATCGCACACACATAGGGGGAGACGGTGTAGAAATAGGAGAGCACGCCAACAGCCAGGGCCCTGTACCTGCTTTTGGACCCAGATCAGGCCCTGTCTTCTGTCACTGGCCTGTATCATTGTACTTACCTACAGTTAGTCCTTCCCGCACACCCCTGGCCCGATCCCCATTACCAGCCCCAACTCCCAAGTGCCTGTGGCCAGACCCAGCAGCCATGGTGGTGCACACCAACAGCCAGATCCCCTGCAGCTGCCAGGTACCCACAGTTGGCCTCAGTCCTGCACTGCTGTCCACTACATGTGTCTCTGCCACTGGATCCTGCTACTACATAGGCACCTCTAGCTGGCCCCCACAGCTGAGTGTGTGCACATCACTGGCTCTGGTCCCCCCGCAGCCCTCCATTCTGGTCCCTAGCTGCTGGGCCTGGAAGTGCTGCTAAGGACCACAACAGCTAGTGCAGCCTCTAAGGACTCCCCACAGTGCTCGTCAACGATCAAACAATTGATGTTGTAAACTCCAGCAACCTGAACCAGAGATGACATCCCTCCCACCCTGGTCCTGGCCCCATTGCTACCATACGTTCCTTCACTTGGTGCCCTTCACCACTAGATTCGGGGTCACAGCAAGTAGTGTGCCCCTACCCACAGGTGAAAGTCTTCACTTACCAAAGTCAGTTCATTGAGTCTGGTAGAGGTGACTCCTTCAAATGCACAGACACACAAGTGTACAAGAATCAGGGAAACATTCCCACCCACGGAATAAAGTAAATCTCCAGGACTTGGCTCCAAAGAAATGGAGATCCAGGAATTGTCTGACAATAATTCTTATAAAGATGATCAGAGAACTCGTAGAGAACACAAACAATTTAATGATACCTGGAAAGTAATACAAGAACAAAATGAGATGTACAACAAAAAAATAAAACACAAAAGAGATGCAAACATTGGAGCTAAAGAATACAATGACTGACCTGGCCCATGTGTCTCAGTGGTTGAGCATTGACCCATGAACCAGGAGGTCATGGTTTGATTCCTGGTCAGAGCACATGCCCCGGTTGCAGGCTTGATCCCAGGTGGGGGACGTGCAGGAGGCAGCCGATCAATAATTCTCATCATTGATGTTTCTCCCTCTTCCTTCCTCTCTGAAATCAATAAAAATATATCTTAAAAATAAAATAAAAATTAAAAACCTCTAGTTTGTGTTAAAAAGAATACAATGACTGAAGAATTCAATGGAGAGTTTCACCACCAGACTTGAACAAGCAAAAGAATCAGTGAGCTTGAAGATAGATTTCTTGAAATTATCCACTGGGAGTGAGAAAAAATGAAAAGGAATAAAAAAGACCAACAGGACTTATGGGACACCATTAAGAGAAACAATGTGTAGATCATTGAAGTCACAGAGAAGAAAGGAGAAGGGGATAGAAAGCTTATCTAAATAAATAATGGCTGAGAACTTCTCAAACCTGGGAGAGATTTGGACATTCACGTTTTTGAAAATAAAAGGCACTCCAACATTTCAATCACGATTTTCTCGAAAACATAATAAACTTGTCTAAAATAGAAGCAGAATTTTAAAACAGCAAGAGGGAAAGAAATACGTTATACAAAGGTACCCACATAAGGCTCTGAGCAGATTTTCCAGCAGACACCTTGCAGGCCAGGAGAAAATGAAGTGACACCACCAAGAACTAAGAGAAAATAAACCTTGCCAACCAAGTATACTTTACCCAGCAGAGTTGTTCTTCAGAAATGAAGGTGAGCGAGGCTTTCCCTACCAAAAGCTGAGAGCTCATCACTACCAGACTTGACTTACAAGAAATGATGAAAGGAGTCCTTCAAGCTGAAATGAAAGGATGCTATTTAGTAATGTGAAAACACACAATACATTGGTTAAGGTAAGTATATAGTCAGATTTAGAATACTCTAATACTATGATATGGGATGTGTTAATCATTTAACTCTAGTACAGAGGTTAAAGGGCAAAAGTATTGAAGATAGCTATAGCTACAAAAATTTATTAAAGCACACACAATATAAAATATGTAGAATGGGACATCAAAAAGAAAAAGGAGGAGTAAAAGGGTAGAGTTTTTGTATGTGATCAAAGTTAAATTGTTATCAGCATCAAATAGACTGTTATAGCTATAAAATATTTTATAAGCCTCATGGAAACCATTAAGCAAAAATCTACAGTAGAGTTATAAAAGATAAAAGAATCAAAGCATACCAATATGGAAAATCATCAATTCACAAGCAAGGCAGCAAGAGAGGAACAAAGGAACAAAGAAACTACAAAATAGAGAGGAAACAATAAGGTGGCATTAGAAATCTTTACCTATCAATAATTAAACGTAAATGGATTGAATTCTCAAAAGACATATAGTAACTGGATGGTTTAAAAAAAAAAAATCAACTATATGCTGCCTACAAGAGACTCCATTTTAAGAATACACATGGGCTGAAAGTGAAAGGATGGAAAAAGATACTCTGCAAGTAAAAACCAAAAGAGAGATATAACTGTCAGACAAAAGACACTTTAAGCCAAGCATGTCAAACTCGCGGCCCACGGGCTACATGTGGCCCACAATGAATATTTTTTGCAGCCCAGCCAGTATAACGGTATGTAAGAAACGTTTTAGTAAAAATTTTGTAACTTAATTTTTACAATATTCTGTTATACATAATTATTAATAACGAACTACAATGTTCGCTAATGACTGACTAATTACTATAATCTTGTTGCATTCATTTCCCTTACATGCCTTATGCACAGGAGCACCATTTCTCTCCACTAATACCAGCAGCGAATATTTTAGCAGCGATTGCCACATCATTAGTCTTAGACTGACTTGTTTGGTGTGTGCAACAGGAAATATTTCGCTTTCGGAGAACAAGAAAAATAGGTTTATTTGCGTTACGCTTATTAATTTGTGCAGTTATTCAGTGTCTGGTAAGTTAATGTTCAAGAAAAAAATTAATTTTTATTAAAATGTTCTATTTTATGTTAACGATTACTCATTTATTTCAGCCCTTTGTATTCAGCGTGTCTCTATCGAAATAAACCTACGTTTCTATGAAAATTGAAGCTTTTGTTTTTTGCACTCACATAAACTTAAACCTTGTTTATTTGGCCTGTGTTAGCCTTTGGGTTTGACATGCTTGCTTTAAGCCAAAACAGTAATGAGACTAAGAAGGTTATTATATAATGACAAATGGGTCAGTTTGTCAAGAAGATTAACAAATGTAAATATACACGCACCTAACCTTGTAGCACCTAAATACAGGGTGTCCCCCCCAAAAATGTACACACATGTCACCCTTGTGCAGGGGCTATGTAATCTTCTCTATATCATTCCAATTTTAGTGTATGTGCTGCCAAAGCAAGCACTCAACTATTAATTATTTAAAAAAAAAAAGAGGAAAGAATACTCCCAAACTTATTTTACAAGGCCAGCATCACCCTGATATCAAAGCCAGGTAAGGACAATACAAGAAAAGAAAACGAGAGAGCAAAATCCCTGATGAATATAGATGCAAAAATGTTTAATAAATTACTAGCAAACCAAAAATCCAAATGTTAAAAGGATCATATACCATGATTAAGTGGGATTTATCCCTGGGATGAAAGACTAATTTAACGTATACAAATCAATCAAAATGATGCATCACATTAATAGAATGAAGATAAAGTCATATCATCTCAATAGATGCAGAATAAGCATTTGACAAAATATACTTTTATGATAAAAGCTGTCAACAAATTGGGAATAGAAGGAACATACCTGAACATAATAAAGGCCATATTTGATAATCCCACAGCTAACATCATACTTAACAGTGAAATGATGAGAGCTTTTTCTCTAAGATCAGGACAGGTCACTGGTGCCCACTCTCACCCCTCCAATTCAACATAGCACTGGAAGTCCTAGCCAGAGCAATTAGAAATTGAAAAAGAAATAAAATCAGAAAGGAAATAAAATTGTCTTTGTTTGTAGACGTTATGATCTTATATATAAAAAATCTTCATGACTCCACTAAAAGTTAGAATTAATGCAGTAAAGTTATAGGATACAAAATCAACATACAGAAATCAGTTGTGTTTCTATACAATAACAATAAAATATGTGAAAAAGAAATGAAACAATCCTATTCATGATAGGATGAAATAGGAATAAATCTAACCGAGGTGAGATATCTGTGCACTGAAAACTACAAGACTTTGACAGAAAAAACCTGAAGGCATAAAGAAATTGAAAGATATGACATGTTCATGGGTAGAAAGAGTTAATGTTGTTAAACTGTCCATACTATCCAAAGCCATTTATAGATTCACTGCAAACCCTATCAAAATTCTGATCGTGTTTACCAGGGACCGGGGAGTGCAGGAAATGGGAAGATGTTTTTTGGTCAAAGAATTGTAAACTTTTAGTTATAAGATGAATAAAATGATGGGGAGCTAATGAACATGGTATTTATAGTTAACAACGTTGTATTATATACTTAAAAGTTGCTGAGAGATGATCTTAAATGTTCTAACTACAAAAAAAAATGATTATGTGACATGATGGAGGTGTTAGCTAATGCTAGCATGAAAATTGTTTTATAATGTATAGATGTATCAAATCAACGTGTATGTCTTACATTTACACAATGTGATACGTCAATCACATCTCAATAAAACTGGAAAAAATAAATAAAAGGAAAAAATAGTCAAATCATAGTGAACCAAATGATAGAGGTGAAGGTGAAATGTGGGTCAAATATAGAAGAAAAATAAGTAAAATATATGCTAATCTTCAGAATTTTATCATTTCCTCTTCAAAAGAAATGCAAGCGTTG
>NW_005356150.1:186619-198794 GCF_000412655.1 Myotis brandtii
ACTTTTAAAATGGAACCAATCAGATTTTAAACCAGTTGTTAAGTCTCTAAAATATGTAAGAAGATGATACCTATGTTACCTTTGGTATCTTAACTGTGTTAGTAGCCCAGGCTGCTTGAGTTATGAGTTCCACTTTGGGACTGTCTTCATTTCTAAGCGATGTCTTTGTGGAGTGTTGAAAGGAGCCACTGGCTGCTCCCCGTGCAGCCTTCTCTCAGGGCGCAGGGTCTCACAGAGCCGAGGAGGAGCTTGTCATAAGGAGGGAGAGAGTAGGCCGTGTATCTTCAGGAAAGATGGAAATTCTCCCGTGGATTAGGTGGAGGAGTTCTCCAGATGGAAGTGACATAGAAGCGACCAGGTCTTTGGTAAAGAGGGGTTAGTTAACGTCATGAGGGCAGAGCCTTGTGAAAGGCGTGGCAAATGTTGGTCTCGGACTACAAGCCTCTGCTTTGGGATGCTAACCCAGGCTGGCTCAAACGTAGGTAGGGGTGTGTGCCTGCACCTGAGTCAGGTGTGGGCTGGTGTTTCCATCTGGGCTGCCATGTGCCTGTGCAGTGAGACCAGGATATGCAACTGAATAGGGACTGGAGGAGGTGTCCACCCCATTGTGGGCAGACTCTTTGGACCTGCATTAGTAACAGCCTGTCCCCCAGAGGAGCTAACCCAGGCTTTGGTGCCATATTTCCTTCTGTACGTAATGGAGCGTGTCCTCCTGAGGTCTGGGTAGCCAGTGCAGAGAAAATTAGTTCAGATGTCACTTTTTTTTTTTTCTTCGTTCAAGTGTGGCTGGATGCACAGCTGTGTGCACAATCACACGGTCTCGGAAGCTGATTTTCCAGGGCCTAATCCCAGGGGAGCTGGATGCAATCTATGCTAGTTATTGATTCAGATCCCACTGGTGTTGAGCTTCCTGAGAAATGTAAGAATTAAAACACATACACACTACTCAGATGGAGGCGAACACTAACAGACTGGCCTTTCCCAGCCACCTTCTTTAGGATTAGAAGGAAAAGAAAGCCAAATGACAGCTCCGGCAATAACCCCATTCCCCACGGGGTCATCAGAGGCCAGAGCTCTTGCGGGCAAAGGTCAACAGCAAGTGCCAACTAGGTACTGGCCCATGGTCCCAGCAGGACAGCCTGACATTGCCAAAGGCTTCTTGTTGTTAAAAACGGGTTTCCTGACCTTTCGTGCCTGGGCACCCGCACAGCTCAGATATTTGTGCAGCAGGCTCAAGGACTCTCAAGTTCAAGTCACTGGCAGAGGGGAGAGGAGACCTGGAATTTCAGAATTTCCAAGGAAGGGGGCAGGGCCTCATTCAAGGAGACTAAAGTCATTTGAACCTGAAGCTTGCCCAGTTGCTGGCCTAAGCAGTGATACCTTCAGTCCCTGCCACCCCCCCAACCCTGGTGGGGGGGGGGGGCGGCTGACGAAGGACCCCAGGTACTCTCCCAGTCTCAGCCTTGCCCACAGACTTGATGTGATTTTGCATGCTAATTAGGAGCTTTGCAAAACCAGAGCAACTCCCCTCCCTAGGGTAAGCCTTGTTTTCAGTTGCTTCAAAATATACCGAGACAGAAATTTCAGGACACCAAGTGACCCAGAAATCAGTTCAAAGGTTTTTCTGTTCCCTCACTCCCCAGAAGTCAGGCATTCCCACAGGGCCTCAACTGCGGGTGCTGATAGCTCATTCTTTTTTTTTTTTTTTTTTTAATATATTTTATTGATTTTTTACAGAGAGGAAGGGAGAGGGATAGAGAGTTACAAACATCGATGAGAAACATCGATCAGCTGCCTCCTGCACACTCCCCACTGGGGATGTGCCCGCAACCAAGGTACATGCCCTTGACTGGAATCGAACCTGGGACCCTTGAGTCTGAAGGCCAACGCTCTATCCACTGAGCCAAACCGGTTAGGGCAATAACTCATTCTTGTTACAGGTGCGAGCAGATCTGGACCTCCCACGATGTTTTTGGGGAGACGCTGACTTAAAGGAGTTTGCCCTGCTCTGTGAGGGAAGGAACACAGTAAGCAGAGGTCTTTCTGAGAAAGCTACACACAGGTTTTGATGCAACGATGAATATTAACAGTCACAATTTCATTACCCACCCCCCACTCCCTGGAGAGAATGGGTCAGTGTTCTCATAAAACTTTGCTTACCCTGTTAGCACTAATTTGTAAAGGGTGTCCCAAAATTCACGCAAGATTTGAATTTTATGCCATTTGTGCTGTAAAGTGTTGCCAACGAAAAAAAAGATAGCGTGACAGCTGACAGTTCAGGGTTATTAAAAATGGAACACTACACAAAAGAACAATGCGTTTTCATTGTTGAGCAATATTTTAAAAATAATGAAGGTTTGGCAGCTACAGTTCGCAATTTTCGTGCAAAATATGGTCGGAATAGTGATTTAACTTCATCAACTGTGAAGAGATTAATTTAAAAATTTAGGGAGACTGGATCAAGTAGTGATCTTAAACACTCTGGCCGTCCTTCAACAAGTCGTTCAACACAAAACATTGAAGCAGTTCGTGAGAGTGTTGCTGAGAGTCCAGGGACATCAATTCGGCACCGTGGTCAAGAATTGGACATTTTGAGAAGCTCTCTACAGCGTATTCTCACAAAAGATTTGCATCTTCATGCTTACAAAGTTCAATTGACTCAAGAACTGAAGCCTACTGACCACGCACAGCAAATAGAGTTCGTTGAATGGATTATGGAACAACAAGTGGATGCTGATTTTTTGAACAAAATCATCTTCAGCGATGAGGCTCATTTTCATCTTGATGGCTTGGTTAATCGACAAAATTGTCGCATTTGGGGTTCAGAAAATCCACGAGTGATTGTTGAGTAACAAATGCATCCATAACGTGTCACTGTTTGGTGTGGATTTTGGGCTGGAGGCATCATCGGAACATTCTTCTTCAAAAATGCGGCTGCTCAGGCAATAACAGTTAATGGTGCTCACTATAGCGACATGATAATCCAGTTTCCTATTCCATACATAACCCTATACTGTATACTTTATGAATCAATAAAAAATTTACGATTTTAAATTATAAACATGTGTTTTTCTATCAAAATTACTTCTTGCGTGAATTTTGGGACACCCTTTACTTAAAATGTTGGAGGTGCATTCTGACTTACACAAAGAACTGAAAGGTGATGGTGAGGGAAAACTTCCTTTTCTGCAGTCGTTCCACATGTCTTGTTGGACTTGGGTATAGAAAGAATCTTTGTCTGGAAGCTGATGCTAACTGACTACCATCATTTATTGATTTATTCTGTGCTCACTTTATGTTCATCCAAGTAATAACCCCAGAAGGTAGGTACTATGATTGCTTCCATTTTTCAGATAAACAGAGAGTTAAGAGAGAGGAAGTAAGGTACGCAGGTAGTAGAACTTAGCCATCTGAGTGCAGCCTGGACCTTAAGCATCACCAGTATTTGGCCTCTGTTGGTGCTGTGTGGGCTTCTGGTAATTTAGGATTGTGAATTGGAGAAGCTCATTCCCACAAATACCCAGGATTCAGTCTGCACTGTCTACTGGGAGTGAGGTCCTGGAAGCCTGCGAGCTGCCCAGCCCCAAGGGCCACTGCACCATAAGGCCATTCACTGCTATTTGCTACCAGAGAGGAATATATCCTTCACTCTCTCCCTTCCCTCCCTCCCTTTGTCTAATCTTGTCTAGTAATTTAAAAATTTTTTTTAAAAGTAGCAATTACCAAACTATCAGAATGTCTTACCAGGCAGCATGCAGTGCTGTTGAATGGCTTTTGAGAAATTAAATGAAAATGTAAACAAAATATTTTGATTTTCAAAATGCATAGTCAGATGGAATGATACACATGGGCCCCACTGAGACACAGAGGGCTGAGTGGTCAGAGACTCAGTTCTGGGGGCTTCACTGAGGGTTTCACTTTGGGCTGCGTGGCCCATGGCAGGTGCCGCACAACATGGTGCCACCCCAGCGTATCAGCCTTGTTGCTGGCAAGGAAACGTGAGAACCAAGCTGTCAACAACCCTGGCTTCCGCCAAACCCCATTTCTCGGCCTGCCAGCCAGGATTCTAAAAATGCATTGGGGAGTTTTGGCTTCTGGCTTTTGCTGAATATGAAATTCTACCGTGCATATATAGCCTTGTTAAGCTGACCCTGCTTAGGGATAACTGATATATTTTGTCTGACAAGATTCAGCATCCATTAGAAGTGGTTATCATGAGCCCCTTGAAAGTAATGAAAGGCACTGCCTCTTCCCCCGCACGCGCAGGTCCCCGCTCTGAAACTCCCACTCAGGGAGTCCACAGTCACAGACTATTAGGATTAGCGGCAAAGCATGAGCTGGGGGCTTCGGGGATCCCCGGCTTTGTCCTGGGCTGTGGGAGCCTGTGAGGACCCACAGGAGCAGTATCGAAGACGATCTATGAAAACGGAGGGTCGTGAAATGGTGGCTGCCACTTCTGCCTACATTTCATTACTTTGGACCCAGTATTTTCAAGAGTGAAATTTCTCAGATTTGGCAGGACGGCCTTAAGCTTCGCCATCATTGGCACCCCAGAGTCTCTGTACTCCAGTCAGGTATCAGTGTGAATCCTGGTGGCAGTTAGAACAAGTTCCTCAGTCCAACCCTTTCAAAACATATAACATTTACTTTCGTCAGATACAGCATATGTAACGTGTGCAGTTAAAGGAACACCTGCAGGCCTGACCGCCACGGAGGCGCCGGGCCTCAGTGGTCAGGCGGGCCCGGAGCTTCAGCTGGCCTGTGACAGGTGACGCAAAGGGTGGATGACGTGCTCACGCCTCACAACTGAAATGTGCCTTTTCTCCCGAGCGAGTGGTCTGGTGGCCTCATAGCTCCAGAGCAGTAAATGGCTAATGATTCGCCCCTGATGGTCAAACAGACTATGCACAAAGCACTTGCTTGCATATGTGCATAACCATGGACACAGACAACAGGGTGCCGAAGGCCTGGGGTGGGGGGTGAGCTAGAAGGGGGTCAATGGGGAAAGGAGGGGGACGCATACAATACTTTCAATAATAAGGATTTGAAAAACAAACAATAGACTGTGCAAATGTACTTACACTTTCCCCCCCTCACTGCCTCTGTTTCTGCACCTCTTCAGCCCCTTCCATGAAATTTTTTTCCAAATATATTTTTATTGATTTCAGAGAGGAAGGGAGAGGGAGAGAAACATTAATGATGAGAGAGAATCATCGATCCGCTGCCTCCTGCACGTCCCCGACTGGGAATTGAGCCCTCAACCCAGGCATATGCCCTTGACTGGAATCAAACTGGGGACCCTTCGGTCGTAGGCTGACACTCTATCCACTGAGCCAAACCAGCCAGGGCCCATGAATTCTTTTAAAGGCAGCTGAGCAGATGGCACACACCCATTTCCTTCCCTACGGCTACAGGCATGCCCAGCCTGTACCCAGTCGGCCTCACCATTTGGTGCCCTCGCAGGAGACAGAACAAAGACTCCTCGGGAGGTTTCTGAGGAGCTCACGGGAGCAGCTCGACTCCTCCCCGAAGGGACAGGCCAGACCCCACAGGCAGGCCGTGCGCCACGTCCCCGAGGCTGTCAAAAATGTCAGAACGTGCACAGTTCAAAATATTTTATTTCAGTTCATACAAAATACAGTCGTGTACAAAAGCGTACAGAACATTTTCATCCAGCTTACGTTTTTAAAAAGGACAATTCCAATTTCTAATGCTTTCTGCTTACATTGTTCCGGGCCCATTTCATTACTAACATTGTATCGGCTCCTGGAGATTTTCGTGACTGGAGAGGCGCTTTCAGAGGGAGAACTGGATCTGCCAAAACGGTGTCCCGAGCCGCGCACATGACCGCGACTGGCCGGATTCCAGGCAAAATGAGATTCTCTGGAGACCTAACTGCGGCTTCATGGCAACACGAAGTTGTGGGTGTACAGAGTTCACTTTACATCCCCATCTGTGAAAACCTGCGCGGTCTCGGTCTGCCCACACACACCTGTTGTGCGGGACCCTGGGGAAGAACGCGGGTGTCCGCAGGGCACAGCCTCCACTCGGGAAAGTGACGGGTGACACGGGGCAGGCAGGGACAGCACTCCCGTTCGGAGCGGGCCGCGCGGCCACCCCGTGAAGAAGGGCCAGGACGCACAACTTGACAAAATACACTCTTCAGTACATTTGAGGGGTAAGTGGGGGAACAAGGCCGGCAGGGATGGGAAGCATGTTCTGGGTTTCGGGAAATACCTGGGCTTCAGAGGAAACACTGCCTCAACATGTTAGTACAGCTTTGCCCCTCCCTGTTGACTTAGCCAAACGGATCCTGAAAAAGAACAGGAAGGAAGTGCCTATTGATCTTGGTGCGGAAGCCACCACCCCCACCTGGGAAGAAGGGAGCGGGGAGGGGGAATGGGGAGGACCCAGGAGACAGAGTGTTAGGGAGACCCCTATTGGAGGCAAATGGAATTTAGACTACAACCTTCTCACAGAGCAGTTCAGAATTTACGGCACTCAGGTATTTATATAGCATCAAAAGTAGGAAGGCGTAACGAAAAATGGCATCTTCATTATCAGATTAAGAAGCACTAAAAAATTTAGCAACAAACTTTAAAATTGGATTTTCCTTGTAAATCTGTGATCAGTTCTAGCTATTGGGCCCAATTCTGCCTACTGAGAACTAGGCAGCCCCAGAAAGAACCAAAGTAATTGGCACTGGGGCCACCCTTTGATTCTGATAAAAAAAACTTAATATTGCAGACGCACTTGCCACAGGCTCTCCGCACTGGGCCGTGTGGCACAGAATGAGGCAAAGCAAAAACCACACCCAGGTTACAGAGAGCTGGGACGCCGCTGGTCCCTGCCCGGGCCACACTGATCCCGAGTGCCACCTGCTAACCGAAGGGAAGAAATCTAATCTGATTTGATTTCATGGAAATTTCCCCTGAATCGGAGATCACAGACCGGGCCGGCTTTCTTCTATCAGCTCAAGAAGACTCCGGCTGTCTCGAAAACGCCTAAGCAGGCCCTTCAGACTAAACCTTGCACATACATGACTGACAAGTGCAATCTGAACTAAACGATCCGAAGATGAAACGCAGTCATGATACCGCACTTCCCGTAAACATCTATTTCAGTGTTTACTCCAGACTAAGCCCAGTAAAAGCAAATGCTTGTGGAAATTACAAGCCTCTTCTATCTCTGATTCTTACAAACGCACAATCAAGTTTATTCATGCTTCACCTTTACTCACTGTGAATAAGTAGCCCTTGACATTTGTTTTGTGGGCACTAGTAGTAAGCACACACATTCCCAAGACAGCAAAGGAAAAACATAGCCCGGAGTGAAGCCAATTAAGATGCTGCCTCCAGGGCCTTGAGACCCTGGGCTGCAGAACTGGTTGCTGTGGAAACAATTTTCGCCTCAGCATTACTGGCAGTGGGAACCTACTAACGGGTCTGCAGATAGGATCTAGTGTAAATAGGTCTCCCCCCGCCCCCTTAATTCTGGGTGCCATTCCACAAAGGATATAGATGATTAGAATTTTCAAAGGAAAACACGACATTCCCTACACAATTTATTGTACTGTAACTTGGTGGTGTCTTTTATTGAATCATACAAATTTGAATGGGGTTTCCTGAATAAATCTTTTACATAACTTACCTTTGGCAGAAACAATAGATTTCGAAACATTTACAAACTTCTCATTTATATAACTTTTCCTCTTTATAAATTCCTTTGCACGTTAGTATTTTCAAAACAATAGTCTTAAACAGATGTGCTTTAACACTCAGCTGGTCATGATGTGATTTACATCGTAGCTTATTTAAGAGAACAATTATTTACAAGGGGCAGACGAGGCATGTATTTCTTTTAAAAATACAATTTTTGGTCATGTGAATGATTCATTTTCTGATTTCAAAAATAGAAAACATCCTAAAGTGCGTCATTTTATTTATAATATAACTCCTTGAAATTATAGCAATCTGCAATGTAAACAGTAGAGCAGAGAATACCAAACTATATTTTCATTTGCCTTTACATTTACAAGGTTAGGTACCGTCTTTAAGTGTGTGGATGAGACCAGGGCGCTTCGGACACATTGCTCACGCTCCTACAGAAACATACTTAGGAGCAAACTCAGAGGCGTTCTTTCTCACCCACTCTCAGCTCAAACCCCCTCACTTTAGCGAGGGGGAATGCTGCTGTAAACCCAATCTGACCAGTTTCTCAAGAACCCGTTTTCTGAAACTGACAAATGGTCAATAGAGTTTTATGTTTTCTTTTTAAAAACACACACACAAAATGGCACAACACAGAGGTGGGGGTCCCGTGGTCCTGTTCAACCTGCAACATTGTCTTCAAAAGGCAGAGCTGCCGGAGCGCCCCCTCCCGGCAACCAGCGGCTGCGGCTGTGTGCGGACCCCTGCCCGGCCTCACAGCGCACAGGGCGGACCCAGGGCGGACAGAACCAGAACCCACTTTCTCTTGTGCGGACAGAAAAGCGTAAAAAGTAACAACAAATCACGAGGTGATGTCAGCACACTGAAGAGATGAATGATTTGGTGTCTGAAATTCCCTGGTCCCTCCATAATGTCTAATATAGACAGCTTTGTGACATAGTCTTTGAAAAAAATTATAATCGTAATCGGCTACACATCATTTGTTCTCTTTATACATGATCTTGAAATAGTGTGATTTAGATTCTGCCTTGGGCTGCGATCCAAGGGCTACATTTACCCCTGAGGGAGGGGATTTTAGTGCAGGTTTACTTAAAAAACAACAAACAACAACTGGTAAGCACTCAGGTGGCTGAGAACACGGGTGCTCTCGCTCTCACTCTCTCTCACGATCCTCATGCACTTCGGCTAAGAATGAAACAAGGCCCTTTCCATGTGGCTAATGCCCACACGAAACCGAGCCCCACAAGGGAGCCCCATACAACATGCTGGCCTCGCTTTGTCTCTGATGCTCAAATCCCAAGACTGGTGAGTGCAGTCAATGTTCAGGAAAGGCCTCTCTAGGCTCGTCACCCTGTTACCGGATTTAAAAATCGGCGTCAGCGTAGCTCCTGCTATCCTCCCTCTGTCCTCTGCGGTGACCCAGGCCCGCAGGGATCACGGTTCCGGGGCAGCTGAGGACGTCTCAAAGCACATGGTCAGGGATGTCTGCGCTGCCTCTCTGGGCAGACGCAGCTTCCATCGCCCTGAGAGCTGACGAGAACAATTCACACGCTTGGGAAGGCGCCGCTCTGTGGACAGGTCACAGGATTGGCCGAGGCAGCAAAGAGGGCTCCAGTGCACGTTCCCCATTTACGGGGTCCAGAGAGCACAGGGAGCTGCCTAGCAAGTTTGCTCCACGAAGGCCTGAGCTGCGTTTCATCCCAGTTAGATTGCATTCTGCTCTCCATGGAAGCAGAGTGCACATTCTCTGTGGATGAGGTGCCTCCATGTAGTGATTCATCACCGCTAGTGTCAGAAAGGCTCCCGCGAGTGTCCGAGTGCCATGAACGCAGGGACCCTGACTTTCCCTTACAGGATTCCCAAGTCAGGACCAGCGCGGCCTCCTCCCAGCAGGTGGTTTCTAAGGCCGGCGATGGAAACGAGCCGCTCCCAAGGCCTGGAGGCAGAAGGGCTCCATGCTTTGCAGGTCCAGCTCTGAGGCTGCCTTCCAGTGTCTGCAGAGCTGCTCTTCACCGGGGAGGCAGGGTCACCGCGCACGCCAGCCCCTCTGCTCGAGCGGGGCTGCCCCTCACATGGACTTGGAATCAGCGTCTCTCTTGCTGATGAGCACCTCCAAGAGCCTTAGTTTCGCCTTGATGTGCTTATATTCGCTGTACTCTTCAGCCATAGGAGTGCGGTCTTCCTTCTGGACATTTCTAACGGAAACAAATGACAGGGGGCTGAGGATCATTGGCCGTCTCCTGGATGATGCTGTTCAGCAGGCGCGTTATCAGCGGAAACGTGCAGCTTATCAACCCTTAGCATCAGTGTGGCCAAGCGCCACTGGGGGTCAAGCCTGGAGCTGGGCTTAGACAAGCAGTGAAGGACAAGGATCTGGCATTTTGTAGGATGACACGAAGGACTAAGAAATGGAGAAATGTCCTCTTTCTGCTGCTGGTATGTATGCATTCACATTAAGAGTCTCCCTACACTGAAATCCTTTATTTCTACTTAATGCTTTCTCACTTTTACATATTTCATCTAATAAACCATTACATTTCTAGTTAGCAATTGGTACATCCATAATTTATGTGTTTTTTAACTAATTATTATAGTATTAGTCTTAGAATTCAACAACTGAGTCATATACTACTAATAAGCCCTTACCGATCACGAGTAATTCTACATGCATTCTCTTACACGCACAGTATCCATGGAGAGCGTGTTTACACAGGTCAGGCCCTGTGCTGAGTGGCTCTGTCTCCGGGGTGTAACATAACCCTCAGGACGGAAGCTGCGGGCCTGTCACCCACACTGCACACGGGCTGAGCGCAGGCCGAGAAGCCAGTCCCGCTGCAAAGCCACAGCTCCCATCACCGGGCGGTGCCGTCCGCTTCTCATTTCACCTTGAAATGCACAGGTCAGATGTTCAAACACCAGGCTTCCTTTTCTTTTTATTAAAGAACATGGGAAAGGCAATAGCGTGGACCTTATTTTTACGTTGTTCAATGAACGAAAAATAAACGTATTTATTGCTGGCCTGCCTTGTTCAGGGAAAGGATTCTAGATGGCTTCCTGGCACAGGGTAGTGAAGGAACAGGGTGGTGGGCAGAGCCCCGGCCGGGCCCTCCGAGGGGCTTTGATCACCTCAGACACAAAATGAAGAACCAGATTTTACGATGTCGGAAGTCCCCTAGAGTTCTAACCTTCTATGATGATTATGAGTTCCCATCAATTATACTTTCTGATTACTTGTGAAGTCTATACAATTATATATAGTTAGTGCCTCATGTATAGGATACCTGCACATAATGTGACTATAATTATATGGGAAAAAAAGGAAACAGACAAACCAAAAATGTGCCTAGAAAGAAGACTGGAAAGAAACACATCAGAACATTAATCCTGGCTTGTCTTTGGGTATTAGTATTACTTCGGAGGTGATTTCTTTTATCTGCTCACCTCTATTTTCTAAATACCCTGCAACACACGGAGGGAGAAAAGCAAATATTTAGGTATAAAATTTATAAATCTCGAGAAAGTCATTAGAGGACAAATCCAAATCAGAGACCCTAAACATAAGTGTATGCAGTGACTGAAATAAGCCGGAAAACAACACATTCTACATGCCAAAGTTCATTTTTATGGTCCTTTCATTTCCCAACACTTTTGAGAAGTACGAAAGGGGACTGACTTAATGAGAAACTCTATCTACACTGTTCAGATAATTGGATGAAAATAAAATCAATTCCAAATGATAAAACTTAACTCCAGTGCAAGAGACGCAAATCCATTCATTCCCTGCTCTGCCCCTGCCTCCCGCTGGGGCCCGAGCCAGACATGCTGTGTGCAGTCACTGCAAAGGGAAGACGATGCTCAGCACAGCGTTACCTAAGGATTCCATTGGCCTTAAACTCGCTGGAGAAAAGCACCCTGTCAGTCAGGCGGGTGTACTGCCTCTGGTATATTTTTCATCCAAATGTTACTTTTAAAATGTACTTTAAAAACAGCAAGATTTAAAGTCCTCAGTTCCCTATTTCTCCTTCTAGTTTCTTCAGACAAAAACAAGCCAGTGCTGTCGACTGGAAATGTAGCTTCAAGCTGCTCGTTTTAGATTATGATGTGATGTGACAGGTTTGTTTTATAAATGCTGGTTCAGTCTGCATGGGTGTTGGACACTCCCCAAGAAGCACCCTTAAGGACCATGCGAACCTCATCGCCTCCCAATCGACCTTGAAAGGGGCCCTGGGCACAAACCCCGGGACTGGGTTACAGGGAGATGGATGCAGAGGGCCCCTGCCTCGGAGGCATCCCACAGCCCTGCCAGGAAAGGAAAAGGAAGTGTGTGCAGGGGATGGGGGAGGGGAACACATGCACTACCTTCCATTTTGTCTGAAGAAATTGTCCTCAAATTCGCGAAGTTTCTTTCGAATCCTCTTCTTTTCTTCTCTCATTTCCTGAAGGTGTTCCAAGAGTTCTGGCCTAAGGGGGGGGCGGGGGGGGGGGAAGGGAAGAAAATTGAGTTA
>NW_005356150.1:199315-215366 GCF_000412655.1 Myotis brandtii
GGTGGTGGGGGGTGGGGAGGGTAAGGGAAGAAAATTGAGTTAAATCTGAATTGACATAAATGCAATGAATGTGCAACTCGGTGGGGGTTGTGGACACTGGGGGAAGCACATATGTGCAAAAACTGTTGAGGGAGCTGAGGGTCAGTGGAAATGCATGATTTCTATGCCCTGAAACACTGACAACAGCTCTGGCTCCTACTACTTGTAAATTCTTTGGGCCGGTAAAGTCCCAGGTGCTCTGTCATATTTTGTTTTGAAAATGCAATGAATGTGCAACTCGGTGGGGGTTGTGGACACTGGGGGAAGCACATATGTGCAAAAACTGTTGAGGGAGCTGAGGGTCAGTGGAAATGCATGATTTCTATGCCCTGAAACACTGACAACAGCTCTGGCTCCTACTACTTGTAAATTCTTTGGGCCGGTAAAGTCCCAGGTGCTCTGTCATATTTTGTTTTGAGAGAAAGAGATGACATCTGTGCTCAGTGAGTGCTGCATGATGAGCCGTGGAGGACAGAGCTACACAATGCCATTTGTAGAGACTGCCTGGTTGTATAAATAAGAGCTCAGATGCTCCCTCAAATAACACAGGATAAAGCATATACAAAAACGGAGCCCGAAATTAAAAATAAAAAGTCACTGTTTTAGTCACACAGACACACCCCAAGTGAGTCACTTGTGTTTTGTCGGTCAATGTAAGTATAAAGACTAAAATAATATTTAGGAAAGTTATCTTCCCCAAATATTTTACCACCACCACCACCACCAAAATGACATACATTGAAGCAGCATGCAGGTTTGAAAGCCCGGAGTCCTGGCTGCACTTTGATGGCATTTTATCATCCATTGGGGAAATAAACCCATCAGCGCCATCTTCAAATTGGTCGAGAAAGCAATGAGCGCTGAACTCGGTTTTCAGAGTGACCGTGAAGTCTGGCTTGGTGTTGCTATCTTCTTCTGAACCCTCCTCTTCTTCCTGGAGACACACAGCAACCCCAGCCAAAATCTGGTTACTTTTCCTGGTACTCTTTCATTACAACTATCATTTAACAATCTTAATTATCTCGACACCATAAGGTTTCTTCTATACCTACCGTTAGCAACACCTACGTACCTTACGTACATATTATCGAACAGTTATATGTACACAGCAGGTAACACAAACTAAACACAGCCACTCAATAGGGAAAAAAAAACTATAAAAATTGGTGTACACCACATTTAACATTTTAAGGCTGAGGTAGGAAGGAACAACCATCATACTTTATACCCGCAATCAAAGGAACCAAACTAATCTAAAGATTCTAAGACAAAACAGGACAAAACCCACCACTGGCAACCAGTTTTCAGAATTCTATTGCTTGCATATCTCAGGACATATTTTTTACTAAGCGATGAACGTTCTTAGAAATAGAACAATATAGCCTTTCTATTTAAGGAATTGAAATTATAAAACATTTGTGGTTGCCTGGTACACAAAGTCTTAGGGAACTTTTGAGATCAAAACGTTTATCTTCCATGACTTGAATCATAAACCTCCTAAGTTCTTTCAAGGGATGTTCAAGAATCATGAGTGTATTTTTTGGCCTCCAATATTCTAAGAAAAGTATCATATTCTTTGCCTGTCTTGATGATAATGCGCTTAGAAAAATAATACAGTCATATTAGCATTTCTTAGTGTCAATTTTAAAGCTATGTTAAGTCTAGGTAAGAAATAACATCACAGTCTGAAAAAAAAGACAAAATTTTTTTAAAAAATTAGTTTACATTCAATATTATTTTGTATTAGTTTCAGGTGTACAGCATAGTGAAATAAAGATTTTTTTAAAAAGTAATTTACTGCCAAAATATACAATCAGACCAGGAGAAAACATCCTAACATCTAGAAAAAGGAAACAATTGGTTAGGAGTACAGCTCCATGAACAAAAGGAAGCACAATGTCAGTTGTTCCAGTTAAAGCAGCAAATCTACCTCAGGAGGCAGGGGCAGTTAGCAGGAATCAATATACAGATAATCTGTGAGCAATTGATAGACAGGGATTGACAGTGATCAGCACTGGCCCCTTATGAACAAATCATGAGAACTAACCATTTCCCCTTATTTGATGGGATTTCAGTAAAGAATGAGGTGAGCTGGTTGTGAAAGTGTGGAGAGTGATGACACAGTGGTGACGTGATTCTGGAGAAAAAGCCTGTAGTAGGCTCTTTACCTGACTCTGCCTTACTCAACATTTATCAGTCACCGGGATAAAGACACAAAAGGCTATTTACAAAACGTGTAGGTAATGCAAGGCGGGTGGGGGTATCCGGTATGTTGGAATACAAAATCTATACTCCATTTCCTAAGGTTGGAATAGAAGTACAAAAGTAGCTAACTGGAAAAATTCAAGGTCCTGCAATTCGGTTGGGGAGAAAGCTGGACACACAGACAATAAGCAATCCGTGGGAAGGAAGCTGGGGATTGCATAAATCAACCGAGAGACAGGCCACCACCCGGGCTTCTCAATTGGGCCGATCTTGCCCCCTAGGGGACCTTTGGAAATGCCTGGAGACATTTATGGTGGTCACCCCTGGGGATGGTGTGGTTGTAGTGCACTATTGGCATCTAGTGAGTGGAGGACAACCCCCCACAACCAAGATTTATCTGGGCCCAAATGTGTCCAGTGCTGAAGTCGAGACATCCTGCGATAGGAAAACTACAATACCTTCATGATACAGTGACAGTCACGCAGTCACTGACGTGTGGAGCCGAAGGGCCCATTGGGGTCATCCCCACGGAGGTCCGGACTAGTCCTCCACCCTCTGCCTTGCTGGTTAAACCATATCTAGAAGGATGTATAGCTCTGGGTATCAGTTTTTAAGAAGGATACTTATAGATTGATGTGTGTATAGAGCAGAGCCACTAGGCTGCCGCTAGGTCTGGCACCCACATCATATGAGCAACAGTAAGAAGAAGTTGGAGAAAATGTTCACAGAGTGTGGGTGGGAGTGGGCAGGGCAGGTGACTGACTGCAGGAAGTGCTCTCACGAAAGAAGCGCTGTGCATGCTCCATGTCGTTCCAGAGGGCACAGCCAGGCCTCTTAAGTAGAAAGTAAGACATCAATAGTAACTATGGATGTAACTTTTTATTATATTCATTAACTGTAAGATTTTATAGTTATTAAACTTATGGTACATTCTAAAATTATATGTATTTTATAAATAATTATAAAACAGTGTCAGTTTTAGTTACTATTGATGTTTAGCCCAGTAATGAGTGAGCTTGGTCTCCCTGCTGCTGTAAATTTGTCAAGCTTGGAGAAGGAATCTCTTCTTAGGGTCAGTGTCTCCATTCTGTCAGCCAAGTTCTAGAGGAAATTTTTATGTTGGGTAGGAGAACTGACGAGATGACTTCTAGGATTTCTGGGCTGGAAGATTTAGGGCCTCAGAGCTTGAGCTGGCCTTATTTCATATACACTGGTTTCCCCCCAGAAACATTTAAAACAAGGGATGGTTTAAAAAACAACAACAACACTTACATACAACCTTCTTATCTGTACACAAACCAAATTCTAAATTGTTTCAGAATTGTCAAGAATTAGTATAATCCAAATACATGCTAACAAGCCCGGCCAGTTGGAACAAAATTAACTAAAAGACAGCACTATTTACAAAAGCATTGCAATCATTGCAAAATTATCTGAAATTCTGACCAGCATGTGGCCCAGCAGAAGAGCCATGGCCAAAGTATACTTGTGAAAAAAATTAACCAAGATAAACAATAAGAGTTGAAAGAATGTCCTCTTTTTAAGAAGAGCGTCATTAGTATGCCTTTCATTTGTTTAATGAAGCAATTATTACCTGTCATATTTTGGAGGTGTTAAAGAAGACATTTTAATCTAGTAACAGTTCTATCACATGATTCTCAGAGAAATACATTAATTTTCGTACATATAATTGCCCAAATTTCTTCAATTATGGTGACTTGATTCTTGTGTGAAATTACCAGCTAGACAAAATGTGTCTTCTTTCTAGTCTTATTGTAAGAGAATAGCTCTAATTTTTAAGATACAATACAGCATAGTCACCTAAATTTCACATTTAGAGAATTTTCATAGAACACATTCCATTTAAAATAATATGAACAGTCAGCACAATCATTGCCTAATGAGGTGTATGAAGTATTTAAGACCCTTAAAAGGTAAGAAAAGAAACAGAGTAGATAAAGGGGGGGGGGGGCATGTAGCTTCTGGTACCTTACCTCCGCTTATAAAGGTGAGAATTAGGTAAGAACAGGGAGCCGTTCTCAATTGGCATCCCTTTGTGGGACGAGGCCCCATATTCTGGAATAATCCTTCCTAACTACGGTAAATACATGACCACCCCAGGCTGGGAACTGTGACAGAAACAGGACAAGTGACACTCCTAAAACTCACTTCTGCTTTGGGTTTTGCTTCCCCTTCCAACTTTAACAATCATTGATTTTTTTTTGTAAAGGTTGGCTATTTAAGGCCACCCAGTTTGTTCAATTATCTAGAAACAAGAACATGAAAGAGGCTGATCCCGATGCAGGCCATGAGGTCCTTACAGGGACACAGATCTCTGAGCACAGATGGTACCTCCCATTCTAGCAAAGGCAGCCACTGAGAACAAGGGTTATTTGTCTAAAATCCATAATTACTTGGGAAATAAATCTGAACATATGTTTAGTGACTGCTGGTCCCAGCACTACATTCACTGATTAGGAAGAGATTATAAAATTAGGCCTGAGGACAAAGTGTGCCAGGGGAAAGGGGAGAGGCAGAAAGAGTGGGTGAAACTGAACCAGCGAATCTGCCAACGGCAACTGTGATATTTGTCTATAAAATGCTAACTTTTTATTGTGTGCTATACATATTGTCTTTGCTAATTTTGGTTTTTTAAAAAACTCATTAAATGAGATTTTAAAGAAAGTTATGCAATGAGCTATTTTAATAAAATTTGAAATATAGAGAAACTGTTCTCCAAATGGGGGTGGGGGGAGCCAAAACAAAAAACAATGTTCAAACGAAAGAATCATCCCTGAAAACAAACAGCAACAAACAAAACATCAATAAAAAGCAGGGGAATGACATGAAACTAAGGAAATCGGCTAATACAGGATATAAAGAAAAAAAGGATCGTTCAAAGTTGGCTCTGTGCAGATGTGTAGGGAATGCTACCAGAACCCATCACCGAAGGCCCAACCACAACCCCTTCCATTCCCAGGAGAAAGGGAGGGGACTGAGGCAGATTTAGCAAGAGGTTAGCAGCTGGAGGTCCTCACCTTTGACTCCTTGAAGAAGAAAGCAGTTTCGCCCTCGATAATTGGCTGCAGCAAAGGGCTTCTCCGCTTGCTGGAAGGGGAACCCTGCGACAGGCGTTGACAAGTAGGTTACATTGCGAACCCCTTCCCCTTCCCCGCCAGCTCTCCGCCCCCTCTGCCTCACCAGGATTCATTGCTGCCTTTTAATGATGTGCTCTAACCCCCTCCCACCAAAAGTTCCCAGGAAAACCAGCAACAACCAAAGTTCTTTTCAAGTTGCTCCTTCACTCCAGAGCCCCACTCCTCCCCCGCCCCGAGCTCCCATGAGAGCAAGAACAGCACACACGCACCTTAACCAAACACGCAGAGGAAACCCGAGCAGAACCACCCACCTGCCCCCCCTCCGCCCGCTTTCCTCCCCAATCCCAGCCACCACAAGAACACCTGCACTCAACAGCTTCACCTAGAACAGCGTCCGCTCGTGACGTGATGCAAAGGTTCTCTGACGACCCCACTGCCCACTCACCCTATTCAGGGACACTAAGGGTTCCTAACTGAAGCATGAAAACGATTCCTTAGATTTAATCCTTGTGTTGGTCAGCTACTAACTCCTTCCGCAGGGCATTTCTAGAAAAGGAGCTCCCTTCAGACACACCAGCCTGCAGTCCCTGGACCCTCCCTCAGTCACAGGAGCACGTGCACTGTGAAAAGGCGTGAAGGCCCCAGCGGAAGCCAGGAAATAAAGGGAGGCGGGAGAGGAATGGGGAGCGGTGGCCGGGGGAGTATGCCCTTCAACAACACAAGGAGGCGGTGTCCGCTTATTAAAGAGCCTAGAAGCCAGCAGAGGCCACCTTCAGGGACCTGGACAGAGGCAAGGAGTCCCCAGGAGGTGGACACGGATTCACAGGGCACTCAGAGGGGGAGGTGGAGAAGCCCAGACTGCGGGGGCGGGGGGAGGGGGCTGGCCAGTCCTGAAAGGCTCTCCCAGAGCTGCTGCTCCCTGCTCCAGACAAAAATCAAAACTCAGAGGCCAACAGCGGCTGAGTTCCAGGATGGTGGCCTCTGAGAGCACCTTCAGTCATTAGCCTCGCCCCCGCTCCACCTCACACTTCTCTGAGTCCTCCAGAAGGAGAAGGCCTGCTGTCCGGAGTTCCTCAGCAGACTTCTCCCTGGATAGGAGCCCTGTATCCCCTCTGAGAGGCGGAGAGAAGGCTATTCACAGACGCCCCTGGGGCCAGAGGCACTCCTGGTGTGCAGAGGCCTGGAGAAAGCACAGCCCTGTCCCCTGGGTGCTCTGTCTCGGAGGAAAGGGTAGGGGAGTCGGCCCAGCACGTGTCAGGGGGATGTTCCTGGCCAAAGCATGGCTCTCAAAAGAAAAAAAAAATTCTATCAGCTTCAGATTTGCTCATTTTTTTTGACCAGTGTAGTCTCAGAAGTCTTTGATAAATTCTTCATTCCTCAAGCTTACGGGCCATCGATATTAATGGCACAATCAACTCTTAAAGCCTATTTAATGAGAAGGCAGGCGAGGGCCCTCCTATTAGCCAGGGCCCGTTCAACCAGGTAACCAACAACAGAGAGGTGAACTCACCATGATGGGCATGGTGTTGGCTCGGGACAGGATCTGCTTGACCAGCCGGTACCTGTCATAGAGTGGCTTCATAACCTGACGTTCATTCTTGGTGACCTGGAAAGCAAGAACAAGAGAGCTGAGAAGCCAGGCTACCAGCTGTCCCAGCATGCTCTGGGCCTAGAGAAAGTACAGACGATTCACATCAAGTCTCTCTATTCTCACAAAATTTATTTAAGCTGACAACGTTATTCAGTTGGTGTTTAAAATATCTACTTTAGCTACAGATCACTCTGGGAATCACTCCAAAACTATGATCACTTTTAGTTCCTTGTTTAAAACTCCTCAAGGTTCAGAGTTCCCAGACCAGGGGTGGGGAACCTTTTTTCTGCCAAGGGCCATTTAGATGTTTATAACATCATCTGCGGGCCATACAAAATTATTGACTTAAAGATTAGCCTGCTATATTTGATCAAACATTTAATTAACTCACCCCTAATGCCTTGGCAGGGCCAGACCAAATGATTTTGTGGGCTTTATACAGGATGTTCCCCATCCTTGTCCCAGATAATTTACTATTTTCTAGTCCAGGAAAGAAGAAAGCATGTATTCCTGTTATTATACTTATCATGCAGTTTTGTAATCAGAATTTTTTTAGATGTCTTTCTCAAACCCCATGAAATTGTTTTGTTTTTAAGGACAAGATTCTGGCAAACAGTAGGATTTCAAGGAATATTGGCTAATATAACACATGGGTTGATTCATCTCTGCATACCTAAAATCTGGCACAGTGCTCACATATGTTTAAAGGACTGGGTCTATAGGTAGTGGGGAGGAATCAAGCCCAAGTCCCTGGTATAGTATTTGATATAGTATTTAAAGCTCTTTATCTGCTGCTTCTCCTCCTTCCCATCATACCTCAAGCTCCAAGGATAGACTAGGTTGTCCCATACCTCCCTGTCTAGTACCCTTTGTCCTGGAATGGCTGTGGTTTGGCAAACTCAGATCAAGAGTCACCTCCTCTGTGCAGACATTTTCCAACATCTCCCATTCTGGAAGACCTGCTCATTCTCTCCTTTGTGTCACCTACTGCAACCTGTGATTTGTAATTTTACATCTGCTTTGTTACAGACCGAATGTTTGTGTCACTCAAAATTCATGTGTTGAAACATAATTCCCAATGTAATGGTATTTGGAAGAGGGGCCTTTGTTCTTCTCTCTCTCTCTCTGTCTCTACTTATTTATGATTTTTAAAAGCTAACCATTTTTTAAAATATATTTTTATTGATTTCAGAGAGGAAGGGAGAGAGAGAGAAACATCAATGATGAGAGAGAATCATTGATAGGCTGCCTCCTACACACCACCTACTGGGGATTGAGCCTACAACCCGGGCATGTGCCCTTGACTGGAATCGAACCCCAGACCCTTCAGTCCATAGGCCAACGCTCTATCCACTGACCCAAACCAACTACGGCTGGAGGTGGGGCCTTTGAGAGGTGACTGGGTAATGAGAGGTGGGATACCATGAGTGGGATTAATGCCCTTATAAAGAGTCCCCTAGTGCTCCCCTGTACCCACCCCCTTCTGCCATGTGAGGACAGCAAGAAGACTGCCGTCTATGAAACTGAAAGAGGACCCTCACCAGACACCGAATCTGCTCACAGACACTGAATTGGCTCACACTTTGATCTTGGATTTCCCAGCCTCCAGAATTGTGAGAAATAAACATTTTAAAAGGTTTTTAAAATGGATTTTTAGAAAGAGAGGGAGAGAGAGAAACACCGATGTGAGAGTATAACATTACTTGGCTGCCTCTTGCACACCCCACCCCCCCCAACGGGGATTGAGCCCGAATGCCTGGGCATGTGCCCTGACTTGGAATCAAACTGGCAACCCCCAGGTGCACAGGATGATGTCCAACCAACTCAGCCACACTAGTTAGGGCAAGAAATAAATTTCTGTTCTGTATAAGCCACCCAGTTCTATGGTAATCTGTTATAGCAGCCCCAATGGATGATACATTTTTATACTCTACTAGAGGCCTCGGCCTGGACTGCAGGATTGGACCAAAACCGGCTCTCTGACATCCCCGAGGGGTCCTGGATTGCGAGAGGGTGCAGGCCAGGCCGAGGGACCCCACTGGTGCACAATCGGGGCTGGGGAGAGACGCGGGAGGTTGGCCAGCGGGAGAGGGAACTGCAGGAGGGCTCCAGGGCGTGTCGGGCTGGTCTCACTCAGTTCCAATTGGCCGGACCCAGCAGCAAGCTAACCTACCAGTCGAAGTGTCTACCCGCTGGTGGTCAGTGCACATCATAGCGACTGGTCGACCAGTCAACTGTCTGCCCCCTAGTGGTCAGTGCACGTCGTGGTGACTGGTCAACCAGTTGATTGTCTGCCACCTGGTGGTCAGTGCACATCATAGCAAGCAGTTGAGTGGCCTTAGCATATCATTAGTATACTACGTTTTGATTGGTTGAACGGCCGACCAGTCAACCAGACACTTAGCATATTAGGCTTTTACTATATAGGATAATAACTATAGTTTGTTGACATTTCTGTTTCCTCTTTAGACTATAAGCCTCTTGAGAGCAGGAGCTTGTGTTTTCTGTCCCTGGCAACTATTTCAGTGCATGACAAAATAGAAATAGTCTATAAATATTGCAGAATGAGTGAACAAATATTCCAAACATAATTAGTATACCCAATTCATTGATATGCATGCATTTCCCCTGTTTACTTAAATGATGAGAGATGAAGTATCTTTGTTTCAAGATTGCTATTTGTCTTCTGCATTTTATTTCCATTGTACACATAGTGTTAGAAGTCAAGAGAGTGGTTTTCCTCGGTGGGGCAGGAGGGCATGCTATGGGCGGGAAGGGACACCAGGGAGAGCTAATGGGGCGGGGGGGGGGGGGGGAACAAACATATTGTGTCTTGATCTGGATGCTGGTTACCTGGATTTGTTTACATTAAGACATATAATCTGGGCTCTTTTCTGTATTTATGTTATCCTTCAAGGAAAGTTAAATACAGCCACAAGTAAGTCTGAAGAACAGAAACGGAATGACTAGTACAAATTTCACCTGTAAGATGACAAAATTTAGGACTGGACCACACGAAATCGTGTTTGTTTGTTTTTTTGATACAAGATGTATCCATTAAATGTGTTGCTGATAAGTTAAGGCATATCTTCACTGTCAACACATGATGTGGTGTGATCTAATGTGCAAGATAAACAATAGATGGTTTAGTTACCAAAAGGCACACTGCAAATAAAAAGAAGCAGCCAGCACTTTCCCATTGTGGTCTAGCTGCTGGCAGAAACATCTTTGATTTACAGAATGAGACTTAGCTGGTAAAATCAGACAGATAGAGCAAATTTCACCAAACCAATTTCTTTTCAATTCTTTGTTCAAAACCCAAATTTTCTAGTTGGATTAGATGAAGAGGCTCACTGACTTAATTCTTTGGCTTATTTTGTTGACATTTAGATTTTCTATGAATTGCTCATGTTTAAAATTAATGACCCTCAGGAATTAACACCTATAAATGATCTAATATAATTCAGTTTTTGACTATGGAAAGTTGAAACTCATCATGACTCCACCAAATTTAACATTGGCATTTGATAAAGGTATCTGAACATAAAAAATATCAAGGATCTTTAAGTTTGAGTGTAGAAAGTAAAATACAACTTGAATTACACCAGAATTATTTTCAGAGCATATATCTGAAGCCAAAGGGTTGTTCATACTAAAAGTTAATATAGCTTTCACCTGTCACATGCGATTGTCTGTGCTGGATTTGTGAGCAGAGCCAAAAGCCAACCAATAGTCAGATAAACAAAGCAGGGCTTTGGCTGGACTGTCAGGAAAGGACAGGCGGATGTGAAGTGGGCCATGGGAAAACCGTTCGGAGGCTGACACTCTTATTCTTGAGTCATCAGTCATCAGGGATTTCCCTACTGACCAAGAATAGGCCTTTGAATGAGTGGATGGGTATTTCTGAGTCATAAAACTGTTAGCCGAAGACACGAGTTGGATTCCTATAACTGTTGAATTCTTGGCCCATGGATTGGAAAATGACAACTCTCTCTTCTTCATTATCAGGTAAAAGACAGTAGGCTAACTGTGCAACGATCAGATAATCCCAAAAAACAAAGGAGAGTACTTATATATAGCTTTAGAATTTGCATTTAGCTCATAGCCAGTTAGCCTGGAGGTCAAATCACCCCCAGTATTACCGACAACAATCAAGGCTTAACTACAAGACTGCGCACAAAGACCACAAGGGGGGTGCACCAAGAAAGCATAAAAAAATTCGGAGACAAAGAAACATGACAGAAATGGAGGATATAGAGCTCAAAACCGCACTTTTAAGGTCTTTCAATAATTTTCTAGAAACTGCCGATAAGCTTAATGAGATCTACAAGAAATCTAATGAGACCCTCGATGTTGTGATAAAGAACCAACTAGAAATTAATCATACACTGACTGAAATAAAGAATATTATACAGACACCCAACAGCAGACCAGAGGAGCGCAAGAATCAAGTCAAAGATTTGAAATGCGAAGAAGCAAAAAACACCCAACCGGAAAAGCAAAATGAAAAAAGAATCCGAAAATACGAAGATAGTGTAAGGAGCCTCTGGGACAGCTTCAAGCGTACCAACATCAGAATTATAGGGGTGCCAGAAGATGAGAGAGAGCAAGATATTGAAAACCTATTTGAAGAAATAATGACAGAAAACTTCCCCCACCTGGTAAAAGAAATAGACTTACAGGTCCAGGAAGCGCAGAGAATCCCAAACAAAAGGAATCCAAAGAGGACCACACCAAGACACATCATAATTAAAATGCCAAGAGCAAAAGACAAAGAGAGAATCTTAAAAGCAGCAAGAGAAAGAAACTCAGTTACCTACAAGGGAATACCCATACAACTGTCAGCTGATTTCTCAACAGAAACTTTGCAGGCCAGAAGGGAGTGGCAAGAAATATTCAAAGTGATGAATACCAAGAACCTACAACCAAGATTACTTTATCCAGCAGAGCTATCATTCAGAATTGAAGGTCAGATAAAGAGCTTCACAGATAAGGAAAAGCTAAAGGAGTTCATCACCACCAAACCAGTATTAAATGAAATGCTGAAAGGTATCCTTTAAGAAGAGGAAGAAGAAGAAAAAGGTAAAGATACAAATTATGAACAACAAATATGCATCTATCAACAAGTGAATCTAAGAATCAAGTGAATAAATAATCTGATGTACAGAAAAAAAAATTAAAAAAAAAAGAATTTGCATTTAAATTTGAACATGATGTTGGGTGTCCCAAGGTTTTAAAATGTAAGATTAAAATATACTGATAAGGAAGAGACTCAAGAACCCAGGAGCTCTGAGCAAGCAACCCATTCTCTCCCTCTCCCCTGTCATCAAGCAGGGGTCTATGAATAAGGCAGAGCAGGGAGCTGCAGCCATCTGCGCCGCTTCCCTCTGTGACACTGTCTACTCCTGAGAACCTTCAATACTGAGAAGGGCCACTTTAATAATAATTTGTAGGGAATATGTGTCAGTGTGTAAACGAGTGTGGTTTGTTACATGTCAGTCTGCCTATCGCGTGCCCCGTGAAAGCAAACAGCCTTCTTTAAAATGTATAGAATTGGCAGATAATTATTTTTGCCTGTGACTTGGGAGTTAGTGTCCCTTTAAATCAGAATCTGCAGACTCAGCAAAACCCAAGAACTAGGAGCACCAGCTTTTCTAAAAAATCCTAGAGTTTGGAATGATAGTTTAGCACTGGGAGTACATGTATTATTAATTTTTTTTTTAAAGAGCGTTGCCCAAATGTTATTTACAGTCCAGGGTCCATGGCAACACCACGGATCTGAGAATGAAAAGTTCACTCTGATTTGTGGACTGGCCAGGTATCAAATGGACTCTGCCTTTCCTGAGGTCGGAGCATCGTGTTCCAGAGCGAGGCAGAGAGCCTGACCCTGCACCAGGAACAAGTGACAAACTCCCAGAGCATCTGTTCCCTGCCTCGTGAGATGCTAGAATCTGACCCGGAAAGGCGTTCTTCCTTCATCAGAAAGAATGATGAAAGGAAGGGGAATAGAAAGACAGGGCCAAAAACTAGTATTTCATATTGCTAGTTCTAAGAGTGCTAAAAATGTGCATTCTTTCTCCTGATTCAGTCACTAAGAAGTAGGCCACAGGGCGCGGAACATGTAATTGTAACAGAAGTGAAAGCTATCGTTTACTTGGCAATTCCCTCTCCCCCTAGCAGAGCCACTCTGCCCAACTTCCTACAGTGCCAGACGCCCTACAGGTAAATGTGTGTGCCTGTAAGGTCACTTAGTCTCCAGACAACCTAAGACAGACGTCTATTACACCGACAGAGCCCCGAGGCTCTGAGAAGTTACCTCCGTGCCGAAGTCACAGAGTACTTCTATGACTAGGGCTGGGTTCTGAACCTATGTCTGCCGAAACTCAGAGCAACTCAGCCACGGGTACCTCGTCCACCCACCCCCACCCCCAACCTCCTGAACTGGCTTAAGGTTAAGTCTAGAACATAGCTGAGAGATCTCAGGGCCCCAGGCAAGGAAGCCTTTAATCAATGTCGTAACATGAATCCATGCAATGAAAAGAAGTAAAACACACAAGTCTTGCCTCCTTCGCCTAGGGACTGTCTGGTGGCCATGACGAGGCACTCAAAGCTCTGAGCCTACCGTTGGCAGTTCAGTTTCTGGATACTCCAGTAGAGAAGGACAAAGTTTCACAAGGTATGTGAGCTCCAGTGCATTTACTACTTGGTTCAATGCTTTTAAAGATCCAAAACAAAACTTGGCTTGAAAAAAAACAAAACAACTTGGCTGGAAACATGACCGTCATCCCAGAGCGCCAGTGTTTTTCCACTGCAGGGCAGGCCAGCAAAATCAATCACCATCAGCCTCAGCTTCTTTTTTTAACTTAAACCTGATAAATTCAGAACCAAAATACCATGGAAGATGCATTTTACAGATAGTTGATTGGGCATATGCTGTGGCAGGTCTTGTGCTACTGGCTGAGGATTAGCTTCACAAAACCCAGAGTCCCGGCCCTCACAGACCTCTAGTGCATTATTCTGGAAGCTTCTTTATTTAAAAGAACCTATCTCAGGTGAAAAGACTGTCTCCATTATATAGCTATGCTGAAACTGGAAAAGAGATGCATGCTTTTTGGCTATATAAAAATCCTTCTGTAGACATAAACTTCATGTTTTTTATACCTGCTTTTAAGAGTTGATTTTACTGGGTTCTTGACAACATTCTGAACAGGTTGCTAAGAGTAACTGACATGGACAGCTGACTATAGGTTCCCTAAGGAAGAGAGAAGCCTATCACGCTCCTGTCTTCCCCGGACTGACATAAACTCTCGCTGAGTAACGAACTGCCTCAAATGCTCCTTGTTACGAAAAGGCAGAGCCATATTTTGGACTCCTCACACTTTTGGTTCTGGGTGGCAGCTGCAACTTCTCCATGGACAAACACTGGTTGCAACTGCTCCGCAGAGAGATCAAATTTGAGGGCAGATGATTCTAGTTTAGCCCATTTATTTATGGATAAGAATGCCTGGAGCCAGTATCAGCTCATGGAGGCAGACGTAAGGACAGCGAAGCCTCCTCACCCAGGGCTCTGTGCACCAATTCATACCCCCCTTGCCTCCCCACAGTTGCCCCTTGAAGCAGGACACCAGGGACTAAATTCTAGTTGCAAATTAATTTTTCTTCGGAACTCCATTAAATTCAGCATCTACAAGGTAGTGAAACTCTTATCACAGGTTTAGCCTTCAGAAAGCTTGGTTCTGGTGAAAACGGAGTCATCTGCTAAACAGTAAGGAACCTCATTTGCAGAATACCAAACACGGAAGATCCATTTCTAAAGCCAGAGGATTTAGCCCGATCAGAAAGAGAAGTCAGTGCATCCACATACCGGCCGTCCATGAATGCTTTCATAATGTAACAGAGCTTTCTGCAGGGCCACTTTCTCATTAGCAATCTGGTCTTTGGTCATGTCCTGTACAAACACAAGGAGAGATCAATGAGAAGGGGAAACATCTGTGAACATTCCAACTTCTTGTTTTTCTTCTTCTTCAGTTCAACAATAAAAAAAAGTAGGATTAAAAAGAATCCTCACACAACAGCTCCTCCTCGCTCTATCCAAGCTCACTTAGGAATGAGCTATTCCTGACCTCTTGCTAGAAATATGATAGCACAGCAGAAACATCATCGACTTCCTTGTAGCAGCAAAGGCATGTTGAGTACTGAGGCAAGCAAGGCTGTGAGGCACACGAGGCTCCACTTAATGGCCCAAGCGATGTCTACACTGATAGATTCCATAGTCCCAAAGGATTAATGCCTTAAATGCTCCTAATAATTCTTCTACCTAAGGGTCACCAAATTGTGTATGTACCTAAATAAGTTCATTCTGCAATCTGTACAATAGAGTTTTCTGCTTTTAATTTGAAGTCAAAAACCAAATTAGCCACAGTTAAAGCACTCGAAGTTGTTTCATCGGCTTCTTTAAACATCTAAGAGTGTGGAAGATGAGGTTGTGGGATGTTTCCAAAGGTGTCCCTCCACCACTCTTCCCATTGGGATCTGTGTGGCATGTCCTATGCTTCTACCATGGTTTAGGGCAGTGGTTGGCAAACTGTGGCTCGCGAGCTACATGCGGCTCTTTGGCCCCTTGAGTGTGGCTCTTCCTAAGCCTTAGGAGTACCCTAATTAAGTTAATAACAATGTACCTACCTATATAGTTTAAGTTTAAAAAATTTGGCTCTCAAAAGAAATTTCAATCGTTGTACTGTTGATATTTGGCTCTGTTGACTAATGAGTTTGCCGACCACTTGTTTAGGGTGAGCAGTTAGCTCGGGGCCTTCACCGAATCACCACACCTTAATGTCCTCGGGACGGCTGCTCTCTGCCCGCTTCTCCTGCAGCTTCCGCTGGATGGAGTCCAGCGTGGCTTCCACGTTGGGCTTGATTGCTTTATCTACCACCTCTTGCTTCTTCTCATCTTCTTTCTCAAGTTGGGAACCGAAACTCCTGGGGAGTGTGTTGCTTCGCTGCCGCAGCCTGGGGGTTAGGTCCTCTTCAGATATCTTTAGTTTTGACTCTAGTTGAAAAAATTTTGGGGCAGAGATATATGAGAATTGACGTCTGTGATGTTAATAGCAACTTAGCC